>NC_080079.1:38384909-38759207 GCF_949987535.1 Balaenoptera acutorostrata
TAGATTTTTACCTACTATGTCAGTGTTCTGATCTCCAGAAGATCCTGTAATTTGCTTGTGGAATAAAAGAATTTCACTGAGAAATTTGCAAGAACAAATATGCTCACGAACCAGAGGCTACTTGAAACCAGACAGAAAGGCATGAAGAATATACTTAAATATGTGTTATTAGCTGACTTGGAGTCTTCAGAACTAAGGAAGAGCAGGACATGCTGTGAACATCCTTTCAGAACCCCATGGGAACATCCAGTATCTGCATCATAGTAAAGGCAACATTTAAAGTACACTAAGTCAATATAAAAAGTCACTCTTTGTAATAATTATGAATGCCCTGTACCCACTCAAGTACATTCAATGAGGGAAAATAGCCTGTAGGGCCCCACTTCTCCCTTCCAAGTCAGTTTAAAGTCTAGCTCATTGGGAGTAATAATATATTATCAGAAAATGGATCACTACTGGACTTTCTTTTAATTTTTTTATTTTTTAAATTTTATTTATTTATTTATTTTTTGGCTGCATTGGGTCTTCGTTGCTGTCCGTGGGCTTTCTCTAGTTGCCACCAGCAGGGGCTGTTCTTCGTTGTGGTATACAGGCCTCTCATTGCGGTGACTTCTCTTGTTACGGAGCACGGGCTCTAGGCCTGCGGGCTTCACTAGTTGTGGTACGTGGGCTCAGTAGTTGCGGTGCCTGGGCTCTAGAGCACAGGCTCAGTAGTTGCGGCACACAGGCTTAGTTGCTCCGTGGCATGTGGGATCTTCCCGGACCAGGGCTCGAACACGTGTCCCCTGCATTGGCAGGTGGATTCTTAACCACTGTGCCACCAGGGAAGTCCACTACTGGACTTTCTTGTTTGTGCTTCCTATTTTTTGTGGGTTGCGTTTAAAAGCAAGTCACGGCTGCGTTAATCTAACAGATAGGCTGCTTAGTGGAGTGTGACATGATTGCCCCAGCACCTAGCTGAGGAACCAGGTGTGTGGCCTGTGGTGAGATGGGGTGGCCAAGACAGATGTCTCTGGGTTGGTGCCCTCTCAGGAGACTTGCTGTTTAGGAAGCTGAGGGAGGGAGATGTTTGTCAACACAGGAACGGGGCTGAGTAGGTATGCTTATCTCTGTTTTGCAGAGAATGTGAGCCAGCCTGCTTATGGAAATCCTGGGAAGGACTTCAGTGGATACTTTAGCAGAGATTTTATGAGAAGTGTTTGGTTTGCAACTGTCCATTTAAAAAATATTTTTAATGGTTTTTAAAGGTTTAATCTTTTCCATTTTCCCCAATACTAATCCTTGTACATTAATACTCTGAATTGGTGCTTTCCCGTTTCTTAAATCTATATTTGAGTTATCTTCAGAAGTACTGAACAGAGGCCTTAAAAGCAAGCAAACAAAAAGCTCTGGTGTTGGTACAGATGTACATACATGCCTAACAGAGTGATGGATTGTATGGAAAGCAAATTAAATTAAAACATAAAGATATCTTTTTGTTGTGTTGTTTGTTTGTTCGTTTTGGTGTGTCAGATTGACCAGGATTAAGACAGAAAATCAAATGCTGATCAGGAAGGAAGTTTAAATCATTATAATTTTACCAGAGCACAATTTAGCAGTATGGTGTGAGAAGCATCAATGCCTTTTATGCCAGGAATTCTGTTTTTTGAAACTTATGCTAAGGACAAATTTAGAAATGTTGACAAAGCTTTATACATGAGGATTCAAGCAACGTTATTTGTGAATATGAAAAGTTAAAATTACTTGAAATGTTCAACAGGTAGGGTTTGGCTAAATAAATTCGAACAGCTCCATAGAACGGTAAACAGTGCAGCCATAACAGTTACGTGTTTAAAAATATTAAATGGCATAGGAAAATGCACATATTCCACATGTTAACTGAAAAAAAAGCAGATATAATTTTGCATGTGCAGTATGATCCTACACTGAAAAATTCCACATATATGCATTTTAAAGACTGGAGGAAGATACAGCAAAATATCAACAGTTAACTCTGGGCTGTTTGATAATGGGTGATTTTAAATTCTATCCTTATACTATTGTCTAGTTTACAAAATTTTTACAGAGAACACAGATACCTTGATATTAGAAAAACAAAAATACTCTTATTTAAGAAGAGTAGAAATGAACCTCTCTTTTCTTCCTGACTTTCCTCTCTTCTCATTGATTTGGTTGGAATTCCAGTCACCATAGCTTGTTTTGCATTACACTTATTTGTGTGTGTTTCGGTCTACCTTTGCTTGATTATGAGGCCCTGAGGTTTTATATCCCCTGCAATTCCTAGAAGCTTAAATCTGTCACCTGATAATTATTCATGTATTTGAAGAATTAAATTGAATTATTTCCATTCGTCCAGCACTGCTTGTGTTCATGTAGGAACATGGAAAAATTGCCATGTGGTTAAAATTTTCCTATAAACAAACCACAAAATGAATAATTGTGTACCATAGATGATTAAGGAGTAACTATAGCTTTTCATACTAAATTGTCCTATGTTTATATCTCAATGTATTTTTTTCCCCAAACCAAAGTGAATGTGAGAATCTTTTGATGATTCGTAAAATGTACATTTCACTTGTCTTTCTATGGCCCAACTTTTTCTTCAGACTGTACTGTGTTCAATATTCTGGTCAATGGAATTCTGGGTTTATTAATTAGATTTATTCCACAGAAAGAGATGCCATGGATACCACAAAAATAAAAAGCGCAGACTAAATTTTTTGATAGGGTAATCTAAAAATATGCAGTTTAAAACAATATTTTATTAATAAATAGTCCTTTTCTTAATTTTTTAGAAACAGAGAACCTGCTTGCATTATGCTGTGAAGAAAAGATTTACCTTCTTTGATTATCTACTCATTATCCTCTTAATGCCTGTCCTGCTTATTGGCTATTTCCTCATGGTGAGTACAACACTCGTGAGAGCAAAAGATAACTGAGTATAAATGAGTAAGAGATCGACAGCATGAGTCATTAAATTTTGCCAAGTTGGTGAGGTGTAAATAAATAGTAACAAAGTAAGCTCTTGGTTTGTATTCTACAAATGGCATCTCTAACATACATGCAATGTTATGACTGAAGTAAAGCAAGAAGAAAGGTAGCCAGGGAAATCAGTCAATGGTAAAATAATCTGTGCAATGTTTATTAGGAAAAATAAATTAAATTTGTTTAAGAATCTTCTGAAGGAAAAGCAAAAATCCTGAATATTAAAAAAAATCCCCTCCCTACTATTTCTTTTCTTTTTTAAATATTTATTTATTTATTTATTTATTTATTTATTTATTTATTTATGGCTGCATTGGTCTTCTTTGCTGTGCGCAGGCTTTCTCTAGTTGCGCTGAGTGGGGTCTTCTCTTCGTTGAGGTGCGAGGGCTTCTCACTGCAGTGGCTTCTCTTGTTGCGGAGCACAGGTTCTAGGCGCTCGGGCTTCAGTAGTTGTGGCTTGCGGGCTCTAGAGCGCGGGCTCTAGAGTGCAGGCTCAGTAGCGCACGGGCTTAGTTGTTCCGCGGCATGTGGGATCTTCCTGGACCAGGGCTCCAACCCATGTCCCCTGCATTGGCAGGCAGATTCTTAACCACTGTGCCACCAGGGAAGCCCCCCTACTATTTCTTTTCTCCTTTTTTTTTTGTAAGAAGAGTTTAGATTTTTGTACATATCTTTTTGAGTTTCTGATTTTTAAGGACCCATCCTGGTGTGAGTTAAAAAACAGATCCCAGGAGACTTGCACCAGAAGCTGACAAACACAGGAGATCTTTACAGAGAATTTGAAGCCCACCTCTCACCTTGGTAGATTTATTCATGTTTGAAGGAAACTTTGGCATGCAGTAAGCTGCTTACATAAAGGAAGATGTAGTTTGTAGAGGAATGCAGTCATATTATGAGTAGAAGATGAAGCTTGAGGTGTTTTGTTTTGTTTTTCCAAATGGAGCGACAGGTTTGCACTGACTCATTCACTTTTTTTCCATCTGGTTCCTCTTGTGGCCAGTTCTGCCTTTGAGAGATAACTCAACAGATACGTAATTTATTCCAGTTAAATGACCAACTCCCTTCTCTTCTTGCTAATAGACTATGGGTGTTAGTTATTCTTGTTAACATAAACTCCAGAACAAAATCTGCCAGTAGGTAATGTTATTATCTCCTTGGGTAATTAAATGTTATACATTTTGAAGAACTATAATTAAATATGATAACATTGATTTTGATGCTTGGATTTATGAGAGAGAGGAAACTCTAATTCACTGATAAACACATACTCTGTTTATACCCTTGAAAAGTTCTTGAAAAATTGTGTATTTAGTACACAGCATTTGAATATTTGTAGTTTTGGGGTGGGGTAAATCTGCCATTCATTTTCAAATGCTTTTGGAGATTATGAAGAAAAAAATCACAACTATGATTGGCAAGGCTCATTCAGAATTTGTTGACACACAACCTTGCTCTCTAAGACAGTAAAATGTTTAAAGCTGGAGCCCTGGGCAAATATACGAATTATTATGAATAACTCAGCTCTGATTGCACGTGTTTTATCTTAATTCATGGGGCCTGAAGTTGTAAATTTGTGATGCCTAAGGAATAAATGACATGAGAGGAAATGATGGGGGAAAGGATCAGAAAAGACTGTGTTATATCAGAGGAAGATAAGAGGAGAAAGGCAGTTTAGACATTGACATAGGAGGGAAGCCCAAAGAGAAGACAGCTAGGTGGAACTTCCTAAGTGGTAAAGGGACTGAACTCCAGGACATGCCCACCTGAGCAGAGAAAGTCACGATCCCTAACAGAATAGGATGGTGGGGGGATGCTCAAAGTGTCCTGTGGTCAGAATCTCAGGGAACGAGGCAGGAAAAGTGGATTTCTGAGGAGCCTAGTTAATTTCATTCATGTGTTCAATCATTCAACACATACTTATTATAGACTTTTATGTGTCAGACACTGTGCTGGGTGTTAGGAATACAATGATGAACTAAACAGGGGTAGTCCTTGTCCTCGTGAGAGTTAGAGGATTGTGAAGAATAAGTCATTGATCCAATAGTGACAGAACACATGTGAAGTTCCTATGAGGTAGTTGGTAGAGAGAGATGGTCAGTGTTAGGAGAGCCCAGAGGAGAGGGATGTCGCCTGGACAGGTAGGTCAGGGACAGCCTCCTGGAGGGAGAGGGGCCTGGGCTGAGATATTAAAGATGAACTTACCAGGCAAAGAGGAGAGAGGAGCCTTCTAGTCAGAAGAAACATTCAGGGCAGCTCTTCTATGGCACGGGGGAGCCTGGTGGGAATGAAAGGCTAACCAAGGCCAATGTGCCTAGAGCAAGGTGAGCCGGGGGTCTGGATGAGATGGCTGGGGCCATAAGCAGAGGGCAAAATATATGACACCTTGTCACAGGCTGAAGACTTTGCTTTTGCCCCCGGAGCAATGGGATGCTATAGAAGGGTTTTGAGCAAGGAAGGGAACGACGGGCCACTGGACTCCATCCTCAGTAGGATTTGGCAGGTGTGGGGTAGGGCCCCAGATTTTGCATTTTTAGGTCCCAAGGTGCAGATGCTGTTACTCCAGGACCACACTCTGGCAACCATGGCTTTACCTAATTGATATTAATGGGCAGTGAGGAGGTGGGGGAGAGTTTAAGAAAGATGCATAGACGCATAGGGGTGTTGGGATTAAAATGAAGCCTATTGACTGGAATACTCCAGACGTAAGAGGGAGACAATGTTTGTAAATAAACCTCTCTTGTTCTCGTGCTTGCTGTTTGTCATAGGTATCAAAGACAAAGCAGAATGAGTCTCTTGTACGAATGCTACTTAACGCTGGTGCAGAAGTTAATGCTATAGATTGTGTAAGTTTATATTTTTAGTCACTTTGAAATAACATTGTAAATGGTATTTGTGAGTAGTGTACTTGTCATCTATAAAGTTGCTCGCTTTATTTTCCGAAACACTTGTACATTTAGTTTCTGCTCCCTTCCCCTCCTTCCTTCCTTCCTTTTTACTGCATCAGGCAACCTTGATATTGTTTATATTCTGCCACTGAACTCATGGGAATAACATTTTTATTGAATATAGAATATTTTTAAAAGAACTGCTCCACCACTGGTGGGGAGTTAAGAAAAATACAGGCTCTGATTACAAAATTCCACCATCAGTAGTTAAGCTCGAGTCAGAATGCCTATGTGTAAACCTAGGCTTGCCACTTTTTACCTATGTGAGTTTTGGAAAGTTTTAAACTTACTTAACTCTCGGTTTCCTCATCTGTAAAATGGGAACATCACTAGTCCTTACTTATAGGGATCATATGGTATTTGTTTTTCTCTTTCTGACTTACTTCACTCTGTATGACAGATTCTAGGTCCATCCACCTCACTACAAATAACTCAATTTCGTTTCTTTTTATGGCTGAGTAATATTCCATTGTATATATGTGCCACATCTTCTTTATCCATTCATCTGTTGATGGACACTTAGGTTGCTTCCATGTCCTGGCTATTGTAAATAGAGCTGCAATGAACATTTTGGTACATGACTCTTTTTGAATTATGGTTTTCTCAGGGTATATGCCCAGTAATGGGATTGCTGGGTCGTATGGTAGTTCTATTTTTAGTTTTTTAAGGAACCTCCATACTGTTCTCCATAGTGGCTGTATCAATTTATATTCCCACAAACAGTGCAAGAGGGTTCCCTTTTCTCCACACCCTCTCCAGCATTTATTGTTTGTAGATTTTTTAATGATGGCCATTCTGACCGGTGTGAGGTGATATCTCACTGTAGTTTTGATTTGCATTTCTCTAATGATTAATGATGTTGAGCATCCTTTCATGTGTTTGTTGGCAATCTTATAGGGATCATTATGTGAAGCATTGGGCAGAGTGCCTGGCACATAGTAAGTGCTCAATGAATCCTAACAGCTGCTGCTGCAGCCAAGATCCCAACCCACTGGTGAGAAGGCCCCCATCTGCAAACTAAGGAAAGATAAGGACAAAGGTCAAAGAGAAATCCAAATGACAGTAAGAACAGTGATAACAGGAGTACCATCAGCTAAATTCTTCCTGTTTATAAGGTTTTGTCTTCACCTTTTGCTCCAAACCTTTGCACTCATTTTCTTGTCTCAAAAGTTTACTTGCATGAAATAGTTCCACAAAGATGGTTTGCAGACTGTTTGTTTGGCTTAGTTGTACATTACAAAATATGAAAAGTGCTTGCTAAAGACGCCATATGCTGCGGTGTGTAATGATTCCGATTGATGTTGATCCTTTGTGTTTCAGTATGGCTGCACTGCGCTACATTATGCCTGCAAAATGAAAAACCAGACTCTCATTCCTCTGCTCCTTGAAGCCCATGCAGACCCCATGATAAAGAATAAGGTAAGGATCTGTGAACCATGGTCTGAGGTTCTTCTGTCATCATAACCTTCTAACTTTGGCTTTGTGTTGACATAAATTAATTGCATCTGAAGTTGTTAAGAGCAAATTAATTGTCCTCATTAAGGAATCAAGTTATCCTATTAATGCTAGAACCAAATGACAGTCAACATTGTCTGTCATTCGGTTCTAGTATTAATAGGATGACATGGTCATTGCATTGACATTTGACTTTCTCGGAGATAAATAGCTATGATTTCTTTTTCTCCTCAGCATGGTGAGAGTTCCCTGGATATTGCACGGAGATTAAAATTTTCCCAGATTGAATTACTGTTAAGGAAAGCATCATAATCGTTATGACCTCATAGGAAGAAGTACAAAAAGGACTGGATTCTATTTCCCTCTTGGACTGTTGGTCTGTAGACCACTCAATCTGGAGGTCACCATGGTATGAGGATAACTATGGTTGCCATGGGTAATGTTTTGGAAGAGCTTTGTATTTCTAATGTTTTTTTGCTCAGTGGAGTTCACTGTGGTCAAAATCCTTCTAGCGGAAACACTATAGCTGTCGGATTCTCCACTTCAGTCAAAAAAGGGTGATGTTTCAAACTCAGTCTCCCCTGAAGGAGAGGATCAGCGTTATCCATGTTATCTGTTTTCAGTTGTGTTGCTCTTATAAAGAGGCTGTCCCGTCCATATCCTGCCCCAGGACAAAAAACTGTTCTTCTGAGGCTCCTTTGAGTAGTAAGAGGAAGAATCAAAGCATGCACATTTGTATAGAATGGTGTGTGTATGTGTGCCGGTTTAGAGATTCGTATATAAATATTCCAGCTTCAACAAAATCGTCTATCAGTTGTCACCACAGATATTGGCAAACGCTACAAGTCAGAGCCTTGTTTTCCTTTCTAAGGAGCCAGTGTACCAGCATACCTCTAGATGTTTTGCTATCAATTTACAAATAAGAGCCGTCTTGATTTTGAACAAGATTATGTAACTATCAACTTGTTTATTGAAAAATAGCTTTATGATTCTCTTGTGAATGCAAGGCAGTTACTAACCTTGTTAGGACTGTTTATTTTTTATTCATAAAATTAAAACTATTACTGTCAATTATTTGGATAAAGTAATTCTTTACAAGAAATAGAGCTATATGATGAGGTAATGTCTGGATTATACTTCTAGAGGAGAGATTGTGAATATCAATATATCTCTCTCAAGTCCTTTGTCAGTGACACAGAGCAGAAATAAGCACATTTAAAAATGACTGAGGGCTTCCCTGGTGGTGCAGTGGTTAAGAATCCGCCTACCAACGCAGGGGACACAGGTTCGATCCCTGGTCTGGAAGATCCCACATGCCGCGGAGCAACTAAGTCCGTGCGCCACAACTACTGAGCCTGTGCTGTAGAGCCCGCGAGCCACAACTACTGAAGCCTGAGCGCCTAGAGCCTGTGCTCCGCAACAAGAGAAGCCTCCGCAGTGAGAAGCCCCCGCACAGCAACAAAGACCCAATGCAGCGAAAAATAAATGAATAAAATAAATAAATTTATTAAAAAAATTAAAATGACTGAATTTTGCAAAATTCATGAATCATGAATATTTTTAGACATGGACTAAGCCACACCGTGTGGTAACAAATATAGTCTAAGAATGAAAGATTTACCGTCCTTGAACAGAACAAAGGTCTAATAAAAATCAAATCCAGGAATATTTATTGAACTATGCACAGTGCCTTAAGGCACATATTTTGTGAGGGAAGTAGTTGTATGTAGATATAGATTCTGAAGCCCTTAAACGTCTCTTTCTACATTATTTAAGATTCACATTGAACTGAGTTATCAGGTGACCCTGAGGATTGAAAAAAAAAGCAAGTGAAACTTCACACATCAGTATTCCTTCAACACATTGCCAGTATACCTTCAATTTGGTGCCAGAGTTTAGCAGAATTACCATGCCATGTAATTTATAACTGTTGTCTTTGAAACTGTGTGAAAATTGGACAATTTTCTAAAGAAATAAATCCAGATTTATAAATGAGTTGGGGTGATTGTCTAATAGTACCTTTGTCAAGATCAAAGCATAATGTTTTATTATGCTCGAGACATTTTAAAACTTTCTTCCCAGCGTTTAATTTTTTTTAAAATTTATTTATTTATTTTTGGCTGTGTTGTGTCTTCGTTTGTGTGCGAGGGCTTTCTCTAGTTGCGGCGAGCGGGGCCACTCTTCATCGTGGTGCGCGGGCCTCTCACTGTCGTGGTCTCTCTTGTTGCGGAGCACAGGCTCCAGACGCGCAGGCTCAGTAGTTGTGGCTCACGGGCCCAGTTGCTCCTCGGCATGTGGGATCTTCCCAGACCAGGGCTCGAACCCATGTCCCCTGCATTGGCAGGCGGATTCTCAACCACTGCACCACCAAGGGAGCCCCCAGCATTTAATTTTTGAAGGCAGAAACCTGGGCCAGACATTGGAAACCAGAAGGTCTCCTAGCCGCAAGCTGTAAACTCTCAAACAAGCTTGGACTAGAACCTAGGTACTGAAATACACGTGCATGCTTTACACAATGCATAATGCATTTATTAGAAAACTCAAAATACCCTACAAAATTATCTTCTCTGACACTCAACTACAAAACTTGGCCTTTTCATCTCTACTTGTACATTGATTTTTCTTTTTCTTTTTAAAAAAAAAAAATTTTTTTTTGAAGTGGACCATTTTTAAAGTCTTTATTGAATTTGTTACAATACTGCTTCTGATTTATGTTTCGGTTTTTTGGCTGCGAGGCATGTGGGATCTTAGCTCCCCGGCCAGGGAGTGAACCCGCACCCGTGGCATTGGAAGGCAAAGTCTTAACCACTGGACTGCCAGGGAAGTCCCTTCTTTTTCTTTTTTGGTTAAAGCAGCTTGGCTTCCTGAGGTAGTGTTACGTCTCTGTAGCAATAAGGTGAAAACGTCTAGCTTATTTTGTCAAATTCAACAACAATCCAGAGATTTAAGACCTCTGACCCCAATTTGTCTTTTTACTTTATTGTTCCAAAAATATGGCTCGTAGACAAAAAAATAAATGTTTTAAGGAAATGTACCTGAATGACATAAAGAATGTCCAGATAATTTCTAGCTGTCAGGTAAAACCTACCCTTCAAGATGGCAGAGCACATAATAGCACATGAAAAGTATGTTCACCCAATGAGTAATTTAATTAATTGAAAAAATTAAATGCCAGTTTTAGTGCCAAATGAAGAAAATCTGAAGGAATGTATACTGTATTTCTGCCTTCCCTTCTCCACTTCCCTTCTACTAATATGGTAGGTTTCCAGTGCTGGAAATCTTTGAAGTCCTCCATTCATGTACCCCGGCCCCATCTTTCATGAGATTTTTCCTAAGACTTGTCATTACCAGATGCTTCACAATCTGATACTGACAGTTCCCTAGGAAATGCTGGTCTCTTCCTGCTTCATCAGATGTATTATTTCATTGTACATACGGTGAGGAGCATCCAGACCCCAGATGAAATCCACGTGAGCCCATTCAGGAATGTTCTTATGGTAGATGATGTTGGTCACCTCGGAGAGCAGTATTCTCACGTCTTCTGGATTTGAAAGCCAGTCCTGACCCCCAGTCCACATTGCTGTAGGGACCGTCATGTCTCTAACTTTGTACCTTACAGGAGCTGGCTAGAGAAAAGGAATAGTTTTTAACTGTAGGTAACATTTGGACTTCCAGACTCATAATTTACTTTTCTAATAAACACAGTAAATATGCCTTGTGTTGTAATGAAAGGTGCATGGGCACTAAAACAATATAGAACTGCATTAAGAGTTTCTGCTCCAGCCCCTACTTGAAGGTAAAAAAATGACTTAGCCTCACTGAACCTCAGTTTCCTCATCTGCGAAATGGGGATGATATCTGAAATAATTTACTAGATTAAATGAGAAAACATCTCAATTGCCTAGCACTTTAGGCATTACATGTTCAATTCTTTTCCTTCCTATTAATAAATATTTAACACACAAAGTGCCTTTTAAAAGTTAACGCTCCTATCTTTTTCAAGGATAATTTCACAAAGTTTCATGAGGCCAGATTTGGAGATACTCTACAGAGAAAGACAAGAGGATGGAACCTACTGAAAAGGACTTGGGTGTTCACAGGGGTTTTCTGTCCTAACAGGAAGCCCTTGGGGCACGCCCAGCTTGACTGTGTCTCCAGAAACATGGGGAAGTCAATGGCACTGGAACTCAGGGAGTTGGACCAAGAGGAGATAAAAATTAGATTCCGGGTCCAGTCCCACATCACCCAAAGAAGGTTATCTAGGATTCCTAATTCTTGAGAACTTCCCTATTCAAACAGATCTGCTAGATCAAGCTGGCTGACTGAGAGCCCTTGAGGTTAACCAACACTCAGAACTTTCAACAGACATGTCAAGGTCCGCTTCTCACTCAGAAAATCCACCCAGGAGCCGGGGTTCCAATCCCGGCAGTCCTTGTTTCTCTTTGTGGCTTTTAAGAATTTGAAGTTATAGCATCTGATACTGTGAGTTACAATAAGACATATGTATGTGGTCTTCATCCACATTTGTGGTACAGAGCTCCTAATAACCCTTGGAGTTTCCTAAGTGACAGGAGCCATAAAGGTGTGTTTTGTGATGTTAATGAGGTGATTTTTTGAACAGGATGGGGGCTGAGCTCCAGAAGTGGAGCCAAGCAAGTGATTAGAGAGTTGGAAATTTCAGTCCCATTCATGACCTCTGGAGAGGGGAGATGGGCTGGAGATTGAGTTCAGTCGCCAGTGGCCAATGATTTAATCAATTGGACCTCTGTAAGGAAGCCTCCACAAAACCCCAAAAGGACAGGGTTCAGAGCCTCCAGGTTGGTGAACACATGAAAATGTGGGGAGAGTGGCCCCATGGAGAAGACATGGAAGCTCTGCTCCCCTTCCCTTGCTCAGTGCATCTCTTCTATCTGGCTGTTCCTGAGTTATATCCTTTTATAATAAACCAATAATCTAGTAAGTAAAGTGTTTCTCTGAGTTCTATGAGTCAATCTAGCAAATTAATCAAACCTCAGCCTGAGAAGGGGGTCATGGGAACCTCTGAATTATAGCCAGCAGGTCAGACACACAGGTGACAACCTGGGCTTGCAACTGGCATCCGAACTGGAGGATAGTCTTGTGGGACCGAGCCCTCAACCTGTGGAATCTGATGTTATCGCTGGGTAGACAGTGTCAGAATTGAGTTAAACTCTGTCACCCACCTGGTGTTGGAGCATTGTTTGTTCATGTGGAGAAACTCCCCTCCACACACGTATACTGGAATTTGGTGGTCAGACCTTTCTTTTATAGAGTCACTTAGATATGAAAGGTTGGAATATTCTCTGGAGCCTGTAATATGTTTTTCTCATCTAACAGGTGAAAAGACTGAACTGAAAGTCAGGTCTGGCTCTAAGGCTCTGTGAGTCTATGACACCTTTTTGCATGTGTGTTTTCTCTTTCTTTCCATGACCATTTTCTGGAACCTGCTCTGCACAAGTCACATTCTCTCTAACTCATGACCTTAAATGTTGATAAATTAAATCTTATCTTGGAACTGGGATGCTTTCTCTAAAGATATATTTTAGGGAACAATGAAGAAGGATCTTAAAAATGTAGCTGGTACCTGTGATTGAGAGTTTGCTATTCAGAGGCACGACAGTGGTCTGTCCAATTTCCAAGACTTTTATATCTAGATATACAGAAGTATATCTACAGAAGTGGATGTTAAGTGTGATATGAGACTCTCAAAGATTAGCCTGCGTGTGTATTCTGCTCCCTCCAGCTTTATGTGTGTGGTCAATATTTGCTTACATTCTCACACAAGCTAACCAATAATCTTCAGTGAAGGTTTTATGCTTAGAAAAGTTTAGTACTCATTTCTAATTCTCCATAACTTTTATTTTAAATTTTATTCCATAACATTGATTACACACACAGATTTTCTTGGGTAATATTTTTTTATATTTTTCACTTGCAAATTACAGATTCATTAAAAGTGTGACCAGGGAGAACTCTTACATGTTATCTAGTCCAAAAATTTTTATTTTAAAGAGAAAGAGATTGAGGCCTGAAGAATCAAAGCAGCCTAGCCATGATCACACAAATCTGTAGTGCAGAGACAAAACTAATACAGTAATTCTCACTTGTCATTAATACTCTTTTTACTGTACCATGAACCAACCTCACCCCTGCCATCCTCATTTGTGGTTTTCTTCTGTTGTTGTTGTTGTTTTTAATCTTGAAAGATCCTCTAGCAGCCACCACGGACTACACCCTTCCCTTCACTAAGTCTACCCATCTTGCTCCTAAGAAGCCCCGTGCCTTGTTTATGGAGGCAGCCTCATCAAAAAAGTTCTCCTACTGCATTATAAAAGTGGTTCTCTTTAACCCTTGAAAGTCTCTTGGCTGGGCTTCCCTGGCGTCTCATTAGCAGGGAATCCACCTGCTAATGAAGGGGACACAGGTTCAAGCCCTGGTCTGGGAAGACCCAAATGCTGCGGAGCAACTAAGCCTGTGCACCACAACTACTGAGCCTGTGCTCTAGAGCCTGCGAGCCACAACTACTGAGCCCACGTGCCACAACTACTGAGCCCGTGCACCACAACTACTGAGCCTGCTCACCTAGAGCCCGTGCTCTGCAACAAGAGAAGCCACCTCAGTGAGAAGCCCACGCACCATAACAAAGAGTAGCCCCTGCTCATCTCAACTAGAGAAAGCCCTCGAGGAGCAACGAAGACCCAACACAACCAAAAAAAAAAAAAAAAAAGTCTCTTGGCTAAGCTTTGAACTTTTCCATTTTCAAATGAAGTTGAACCAGAACTAATTATTTTTACTTGAATTCTTTCTTTTTCATATTCTTTTCCATTGTATTCCCTGTGCTGTATAGTAGGACACATTGTTGTTTATCCATGCTATATATAATAGTTTGTATCTGCTAATCTCAAACTCCCAGTCTATCCCTCCCCCCATCCCCTTCCCACCTTGGCAACCACAAGTCTGTTCTCTGTGTCTGTGAGTCTGTTTCATAGATAAGTTCATCTGTGTCATATTTTAGAGTCCACATATAAGTGACATCATATGGTGTTTGCCTTTCTCTTTCTGATGTACTTCACTTAGTATAATAATCTCTGTGTCCATCCATGATGCTGCAAATGGCATTGTTTCATTCTTTTTTATGCCTGAGTAGTATTCCATTCTACTTGAATTCTTGTATTTTACTCCCATTTCTAGAATAAACTGCCAGTATAACTTCCCTCTCACACATTTCAAAAGGGTATATTTTCAGCAGATGGTATTTGCTTTTGTTACCTGATTTCCTTTTTCCAGATTCTGGGTCTCACTGCCCCAGTCAAATGCCTGAAGTTCCCCAGAATTCACTGCCTAAAAGGAAACAAAAATTTACATGGCATTCAAATGTGTCATGGGATAACGGTGGGAGGAGGGGTGAAAATGTGCTACCAAGTCTGCAATTGTGAGGGAAGCAGAGAACAAAGGCTGAGGCTGCTCTACGGTTCCACTTTAGGATAATCTTCGGGAGAGTGTAAAGGCAAGAATAAGGTTCTTTCAGGGAGAAAAATGTGCTATAGAAATACTTGACCACCATATTATACAACTCTAAAAAGTGTATCCCCATTGTAGTCTATGTTGGGGGATATCCTGCACAACTCTGTAGGCTACAATGGGAGAGCAACCCCTAGAGTTGTGCAACGTGGTGATTCTGGGAGAAGTTGACCAACATTTAATCCAGTGTAGAATTCTTCTTTGGTTTTGATTATAAAATCTCTCTCTCTCTCTCACACACATACTAAAACATAACAATGACATTTGAAGAAAAATTTGACTAGGTTCTAAGTTGTTAGAAAAACAGATAGGACCAATATTTAGGATTCATAGGTGTCATCATCACTATTAAAACTTTTTGCTCGAGTTAAAAGTCTCCCACTTTTTTTTAACAAAGTTGTATTTTTAGTAGGTAAGAATCTAAGGTTAGTGATGCTTAGCTCTCTGTCCTATGTACATTCTTATTTCCACAGCCAATCGGGGTCACTCTATAGTATCATCTATAATAAGCAATATTAGGTTCAGTGTTTCATCACATGTAAAAGAATAATTAGCAGTCACATTGTCCTTGAACTAATTCTGAAGGAACCCACCACACAGCGCCTAGAGACAGTTCCTGTGACTGGTAATCAGGACATTCCCTCCTGTGACCTCAGGTGAAGTCTGCGGCACAAAGGACTCCTGTAAAAATCTCCTTGGGTAATTAGGTCCACATTTGCATTTTTATGACTACTTGACCACACTGACTTGCTGGAAGAGCCGAAAGGAGAATGTGGAAACGTGATCTCCAGCCTCATCATTGAGATGGCTAGAGACTGAGAAAGGTCTCACTTGAACCATCTGAATTCACACTTTTAAGGTCCACTAAAGATGTCCTAGGGCCAATCCTTTCCTCCCATATCCTGAAAAGTTTCAGTGTTCTAGATCAAGCTCACAGTTGAAAAAACGTTGACAGAATCACGAGTCATCTTGGAATAAATGTGAAATAACCCCTGGGCTGTCCAAAGGGCATCCTTTAACTATTCCGCAAACTGCACAAAGACCCTTAACAAAGACTACAAATTCAGCATCCTTACCTGGCTCCAGTGCAGGATGTTTTGCACAGATGTTCCAGCAAGCGTGTGAGCGACATATACATTTGCTCGGCTCTGTAATAAAGCATGAGTAGTTAGTGGGATGTGGAAAAACTCACAAGATGTGCACCTTGTCAAGACCACATCTCCAGGCTATCAGACTAAGAAATGGGAACATCATTAAAGTATCAGCAGTTATCTATGAAACAGGAATATACACATGCACATAAGTAAAAAAATGCCACTAAACGTATCCTATATTCTTCATCAGAGAAAAGCTTTTCATTAGACATCTTGACTTCACCTTTTAAAAAACTTTCCTACAGTAATTAAAGATGAAGGCTCAGGAACTGGGCCTGTATTCAAATCTCACCTCTGCTATATAATTTTTAGGTGAAATTGGGAACATTACTTAATCCACTAAGTCTAATCTATAAAGTGGGAATATTGATAATACCTGTGTCATAGGGTTGTTACAGGGACTAACAGCCTGGCATATAATAAAATGCTTATCAAAAGGTAGCTATTAATCGTATCATTAATTAAAAAAGGAAAAAAAATCCTCAGGAATTACAAACATGCTCTTCCAGCTGTTGGCAGATAGCCCCCTCGCTGTCTGGTGTCCTTGGGGTATTCTTCCCTCTGCAGAGAACTGCCCTGCCCAATGTCTCCCGATTACTGGTATCGTCTGCATTAAATGACTAGTTGATGTGGGGGTATAAAGACCCAGCCCTCTGACACTAACTTGGGACAATTCTGAAGGGTCATCCCATCTTCACAGATCCCTAGAGGATCAACTGAGTTTCCCACTGGGACTGCATCACAGCTGGACTTTTTTTTTATCCACCAAATCCTGTTTCCTTCTCTTCTCTAGATGTTATCCCAAGGGCCTAACCCCAAATCATTCTGCACACGAATCTCCATCTCACAGTTTGCTTCCTGGGGAACCCACTGTCACACTCACCAAGTCGTAGCTATGCCTTAGCCAAACTGAAACTCCCAGACAGCCTATCACAGGACTTAAGCTACAAACCGGAAGCACCCGAGTAGAAAGAAGAAGTAGGTGACGCGTGGCAGTTTTCTCTTTTGACTTCTGGTTTCTAGTCATATTTTTTTTTGCATCTGTTGATTCACTGTAGTAAAGCTGCTTTCAGACCTCTTCGATCTTTAATCTATGAAGTTAACGTGTAGTCACACCTTTGTGTTAACCTTGACTCAGACCATGTTGAAGCGTTTTCCGCATATTATTACGATTTGAAGAAAACGGAGTTTCTTGGAGTATCATTTCTCTAAGTCTTCCCTGGCATTAGCTCACCCTCAAGGAGTGAGACTAATAACTCCTCACTTTGCTTTGGGACACTGAGAATTTACTAGGCTCCCACTTACCATGTTCATGTTGTTCGTGTTAAATCCTCCCAGGAGCAACATGACGTGGCTACAAATCTGATCAATAATCACCTGGCCGCAAAGGTAAATTACAAATTGTCTGAGAAATCTGGTCTGGTAGAGAAATTCTTTTTTACCAAACAATCCCTGTAAAAATATGAAATGGAATAGTCATTACATTACAGTCAAAAGAAGTGTCTCTAACGTAAAAGTGTATGTCTTAGCAAATGGGCTGGAAAACTCTTGTGCCTAGACAAGGAATTTTCTGAGGAGTCACACACCTTGATCATCACATCTGGCAGCAACAAAAATTTGGTCCCAGGGCTTTTTGCATGTTTAACAGTAGCTATGGGTGCTAAAGCAAAATACATTCTTATTTTCTGAGCCAGCTCTGGCATGGTGGAAAATGCAATAAAGCCTGCAATAGAGAAATATGTCAGCATGGATATTGAATATCCTAGAACTAATAAAGTGCTTATTTTACTTTTATCAAGATATTTCAGCAATTACACGTGACTGTGTTTTAACTCTCTTGTGAAATTATAAGCTCCTTGACAGGGAAAAACAACAGCAGCGACAACTGCTCTGTGTTCCCTCTGACATTTAGATACTTGTTGCCCAGTACTAGGTTCTCAGTGAATTATTAAATTAAATTATTGAGTCCAATAACATGGACTTTGAGAGGTAACTATATGTTAGACACTTTGCAGGAGACTTTCATGGTTCTTGTTTTATTCTCAGATTCTTGGGGGTATTTTTAATAAATCTTTACAGTGAGAGAAAGCGAGAGTTAAAGAAATTGTCTTGTTTATTGATAAGAAGCATGTTCTGTAACATAATGGGTGTTGAGATAGCAGAGTTTTGCTTGTTCTCCTGGATCTCTAACTTTTCTGGAACCCAAATTGGAACATAATCTAGTAGACAAGTTGTCTAGTGAACTGGAGTCCAACTCTTATTTCTGCCATAGACCAGGTACGGGACACCGGTTAAGTCTAGGTGTAGGTTTCTATACCTGTAAAGTAGAGATTAATTCTCCCAATTACAAAGGGACAATCTCTTTGGAGCCTTTGGGAGGAAAAGGCTATCATATACAGCCGGGGCATGGTCACTATATTTGAAATACTATGGGTCTATTTCAAAAGAGCCTGTATACTCTCTGTTTAAGCTGATATTTGCAGGTTGTGGAGGAGAAGGGTGGGCAGAGAGAAACTAGAATCCCGTGGCCCTGAAGCAGATAAGGCCAGATCAGAGAGAAGCGTGCGATGCCTGATCCCAGGCCTGGCTGTGCGTCATTTGCTCACATTTCTTCTGAGTATACAAACCCGATTTTTTTGGAACCTACCCATGGTGGTACCCTGTGAATAGCCGATATAATAGATCTTTTCCTGGCCCGTTTTCTGCAAAATAAAGTTTATGACTGCCGGAAGGTCAAACCTAGCCATCTCATCATAACTACAAGGGGAAAAGACAAAGTTATATCAAAAATTATAATCAGAACAAACAAAAGCAGCCCCCATGGTTTACAAACAACGCCTTGAATTGTTGACCCCATCAGCTTGTTACTGTGCCCCTTACAACACTCAGAATGGACTTGTTTCAAACCTGTGATGCATGGGTGCCTCTGGGGTCACAGGCTGTTAGCAAACTGCTGTTTTCTCTAGATATTATCATAGAGACATAAACATCTTAATGAACATTTAGTTAGCACAAGCTCCACCTGCTGGTGGAGGTGTCCTCTTATTCTATTAGCAGAACAGCACAGGGCCATTCAGATTCTTTATATGAAAAGTATTAAAGATGCTGCAAGGTCCTTTCTCTGGTGAAATGGATAAAGAGAAAGTTGAATATCAATAGGTAATTTAAATAAAAAGACTAAAAAACTTTTGTAAGAATGTGAGAGATGTGTTAATCAAATGGATGGTCCCTAAGGCTTATTAGTTCCCCGTATATTTTTAATACTGCCTGGCCTCATCTTCTTCTGGGGGTACTAGTCCTTGTCATCACTCAGGGAAGAGTTAGTCCCAGGATATTCATCTAAAAGGAGAGGAACCTACACTTGTCCCATTCCGGTCTCAATCACCTAACACTAACCACCATTCTCATCCCATTCACCAGACTAACCTTCTACTTGGGGAACCCAATTTACATAATCCAAAGAATCACTAGTCAGTTAAGCCAATTGGGAGATATTATGTTGGGATATTGATGAGCCAACCAAAGTAAATTACCTACATACCAGAAGCCATAATTCTTTACTCAGTTCTCCCAAAGCCATCCGAGTCCACCTCCACTCTCAAGATTTTCATATACCTGAAAGCCCAGAACTCATCTTGGTCTATGGAGAGGGTCTTGTGTTTCTGAGACCAGGTGTTTCCCCTGCTGTTCCCCAGCCACACATCAAAACCCGCATCTGCCAGAATGAAGCCCAGGCTGTTGTTGGGCAGGTTGGAAATCCAGTTGCTAGCATCTCCAAGCAGGCCATGCTGCAGTAACACCACAGGCCTGGGACCTACAAAGAAGTGAATTTCAACAGCATGAAATATTCTGCACCTTTCTCGTTATCCCTTAATGTGCGAAAGATTTCAAGTTAGACAAACCTGTGTTCAAATCTTGATTCAGCTGCTTGCTAGCTTGATTATCTTGGCCAGTTACTTAACCTTTCTGTGCCTTGATTGCCTCGTGAAAAAAATAGTATTTTTGTTATGATTAAATAAAATAGTACACAAGAAGCAGAAAGCACAACTTATGGACACCAAGGGGGAAAGTGGGGGTGGGAGTGGTGGTGGTGGTCGTGGTGGGATGAATTGGGAGATTGGGATTGATGTATATACACTAACATGTATAAGATAGATAAGTAATAAGAACCTGCTGTATAAAAAATAATAAAATTCAAAAATAAAAGAAGCAGATGCCACAATGCCTGGCACAGAGAAAGAATCAATAAAGTTTGGCCTCTGTTGTTGCTTTTGTGTAGTTATTATTATTACTAGACTTGTCTGGGATCAGAGAAAATTGGACGTGCCCCAGGAGGTAGTATAGTATAATGATTAAGATAATTATATATAATAATCATAGCTACTATATATTAATAAAAAGAAATTGTTATTATATATTAGTATATTATTTATATATTATAGAATTATACATGAATATGTGTATATATTAATGTTATACTATAAATAATGTATACTATATAACATTTCTATTAACATAAAATTAATATACAATATAAAATTAATATATAATATTATATAGTATTATAGAGTATATATAATTATTGACATACTGTTAATATACACACATATATACACACTTATAAAAATACATATATATACAAATATATTTAATATATTATATATTTGCTATATTAATAATAAATAAACATATATTATATATAATTATTAATATTGCCAAATATACACGTATATGTGTATATATGTGTGTATATATATTACCACATATATACATATATGTGCATATATATTAATATTACCATATATACATATATATGTGTGTGTGTATACATATATATATGTATGTGTATGTGTATATATATATATATATATATATATATATATATATATATATATGTAATGGTTTGATGATTATGGGCCCTCATGTGAAAAGGACCCACAAGCCAACCTGATAAAATAAAAGTTTAGGGGCTTCCCTGGTGGTGCAGTGGTTGGGAGTCTGCCTGCCGATGCAGGGGACGCGGGTTCGAGCCCTGGTCTGGGAAGATCCCACATGCCGCGGAGCAACTGGGCCCGTGAGCCACAACTACTGAGCCTGCGTGTCTGGAGCTTGTGCTCCACAGCAAGAGAGGCCACGATGGTGCGGGGCCCGCGCACAGCGATGAAGAGTGGCCCCCGCTTGCCGCAGCTGGAGAAAGCCCTCGCACAGAAATGAAGACCCAACACAGCCTAAAATAAATAAATAAATAAATAAATAATAAAAATAAAGGAATTCCTTTAAAAAATAAAAAAAAATAAAAGTTTAAAAAGTCTTTTTTTAAAAAAAATTTATTTATTTTATTTATTTTGTTTTTGGCTGTGTTGAGTCTTCGTTGCCGCAGGCGGGCTTTCTCTAGTTGCAGCGAGTGGGGCCTACTCTTCGTTGCGGTGCGCAGGCTTCAAACTGTGGTGGCTTCTCTTGTTGCAGAGCACGGGCTCTAGGCGCGAGGGCTTCAGTAGTTGTGGTGCATGGGCTTATTTGCTCCGCGGCATGTGGGATCTTCCAGGACCAGGGCTCAAACCCATGTCCCCTGCATTGGCAGGCGGATTCTTAACCACTGCGCCACCAGGGAAGTACTTAAAAAGTCTTTTGTCACAAGCTTATAGACATCTTTCAGTTGTTTTCAGGATGAATTTCACTGGCCCTCCTTTTTTTTTAACATCTTTACTGGAGTAAAATTGCTTTACAATGTTGTGTTAGTTCCTGTTGTATAACAGAGTGAATCAGCTATACGTATACATATATCTCCATATCCCCTCCCTCTTGCGTCTCCCTCTCTCCCTCCCTATCCCACCCTTCTAGGTGGTCACAAAGCACCCAGCTGATCTCCCTGTGCTATGTGGCTGCTTCCCACTAGCTATCTGTTTTACATTTGGTAGTGTATATATGTCCATGCCACTCTCTCACTTCGTCCCAGCTTACCCTTGCCCCTCCCCGTGTCCTCAAGTCCATTCTCTACATCTGTGTCTTTGTTCCTGTCCTGCACCTAGGTTCTTCAGAACCATTTTTTTTTTCATTCCATATATATGTGTTAGCATACGGTATTTGTTTTTCTCTTTCTGACTTACTTCACTCTGTATGACAGTCTCTAGGTCCATCCACCTCACTACATATAACTCAAGTTCATTTCTTTTTATGGCTGAGTAATATTCCATTGTATGTATGTGCCGCATCTTCTTTATCCATGCATCTGTTGGTGGACACTTAGGTTGCTTCCATGTCCTGGCTATTGTAAATAGTGCTGCAATGAACACTGTGGTACATGACTCTTTTTGAATTATGGTTTTCTCAGGGTATATGCCCAGTAGTGGGATTGCTGGGTCGTATGGTAGTTCTATTTTTAGTTTTTTAAGGAACCTCCATACTGTTCTCCATAGTGGCTGTATCAATTTACATTCCCACCAACAGTGCAAGAGGGTTCCCTTTTCTCCACACCCTCTCCAGCATTTATTGTTTGTAGATTTTTTGATGATGGCCATTCTGACCTGTGTGAGGTGATACCTCATTGTAGTTTTGATTTGCATTTCTCTAATGATTAGTGATGTTGAGCATCTTTTCATGTATTTGTTGGCCATCCGTATGTCTTCTTTGGAGAAATGTCTATTTAGGTCTTCTGCCCATTTTTGGATTGGGTTGTTTGTTTTTTGATATGGAGCTGCATGAGCTGCTTGTATATTTTGGAGATTAATCTTTTGTCAGTTGCTTCGTTTGCAAATATTTTCTCTCATTCTGAGGGGTTTTTTTTTCATCTTGTTTATGGTTTCCTTTGCTGTGCAAAAGCTTTTAAGTTTCATTAGGTCCCATTTGTTTATTTTTGTTTTTATTTCCATTTCTCTAGGAGGTGGGACAAAAAGGATCTTGCTGTGATTTATGTCATAGAGTGTTCTGCCTATGTTTTCCTCTAAGAGTTTTATAGTGTCTGGCCTTACATTTAGGTCTTCAATCCATTTTTTTTTTTTAAACATCTTTATTGAAGTATAATTGCCTTACATTCAATCCATTTTGAGTTTATTTTTGTGTATGGTGTTAAGGAGTGTTCTAATTTCATTCTTTTACATGTAGCTGTCCAGTTTTTCCAGCACCACTTACTGAAGTGGCTGACTTTTCTCCAGTGTATATTTTTGCCTCCTTTATCAAAGATAAGGTGACCATATATACGTGGGATTTTCTCTGGGCTTTCTATCCTGTTCCACTGATCTGTATTTCTGTTTTTGTACCAGTACCATACTGTCTTGATTACTGTAGCTTCGCAGTATTGTCTGAAGTCAGGGAGCCTGATTCCTCCAGCTCTGTTTTTCTTTCTTGATTGCTTTGGCTATTCAGGGTCTTTTGTGTTTCCATACAAATTGTGAAATTTTTTGTTCTAGTTCTGTGAAAAATGCCATTGGTAGTTTGATAGGGATTGAGTTGAACCTGTAGATTGCTTTGGTTAGTATAGTCATTTTCACAATGTTGATTCTTCCAATCCAAGAACATGGTATATCTCTCCATCTGTTTCTATCTTCTTTAATTTCTTTCATCAGTGTCTTATAGTTCTCTGCATACAGGTCTTTTGTCTCCTTAGGTAGATTTATTCCTAGGTATTTTATTCTTTTTGTTGCAATGGTAAATGGGAGTGTTTTCTTAATTTCTCTTTCAGATTTTTCATCATTAGTGTATAGGAATGCAAGAGATTTCTCTGCATTAATTTTGTATCCTGCTACTTTACCAAATTCATTGATTAGGTCTAGTAGTTTTCTGGTAGAGTCTTTAGGATTCTCTATATATAGTATCATGTCATCTGCCAACAGTGACAGCTTTACTTCTTCTTTTCCGGTTTGGATTCCCTTTATTTCTTTTTATTCTCTGATTGCTGTGGCTAAAACTTCCAAAACTATGTTGAGTAATAGTGGTGAGAGTGGGCAGCTATGTCTTGTTCCTGATCTTAGTGGAAAGGGTTTCAGTTTTTCACCACTGAGAACGATGTTGGCTGTGGGTTTGTCAGATATGGCCTTTATTATGTTGAGGTAAGTTCCCTCTATGCCTACTTTCTGGAGAGTTTTTATCATAAATGGGTATTGAATTTTGTCAAAAGCTTTTTCTGCATTTATTGAGATGATCATATGGTTTTTATCCTTCACTTTGTTAATATGGTGTATCACATTGATTGATTTGCATATATTGAAGAATCCTTGCATTCCTGGGATAAACCCCACTCGATCATGATGTACGATCCTTTTAACGTGCTGTTGGATTCTGTTTGCTAGTATTTTGCTGAGGATTTTTGCATCTATGTTCCTCAGTGATATTGGCATGTAGAAAGCTGGAGTAGCAATTCCCATATCAGATGAAATAGACTTTAAAATAAAGACTATTACAAGAGACAAAGAAGGACACTACATAATGATCAAGGGATCAATCCATGAAGAAGATATAACAATTGTAAATATTTATGCACCCAACATAGGAGCACCTCAATACATAAGGCAAATGCTAGCAGCCATAAAAGGGGAATTGACAGTAACATAATCATAGTAGGAGACTTTAACACCTCACTTTCACCAATGGACAGATCATGCAAAATGAAAATAAATAAGGAAACACAAGCTTTAAATGACACATTAAACAAGGTGGACTTAATTGATATTTATAGTACATTCCATCCCAAAACGACAGAATACACTTTCTTCTTAAGTGCTCATGGAACATTCTCCAAGATAGATCATACCTTGGGTCACAAATCAAGCCTTGGTAAATTTAAGAAAATTGAAATCATATCAAGTATCTTTTCTGACCACAATGCTATGAGAGTAGATATCAACTACAGGAAAAAAACTGTAAAAAATACAAACACATGGAGGCTAAAAAATATGCTACTAAATAACCAAGAGATCACTGAAGAAATCAAAGAGGAAATCAAAAAATACCTAGAAACAGATGACAATGGAAACACGACGACCCAAAACCTATGGAATGTAGCAAAAGCAGTTCTAAGAGGGAAGTTTATAGCAATACAATCCTACCTCAAGAAACAAGAAAAATCTCAAATAAACAACCTAACCTTATACCTAAAGCAATTAGAGAAAGAAAAGCAAAAAAAAAAAAAAAAACCCAAGTTAGCAGAAGAAAAGAAATCATAAAAATCAGATCAGAAATAAATGAAAAAGAAATGAAAGAAATGATAACAAAGATCAATAAAACTGAAAGCTGGTTCTCTGAGAAGATAAACAAAATTGATAAACCATTAGCCAGACTCATCAAGAAAAAAAGGGAAAAGACTCAAATCAACAGAATTAGAAATGAAATAGGAGAAGTAACAACTGACACTGCAGAAATACAAAGGATCATGAGAGATTACTACAAGCAACTATATGCCACTAAAATGGACAACCTGGAAGAAATGGACAAATTCTTAGAAAAGAGCAACCTTGCAAGACTGAATCAGGAAGAATTAGAAAATATGAACAGACCAATTACAAGCACTGAAATTGCAAGTGTGATTAAAAATCTTCCGACAAACAAAAGCCCAGGACCAGATGGCTTCACAGGCCACTTCTATCAGACATTTAGAGAAGAGCTAACACCTATCCTTCTCAAACTCTTCCAAAATATAGCAGAGGGAGCAACACTCCCACACTCATTCTACGAGGCCACCATCACCCTGATACCAAAACCAGACAAAGATGTCACAAAAAAAGAAAACATTGGCCCTCTTTTTGAAGAGACGGTTAGAAATCTTTTTTTCCTTCATGGCTGGGAGATTTCTTCCTTAAAGAGGCCAACGGGAGCTGCAGGAACAACATCAGACACTAGAGGGGAGTATTCTGCACCGACTGGACCTTAAAGGCTGATACCTTGAACTCCAATCACCTGGGCAATGAGTGAACAGTCTAAATAAACAGGACGTGAGAAAACAAAACTCCATCCACGAATAGGTGCTGCAGGTGACCCCTAAGCTTATGAACTGCCACAGTCTCCCGATTTGTGGAGCTTAGTGAAAAAGTTATCTCTGTGTCTCCAGGCTATACATTTATTTATATAAAATTCATTCATTCATTCCACATATATTTATTGGCACCTGCCATGTGCTTGGCACTCTTTTAGGTACTTTTTATAGACTTGAACAAAATTGATAAATTTTCTGTGCCTGCTGAGTTTACATTCTGGTTGGGAGAGACAGATAATAAACAAACAAGCAAATATCTATCATATCAGTGGTGCTATAAGGAAAATTAAGCAGGATTAGGGGCTAAATCTCAGTAGCTGGCAAGGGCTTACAATTTTGAATAGGGTGATCGAAGGAAGAATGGGAAAGAGAAGGCCTGAAAAAGGGGCCAAGGCAAACTGCATGGATATCTGATGAAACAGTGGTCCAGAAGGAGAACTGCAACTTCAAAGGCACTGAGATAAGGGCATGCTGGACATATATAAGGCACGGCTGTTCAGCTGGTGTAAAAAAAGCTGGTTTTCAAAAAGCTGCACAAATATAAATTGGAATAAAACAGAACCCTGCAGCTTCTTTATACCAAAGCTCAATAACATTCCCCCAGCATTTTCTGGTTCTAGGTAAGAGCATGGGCTACACTGGCAGACAAATCTTAATTTGAGTGCAGATTTTGCAGCATACTAGCAAGGACTAGCAAAGACTCTCTGGGCAAGTTACTTAACTGCTGTGAGTGGCACTTTCTCAGGATTATTGTGAAACTTATATGAGACTAACACAAATAAAGCACTTAGCATTGTACCTGGCATACAGAAAGAACACAATAAGGAATTACATTATCTGTACACATGACAGATAATGTAGTTGCTGCTATAAACATAGAGCTAGAGTATTAAAAGGAATAGAGCCAAACAGAGATGAAGGATGGGCAATAGTGTACTATTACATTTTAATAGTAATGAAGGTGAATTTCTTAAAAGCCAACAATAGCCAAAAATCCCATACAGAAAAAAAAGGGATTATATGGAAACACGTACCAAAAATTTTAAATGTACACATAGTGCCCAATTTTTTAAAAGACTTTAGTGAAAAACTGGGCAATGTCTTAAATATTTAAAGGGCTGTCTGGATGGGGAATATAGAGTGTGCTAGGGTGGGGGTCAGATGCCATGGCAGAGTTTGCATTCTTCATGAGCAAGGGTTGGCGTCGTCTGCTTAAGAGATCATCAGTGGATATTCTAGAATATCTATATAGGAAGGTTTTGGGGAATGAATTAAGTACTAGAAGGGATCAAGAAATGAACTTTTCTTGAAGGTGTTTTTTGAAAAGCAAACACTATGTTTATTTGAGATAATTGGGGATGGGGCAGTGGTGATGGGGATTGTGAGGTAGCTGAAGGCATCTTTTGGCTGGAACAATGGGTCCAGTCTGTACCAAGAGCTCAGACTCCCTCTACACACTCACATCACAAGGAAGTGTTTAATGTAGGAAGGATTGCTATGTTGGGGTAACATAGGGTGAACCATACCTGTCTTCTTAAGTTGCACTAGGCCATGAGGAATCCTGTTAACAGAAAGGATATACCCATCTTCTGTTGGGACTTCATACTCCTCACAGGGATAACCTTTATGTTGGATGATTTCACTCTATGGAAAAAACACAATTTTTCTTTGAGTTCAGTTCTGTATGGTTATGTTCTCAATGATTATAAGGTAAAAAGTAGACTCCTTGATGCTGGAAGAGATAGACAAGAAATTCCTTGCTTTTCACTAGCTAATTATGTTATCGTAAAAAAAAATTAGCAAACCCTCTCCAGTGCTCATTTTCTTTATCTTTAACGTGGAGATCGAACTAGAAGGGTAGTTCTTAAAGTGTGGGCTCTAGACCAAGAGCATAGCATCACTTGGGCACTTGGTAGCAATAGCAAATGATCAGTCTCCACTCAAACCTATGGAATTGGGAACTCTGGGGCTGGGGCCCAGCAATTTGTGTCTTAACAAGCTCCTTAGAAAATTCTGATGCACTCTAATATTTGAGACCCACTGGAAAAGAACACTGATTCCAAAACCTGGGTGTGTGTCAGAAACATCTGGGACACTTCAACATAAATATTCCTGGGCCCACTTTGGGTTAGGGATCAGGGAATTCCAATGCAGCCAGTGGGGCAGGACAGCTTTAAAATCAGACTCAAGAGCAGTACAGTCGTTCCTCAGTATCTGCGAGGAATTGGTTCCAAGACACCCCATAGATACCAATATCTGAGGATGGTCAAGTCCCTTACATAAAATGGGGTAGTATGTCAGTCCTCCGTATTGGCGAGTTCTGCATTCACAGATATGGAACGCTAACTGTAGTTCTTAACACTTTTAGGTTAAGGATCCCTCAGTGAATTTGAGGAAAATATAAAAATGGATATACACATGGACACATCATATACTTTCAGGGGTTTCAGATTTCCTCTTCCCTATATATGGACTCCTGGTTAAGGACCCCTACTCAATACAGTTGTTACATATAGAAACTCTTTGTAAAATATAAAGCTGCTGCGATCTCCTCAGTATCCTCAGTTTCTGCCTACTGTAGTTAATTAGAGAAGGAGGGAATTATTTCTCTTAGCTGCTGCTTTTAAAGGAACAAGAGAGGAGAAAGCTAAATGCCCCGTGTAGTATATAAGACAAAAGGGCATGATAGTTAAGAGAAAGGCCCTGGGGTCCCACTGTTTGAGTTTTTAAATCCTGGCTCTCACACTAATGCATAAACTAACTGTGTGATCTTAGGAAATTTAGTTAACTTGCCCCTATTCCTCAGTTTATTCGTCTGTAAATTAGGTATACCAGTGGTTTATACTCCTTGGGATTATTGCAAAGAATGTAAAAAGATAATGCACATATGAGACTAACAAGATTGGCTGGCACATAGTAGGGACTCAATGAGCATTAGCTACTACTATAATTAAAAATCACTCCTGTCCTCCCTTTCAAGTAATTCGTATTCATCTTTCAGAATTCAGGTTAAGAAACCTTTCTTCAGAAAAACTTTCCTAAATTCCCTAAGTCCCCCTATTTTATGTTTTCTTCTTTGATTTCTCTTCTCTTGTGATTAGTTTTGAGTGATTAGGAATTGAGTGTCTGTCTTCTCTGCTGGATTGTAAACTCCATGAAGTCAGGGCGCTTAGATCTCTCTGTAACCTCAGTGCATAACACAGTATCGGGGCCTAATAGGTGCTCAACTAACACTAGCTAGAAAAATACCTGAATGAGGACAGCTGTATACCAAAATACAGGATAAATTATATCCATATAAATTAGTACTCAGAGTCAAACCCATTCAGACTCTGAAGCACTTTTTATTCTACTTCATTTAATTTATATGAGAGATTACGAGAATTTTCTATCTTACTTTGCCTCTCCATGCATGACTGCTAAATAGCAGAGTCCAATTCACTGGATTTTAGTCTTAGGGCTCCTGAAGCCCAAACAGTGTGTAGGTGCTGGCCACACCCAGTGGGTGAGGCCCAGGGAGATTGGCTTTACCTACAACTAAAGAGATCCCCTTCACTTAACGACCTAGAGGAATTTGTATGGGAACTTCTCAGGGCCAGAAGGATGGCCCTTAAGGATCTACACCAATTTGCTAACTATCTGGGCAAACCATCAAAAGACAGTCAATAGTTGGAATGGTCAAAAGAAACCTGATATTTGGCATTCATGTAGATTCAGAATATTTCTATAGCTTGTCAGAGTTTTAGAATTCATTCAAGGAGGCTTCTGTAAAAAGGGTCTTAAATCTGTATAAAAGCATGTTAAATCTATGATAAATGTATGGAGCATGAACATTACACACAATCATCTCCCTCAACTGGAGGTAGCCTCTCCTTCCCTGGGAGGGTTTATTGCATAGTTGTCACAATTATGAGCTTTGTGTTCTGGCAGGCCTGGATTTAAATTCTAGCTCTACCGCCTACCAGGGGTGTGGCCTGATTTGAGTTGTTTAACCTCTTTAATCTCAGTTCCTTGACTGGAAAAATGAGGATGGCCCTATCTATGGCATAGGGCTGTGAAGGTAAAATCAAAAGCTTTTTCTGACCTATTGAGATGATCAAAAACAAAAAAGAGATAAAATCAAACAGTATCTCTACAGCTTTCATCACAATGTCTGCTATGGGATAAGTATTACTATATGGTGGACATTGTTAAAATTCAACTAAGAATGTGAAAGTAAGCCAAAAAGTATTCTCTGAGATACCTAGAAATTTCACTTCATTCATGAAGTTTACTCATAGGAGGACCTCTCTAGCATTCATAGGGGTCCTTTTATTTCTAATCCACAGAGTTACCAGCTCAAACTAGGATTAAATAGATTGGGCGGCACAGGGTGTTACTAGAAGTGGCTGTCCTGAGAGTATGAGAGGAGGTCTAACATCTTTCTAATATTGGAAAAAGTAGAAAAAGAACAGAAAGCACAGACAATGTGGAAATAATCATGGGTCTGAGCTTGACCCAAGATACTGCAATGATTTAACTGCTCCTGGAATGAACCTAAGAATTCAAGAAAAAGTTAAACTGTGTTTGAAGCTCAAAGGGATTAAGTCATTTGCCTAAATTTACTGAAATTGTTGAAGAGGAACCCATGTTTACCCACACCCAACTTAGTGTTCTTTCCAGTACAATATGTTAATTTACAACTATGCTCTACTAGCAGAAATCACCACCACATGTAAATATAATATATAATGCAGATAATACACAGAGACAAACAATAACATGTAAGGTACTTTGTTTCCCCCCAAATATGGAAAATCCCAACTTACAATATTCATGAATGCCTCTGGGTCCACAGCTTTCGTTGGCATATGTCCTGAATTCACATTTCTCTGGAACAAATGTGCCATCAGAATCAGAAGACACATCTCGTTTCTGTGTGAAACAATCCACTCTCTTGACAAGATTTTTGACATGGTCCAACATCTGCATTTATCTGTTCTTGGTAATATAACAACTGATTCTAAAGTCAGAAGAATCTGTAGGTTTAAAAACTCTTTCATATATTTTCCAGCTGTAATTTCTTCTCCGAATTCTGAAGCAACTTAAACAAGCCTGGTTGACAGGAACAAAAGAATATAGAGTAGAATGGAAACAACATCCAGGATGTCCCAATACTATCTGGCTCCTCCCACTCTCTCACACAACTTGGTGTGTAGAAAGAACTTTGTTTGATGCAACCTGGAGTTATGTGATATGATACAACTCATAAAATCCCTGTTCATCATCAGGTAATATGGACCATAGGAAGCATCATTTTCTTTTTTTCCTAGTTCTTTAAAAAAAAATTTTTTTTATTGGAGTATAGTTGATTTACCATGTGGTGTCAGTTTCAGGTGTTCAGCGAAGTGAATCTGTTATACATATACATATATCCACTCTTTTTTAGATTCTTTTCCCATATAGGCCATTATGGAGTATTGAGTAGAGTTCCCTGTGCTATACAGTAGGTCATTATTAATTATCTATTTTATATACAGTAGTGTGTATACGTCAATCCCAATCTTCCAATTTATCTCCCCCCTTTACCCTCTGGTAACCATAAATTTATTTTCTACACCTGTAGAAAATTGTAACTCTATTTCTGTTTTGTAAATAGGTACAAATATCATATGATATCGCTTATATGTGGGATCTGAAAAAAGGTTACAAATGAACTTTTTCCTAGTTCTTATCTATCTTTTATAGGTAGAAAGGTATGAAGTCTGCAGAAAACTTTATGACCCTTTAGAGTCACAGTCTGGGGCTTCAACGATTACTGTCCTTTGGTTGAAGGTCAATGTAGTGATAAGCATTTTTACTTATCAAGAATGTCAAAAAATTTTAGGACATTTTCTATTTTTAGTTATGGGCAAGAACATTGATTGGAAGAAAATGAATCTTCCATGTTTAGGCCATTTCTAGGTAGCTCAACTAAATAGACATGAAAAGTTTTATTTGGGTTTGTAATCACTAGTTAATTGCTGAGAGATTCCTTTGATGGATACCTGGTCATTAAATCATCTGCAATAACTAAAAGGAGTTGCAGCCTAGCTATTTTCATGAACTAAATGCCCCAGTTCAATCAACTATGTGGCCATGTGAGCAATTCCTTAGCCTACTAATATTTAAGCAGGCCAGGAGAATAGTTATTGTCATTTTAAGTGAAGAATGTGTTAGAATTTAAGAAAAAATGCTATTTAAAGTAAAATATTTCTTTACTTTTACATCAGCTCTTCAGAACTGAGCTACCAGCAGCCACACTAATTGAGAGGCTTTTGGAATGTGGGTTGGTGAAGGAGGGGAAGCCAGAACAGGAATGGTGAGTCTGTGTGTAGACAGCTGCCCACACTCTCAGCCTCACCCATTCTGGGCGGCCTGCATAGGTGTCATGAGGTGAGCTTGCAGCTCTTTTCTGGAGCAGTCTCAACATTCCCACCACTAGTGATCTGACGTGTGCTTCGGAGTAGCGATCTGACCTACTTTAGGAGGCAGAGGGAGCATTTGCCCAACACTTGGCAGAGCCCCAGGTCCTCAGCACCCACTGAGCTCACTCCGAACTTACGCAAAATAAAATTTTGGAAAAGCACTTGGGTTCCCAATATTGACATTTTAGGATTTTAAAATGTTAATCAGCCAGACATATACCCACTACTATATATAAAATAGGTAAATGACAAGGACCTACTGTATAGCACAGGGAGCTGTACTGACTATCTTGTAATAACGTATAATGGAAAAGAATCTGGAAAAAAATACATGTATAATATACATATATGTGTGTGTGTATATATATATATAACTGAATCATTTTGCTATATACTTGAAACTAACACAACATTGTAAATGAACTATACTTCAATTAAAAAAAAAAGTTATATAGCCAGAAGGAAAGAAAATCTCATTCAGCCCTTTCATTTTCATTTGGGAAGATATGTTAAAAAGCCTTGCCCAACATTACCTAGCTAGATTGTGGCAAGGCCATAACTAAAATTCAGGTGTTTTAATTCATCAGTGAATATTATTAACGCATGGGAATAAAACATAACATTTCAATGTTCTGCATTCAAGGACAAAGGCTCACCTACTATCAAAAGCAATTACATCAGTTTCTGTGAATTGTCTCTTTAAAAGTTCTCCCTGGATTTAAAATTCAGAACAATTCTCAATAATTTCATTATAAATTTGGGACATATAATCTCACATTGTTCCAATATATTCAGGTGAGGTCAACTCTCACATAATATACATGTGAATACTGTATAGACTTATTAATGAAAGAACTGATGCCAAAAAACTGATTAGTTCTGAAAAAATCCTACATTTTTGATAGTAGGACTATTTCCCTTCAACATGGCCTCTTTTACAGCCTTTAGAAACTGCCCTCCTTGCATACAAGCAAATGTAGAGAAAATAGAGTTCAGTTTGGCTATTAAATTCTTGGGTGACTTTATGAGCTCACAACTGTCATTTTGGAAGCAAGAAAGTGACATACAAGGTCCAGCTCAAAGAGCTACATTTTGAACAAATATGAAATAAGTATAGCTCTTCCCCACTGCAGAATTTTAACAATGCCCTCAACACCTGAGCAACCCACAGCTTGTGGAAATTATCATTATAGAGAACGGGGGATCCAAACGTGCCAGTGTGACCTCCAACTTGGAATTGTTTATCTTGAGAGATTTCTCTTTAGAAGTTTCTATCAAGGAACGCTGTGATATTTTAAAATGGGTTTTTTTGCCATCTCAATACACAAAGGAGGATCTGAAGTATCCTGACATCTTGAAACTAAGAAAATACATCTCCCCTAATGAGCACTATCTATAAATCAGTTAAATATCAAAATTACATAAAAAGGGACAGGTCAAATAGGTGAGAGATTAAGGAAAAGCTAAGAAAAAAGTGAATAGAGGATCATTACCTATAGATGTACTGTGTGCAAAAATTATAAAGCATTGTATCAGTTAAACAAAACAGGACACCCCGACCTCCACACACACACCAGTAACACAAGAGTATAAAAAAAAGCAAAACTGGGAGTGAATTCGTCTTTTCTATTTGAGTTGCAGGTTAAAGGGCTCTCAAGTGCTGCTTTCCCCCAAGGTTGAATTGAGTTTTATTAAAACAATTCTTTCAGGTTCTATAATCCAAAACCTCAAGTCCAGTGAAGGCTGTGCCGTGGAATCTGCCTGAAGGTCCAAGTCAGTGATCTTGTCAGAATCACTCTATGATCAAATGGCCAAAACTTTTGTACAAACGGATGCCCTACTCCTTCTCTCAATATGAATTGTCTCACAAGAGACTCAGGGCCATCAGGCAAATGCTCTCTTGGTTTATCTGCCCTCCCAGTTTGTTAGACATGCCTGAAAATATACGATTGTCATTTTGACACCAATCAATCTCTCTCAGCTGCATTAATCAACATGTGATGATTCTTTTTTTTAAATATAAATTGTTTTGTCTTAAAATAAAGTTATTAATCTCTAAAATAAGTTGTAGTTAAATTTAAAAAAAATTTAGATCTTTGGGAAAACATTTTAAAGATTATTGAAAAATAAGACAACAGAATGTACTTATGTTTATGCTGAAGCACAAGGAAAACCACAGGATTTTAAAATAACCATGGCACAATATTGAGGTTGCTGGTATTATAGAAGGTATAACCTTTGTAGGTGAGTTGGTTTCTAAAAACACAAATATTTATACCTAAACTTATCACCTTATGAAGTTCTAGAAAATTCAAGAATATACAGTACTGGTCCATTAACGTCATGATGTTTCTGGGAATTTATCCCTTTCTTCTAGGTTATCCAATTTGTTGGCATGCAATTGTTCATAGTAGTTTCATGTGATCCTTTGTATTTCTGTGGTATCAGTTGTAATGTTGCCTTTTTTTAATTTCTAGTTTTATTTATTTGAGTCATCTCTCTTTTTTTTCATAGTCTAGCTAACAGTTTGTCAATTTTGATTATCTACTCAAAAAACTAATTCAGTGTTCCATTGATTTTTTCTATCGTTATTCTTGTTACAGTTTTATTATAACGTATCTTGGAGAAAGTCATTTTGAATTGATATTTTGGGGCAAACTATTAGCTTCATGAACTTGGATGCCCAAATTTCTCCCCAGATTTGGGAATTTCTCCTTCTCCTTCTGGGACTCTAGTGATGTGTACATTGTTTCCATTAATTTATCCTGTAAGTCCTATAGACTCTCTTTGTTCCTTTTCTTTATCTTTTGTTTTCTGTTCCTCTGATTGAATAATTTCAATTGATCTGTCTTCGCGCTCATTGATTCATTGTTTTGTTTGTTTCAGTCTGCCTTTGAAATTCTCTATTATTCAGTACCAGTCATTGTATTCTCTTCAGCTCCAAAATTTCTGTTTGGTTCTTTATCTGTTTTCTATCTCTTTGTTGAACTTCTCATCTTGTGCTTGTATTTTCCTGATACCATCAGATTGTTTATTTGTGTTCTCCTGTAGCTGAGTATCTTTAGAACAATTGTTTATAATTCTTTGTTGGGCAATTCCTGGTTCTCCATTTCTCTGGGGCCAGTTCATGACGGTTTACTGTATTCCTCATTCTTCGTGATCCTTAAAGCCTTGTGTAGGTGTCTGTATTTGGACACACGGTCGTCTCTCCCAGACTTTATGGTCTGACTGTGGTAAAGGAAGACTTTTACCTGCGGATGGGGCATGCTGAGGTGTGCTATGGCCTCAGGTCGAGTTGTGCAGGGCACCAACTGCAGGAGTGTGTGGTGGCACTAGGGAGTGAGGTCTCTTGGGCTCAGATTGCTGGGATCCACAGCATCGACAGCTGTGTGGTCCTTGGTGAGTGCTACAGGGCTCACAGTGACTGCAAGTGTTCTTGGGGCCCTCAGTAGTGCCTTCAGGTCCAGCAGCTAGGGATCGGGGACTGATTGCAGACACACACATCGTGGTGGGGACTGGGGAGAGAGCAAGAGCCGGCCCAACTGTGGGCACACTGGCTCTTGTGGAGTCATGGCCCTCTGTGCTTTGATCTGACTTTTATAAGGTAAGCTGGAGTGTCTTCATCAACTAGTGAAACTATGAAACCTCTGATGTAGAAAGCAGCAATCATATCCCCCATAGACTGGTCCAGGTGTGAAACCTGACTACGCCCCTTCCTGGCCCTGTGAGTTTTGTTAAACCACTTAACCTCTCAGAGCCTCAGTAAAAATGAGGTGCGGGCTTCCCTGGTGGCGCAGTGGTTGAGAATCTGCCTGCCAATGCAGGGGACACGGGTTCGTGCCCTGGTCTGGGAAGATCCCACATGCCACGGAGCAACTGGGCCCGTGAGCCACAATTACTGAGCCTGCGCGTCTGGAGCCTGTGCTCCGCAACAAGAGAGGCCGCGATAGTGAGAGGCCCGCGCACCGCGATGAAGAGTGGCCCCCGCTTGCCACAACTAGAGAAAGCCCTCGCACAGAAACGGAGACCCAACACAGCCATACATACATACATACATACATACATAAAAAGAATGTAAGCAGACAAGAATAGCATTAAAAAAAAAATTAAAAAACAAAAAATGAGGTGCTATCAGGATAAATGGGAAAATGTATGCAAATGGAATAAGCACATAGTGGGTGCTTAAAGAACTGTCTTTCCTTTCCTTTTATCTTTTCTTCTTAAAGGATCCTGTGATATGGACACAAGCTTGGTGGCTTAAGTTTTCAGATTTAGTTCTAAACCAGGATTAAGTCATAGTTTCTTAGAGCCCAAATCATACACTTCTGAAATCATTTAGTTCAACTTTATCACTTTTCTTAAAAAATTATGTAGTATGTAGAATACATATTTGTGGTGAAACTTCAAACACTATGAAACACATAGAATGAGATGTACATCCTACTTTTCTTCTTGGAATTAATTCCCATTGATAGTTTGATGTGTGTCTTTTAAGACACTTTTTATAAGTTTACATATATACATAATTATGCATACTGATAATTATACATACATATAACATTATTTACATGAATGAATTTATTTACATAAATATGTGTATATTTACATATTTATATACAGCTCTGAAAGTCTCTTTCATATATAAAAAGTCCTTTCCATTTCAATATTTTAAACTATCTCATTCTATGTGACTGCATAAAGCCACATTGTATGTATCAAGATATGACGATGGACCAAATATTCCTTGTTGATGGCTTTTAGCTTGTTTGCAATGTTTCGTTATTATGAATAATACCATAGCAACTACCCTTGTGTATATATATATATATATATATATATATATATATATATATATATATAGTGAGCACATATGAGAGTATTTTTATAGAAAAGATTTATAGATGTAAATCTATACTGTAATGTATGCCATCTACATTTTCATAGATACTGCTAAGTTGCCTCCAGAAGACCAAACCAATGTAAGTTCTCCTAATAGGGCATGAACATGATTGTTTCTCCACATCTTCCTTCATCAATTCTGCACTTCATAAATCTTTTTAATTTTGCCAATATGATGGGATCAAGACATCTCATTGTAATTTTAGTTTGCATTTTCTTGAGTTATAATGAAATTGAGACTTTTAAAATGTTTTGGCTATTTGATTTTCTTTTATGAATTGCCTTTTCAAATTATTAGCCTGTTTTCTCTGTGTTTTTTAAAAAATTTGTCTGGGCTTTTAATTTTTTACGAATATTGATCAACAGTTTGTTATGCATATTGCAAATATTTTCTCTTTCTCTCTTAAACTTTTTGATTGTGGTGCCTTTCTTTAGTTATTACTTCATCATACGGAAGTGTTAAAATGTTATGAGTTAAGTCTCTTGAGGTTTTCATTTTGGGTTTCTGGCTTTTCTGAGTTTTAAGACAGTTTTTCTCTACTCCAAGGTTATACAAATATAGTTTATATTCTTTTCAATATTTTTCATTTAGAACTCTGGACCATTTGAAATTTATTTTTTAGTATGGGTAGGTATTGAATCTGGGTTATTTTTTCTAAGTAGTTGTTTAATTTTACCAGTATCACTTACTATATAGTCTTTTCTGATTCCACTGCCATGAAAGCCACCTTTACACTTTCATCTTATATTACAAAATCCTGAAGCCTCTGAGCTTACAAGATTTTCCTAGAGCAATTCTTCTCAGCTGGGAGTGATTTCATCTCCCAGGGGAGTTCCGGCAATGCGTGGAGACTTTTTTGGATGTCATCACTATAGGAATGTTACTGGCATCTAGTGTTAGAGGCCAGGGGTGCGGCTAAGCATCCTACAATGCTCAGGATGGACTGCAAAACAAAGAATTTCCCAACCCCAAATGTCAGTAATGCTGAGGTTGAGAAATCTTGGCCTAAAGTCATCACAGTACATGAATATAAATCTGAAAAAAAATTCTACTTAGAAAAGGTATGTGAACATATTTTAAAAATCAGTATTTAAAATTATTGCTTTTTTTGTATCCGTTGACAAATCCTCTTAGAGTTGTTTTGCATATGAGCTTGTTATCATGATTTAGTAGCTGTCTGTTTTGCAGTTGAGGAAAAAATGTGACCTTTCCTCATTGTCTTTTCTACGCGATGCTCCCTAGTCTCATAAGTAAAATATTTTATGCTCACCAACTGTAGAACACAGTGTTTTATCCTCTGGATGACAAATACATATATCAACTGTGTGTTCGTTTCAAAGCACTGGCTTTTACTGGACCAGGTGCGGAAGAAGTTTTCAGACTTGATTTTACCTCTCATTTGCAAGAAAATCAGACTGAGAATCATCTGATTGATGATGCTGATTTCAGTTCCCACCCTAAGCCAGCTGAAGCAGGGTCTCTACTTATATTGTCACCCTTTGAGATTTTGAAAATTTTGGTGTAGGCAGTAGAGAAATGGCTGGAATTATTTTAGTCCAGGGGTACTTGAAAGATGAATCAGGCTTGGGTGGATCCAAATTTAAAATCTGGGGTCAGACAGGGAGTAGCATGAAGCACTACAGATCCTTATGAAGGGAGAGGGGAACTAAACCACAGAAAGGGTCATGCAAAGACACTAAAGTGGCAGGCACTGGAATTTCCCTGGCTGCTGGGGTGTGGAAGTACTTGGTGTTCAACTCTGCTTTCATCTGCCCTGACTTTTTAAGTGATCACATTTATAGGAATAAAGCACAATGAGATTAACAAACACCTAACAGATCAACTAGTTTATTTCACAGATAAAACAGGCCCAGAAGAGGGAAATAACTTTCCCAAACGTGTAAGACCAGCTTCAGCATGATGGAAGCTAAGGAAAGCAAGCGGCATGGGGAGTAAAAACAGAGAGAAGGTGTCGAGAGGAAACAGGATAAATAGAGGCCCCTTCTATCACCTCACTAGCATTCATGGGATGGGACCTCCTAGCAACATCCACTGTACCCCTGTAAAATCATTAGATGGTAAGTGTCTCTGTATTCAGAGGTTGCCTCTCCTTTCTATGCATTCTTTTTTTTTTTTTATTGGAGTATAATTGCTTTACAGTGTTGTGTTAGTTTTTGCTGTACACTGAGGTGAATCAGCTATATGTATACATATATCCCCTCCCTCTTGGACCTCCCTCCCCGCATCCCCCCACCCCACCCATCTAGATCATCACAGAGCACCGAGCTGAGTTCCCTATGCTATACAGCATGTTCCCACTAGCTATCTATTTTACACATGGTAGTGTATATATGTCAATCCTAATCTCCCAGTTCATCCCACCCTCCCCTTCCCGCACTGTGTTTGCATGCCCGTTCTCTACGTCTGCGTCTTTATTCCTGCCCTACAAATAGGTTCATCTGTACCATTTTTCTAGATTCCACATATATGCGTTAATATACGATGCTTGTTTTTCTCTTTCTGAGTTACTTCACTCTGTATGACAGACTCTAGGTCCATCCACATCTCTACAAATGACCCAATTTCATTGCTTTTATGGCTGAGTAATATTCCATTGTATATATACACCACGTTTTCTTTATCCATTCATCTGTTGATGGCCATTTAGGTTGCTTCCATGTCCTGGCTATTGTAAATAGTGCTGCAATGAACATTGGGGTACATGTGTCTTTTTGAATTATGGTTTTCTCAGAGTATATGTGCAGTAGTGGGATTGCTGGGTCATATGGTACTTCTATTTTTAGTTTTTAAAGGAACCTCCATACTGTTCTCCATAGTGGCTGTATCAATTTACATTCCCACCAGCAGTGCAAGAGCATCCTTGATTTTGAGACTCTCTTTGTTCCCAGAACATAGCAGCTGATCGCCTACCTCACCCTGTTACTAACATGATGTATGATTTCCAAAGATTCTCCCCAAGGGTTCCTGTCCTGAAATGTTTATTTGATTGTCTGTGATATGTCTAGTATATCTTTCCAACAGGGAATATGCAGCCTGTTATTAATCACATTAATACAGACCAAATAAAATAGATCAAAACAAACAATGAAAAATCTAGAAACTTTACAATTTTAAAACAATGCCCTTAAAGATATAGAAGAAAAACAATTTTTTCCTGCTCTTTAAAACCTATAATATACCTAATAAAGATGGTACAATTGAGGATTATAAAAGACTCTAGCCGTCATTGAGTTTCTTTAAAAATTTTTCCCAGGGTCATTAAAGGGGTAAGTGTGAGAATGTGTAGGTTTAGTTATGTAGCCTGGAAATACCAACTGAGGCCTCAATTCACAGGGACACCTAGCAGGGAGTCCCACCTGGAAGGGACAATTAACTGTAGTGGAATCCGACAGACCTGGGTCCAAATCGCAACTCTGCTTCTTACCAGCTGTGGACGCTTGGACAATTTTCTGATTTTCTCTCTTCTTACCTATAAGTTAATAATAATAACACCTTCTTGCAGCATTGTTGTAAAGCTTAAGTAAAATATGTGTGAGGTGCACAGAGTGATGCCTGGCATCCAGAAGCTACCCAATACGTTGCTGTTATTTATTGTTGTTGTTCTTATTATTGGGATTCTGTTCAATTTGGCTTGAGGTGGAGAAGACTGAAAACAAGGCTTACTTGGAAATTTTCTACCTCATATTTTAATGTATATGGAACCTGGAATGGGTGATCCTGAAAACAGACCATGCTCCTTAGTGGATAAAGTTTGCCATGTGAGGTCTAGGCGAAGCTGCCTGGATGGGCTAGGCTGCTGTGGGTGCCATGGGCTTTCCCTTGACAGCACCTAGCAAGTGAGGAATTTCGAAGTTCTCCAACTAATAATTTGTGTAGACAGCCAAAGCAGAAATTTACTTTGTCTACACAATTTGATTGTCTGTATCGATTAAATCATCAAATCTATTATTGGTTGAGTGTGTACCTTCCACAAGACTTTTCTGAAATAGGCAATGGCCTTGAAAAGACCTTCCACATTTTGCCATAATGGGGATTGTCCATCTGCTATACCTTTCTGTAACCTGAAAACACTGATTCTAGAGGTGTTTATTAATTGATCTAAACACCCTTAAAAATTTCCTCACTTATTTTTTTCCCCTCTAAGAAGTCACTCCATTTCCAGAGCATCTCTTTCTGCCCTCTTCTTTCTCCAGTAGGTGGTCAAGTCAAGATACAGGCAAGCATATTCCCTTGCTTATCATATAAAATATGAAATATTCTTCTTACTCTCTTCTCCCAAAAGGTTACCACTTATTTTCCTCTCTTTTATTTACTCAGACATACATTTAATTCTCTTTAAAAAAAAATTCTTTTTCAATGTTAATTTTTATAACACTCTGATGGGAAATCTGGCAATATCTATAAAAAATTTAAGTATTCTTGATTCAGAAATTTATTTCGAGGGGCCATCAATAGTGAACAAAAATATTTATAAGGAACAGGGTGAAAAGTTGGAAGCAGCATAAATAGCCATGTGAGTGAAATGGTTACAGAAATTCTACTTTATCCTTACAACACAATACTGTTCCGTCATTACAAAAATATTGTAGACGTGTATTATAGCTAATACAAAAGTATTCATAATATGTTTTAATGGGGAAAATGAAGGCTACTACACAGTATTTATCGAATATTTTTTAAGTTATAAGTAGACATGAGTAGAAATGAGACTAGAGAAAAATCTATCAAAATACTAATCAAGTAGTTTTCTCTGGGGGCTGAAGTTACTGGTTATTTATTATTTTCTTTGTTAGCTTTTCTCTATGTTTAAAAATGTCTGTAATAAACAATTTTACTTTTGCAATGGTACAAAAACACAGTAAGTCTTTTTTTTTTTTTAACTTGAAAAAATATTCCCAAGCCTATTTTAATCTAAGAGAAAGGCAATGTAATTAAGGAGTAGAAGGAACTCTAGCTATGACCTACCTCAGTACAGAGTCCATTCACTGAAGGAAGGCTGATTGAGGAATGCTGTCTGCTCAGGCTCAGGTGCTACAGTATAAAGGGAGGCCAAAGCAGAGGACGAAGCAGGACACCGACCACACAGAGCTTCCCCTATAATCAGCTACCATTTTAGTAACCAGCTTCACTGCCTCAGGCCTAAATTCTTCTACAGTTGCTTTAATCTGTGGCTACCATTTTCCCTGATGCCCTAGTGGAGTTCATTAGGCAGTGTTTCCCAAGTGTAGGTATACACCGCTGGGGCTATGGAAGATTTTAACTGGTACATGTGCATGGTATTAAATAATGTTGAATCACATGATGTGAGAGTTAGTCTCTGTATTAGTTTCCTGCCGCTGCTGTAACAAATGACCACAAACCTAGTGGCTCACAATCATATAAGTTTATTCTCTTACAGTTCTGAAGGTTAGAAATCTAAGATCAGGAGGTTGATAGGGCTGCATTCTTTCTGGAGACTTCAAGGGAAAATCTGTTTCCTCACCTTTTCTGGCTTCTAGAGGCTGCCTGCATTCCTTGGCTCCTAGTGTATCATGTCAACTTCTGGTTGTTCCATTGTCATATTTCCTTTTTCTAACTTTGACCTTCTTGCCTCCCTCTTATAAGGACCTTTGTGATTACATTGGACCCATGCAGATAACCCAGAATAAACTCCCCACCTCGAGTATCCTAACTTAATCACCTCTGTAAAGTCTCTCTTGCCATGTAAGGTAACATATTCACAGGTTTCTGGGATTAGGACATGGACATCTTTGGGGGGGGGCATTATTCATCCTACCATAGTCTCCCTCTCAAATTTATTCCAATCTTTTTTTTTTTTTTTTTTTCAAGACCATCTACTCAAAGTTTATTGGACTGAAGAAAGGCTGAATACACAGATCCAAGCCATCGGGAGAATGTGAGGCTTGGTGCCTACAAGCCACGTTCAGAAGGTGTCCAGACAAACTTAACCTGGAAGGAGTCACCTATTTTTCAGTCAGACCCCGGCCTGGACAAGGAAATCACTGTTGCTGCTGCTGTGTGGGGCGGGCTACATGGCTCTGTGTGGCTGTTGCTTTGTTGCCTGTTCTGTCCTAAACCCGTGAACCTAAGGTATTAGACCCAGAGGAGAAGGTCCCTGGGAATGTACCATGCCCTAGGCTGACAGTGGACATTTCCCGGCCTTCCACTAAATAGGAAAAAAAAAAAATTTTCTATAAACTTAACTGCTTTCAAAAAATGTTTTAACCAACACATCTAAAAACTGCAGATTAGTTTGGTATAGTATAAATATTGTCAAATATAAAATTCCAAGAAATGAATCTGGGACTGATCTGATTATCTGGAGAAGTTCTAACTCATCTATGAAACCTAGGAAAAGGCAGAATTGAGACAGCTGTTTTAAGCGAACACTATCATTATTGCTTCTGCCAAAGCGAAGGTGGAGATTCCGCTGAGCTGGTAGGAACATCAATGAAAAGGCCTCTTAGCAACAAGCGGGCTGGATCCGAGCCTGCTCTCAACGGAGGGTAAGGGCAAGAGGAAGTCAACAGCTGGTTCTGGTTCTTTGCTGCCCACTCATCAATCATCGGGCTCTCGCCCCCACAGCCGAGCCAGCCGAAGACAGAGAGGGGAGTGGGCCCCAAGGGGAAGGAGGGCAGTCGACCACCCCGACCAGCCAGCGAGCACAGGCAGCTCTCTCCCTCATTTGTCCATCACACCTCAGAGTCTTTCCTGGTTTGGCTTTGGTGATGAAAAGCAGGAGGGCTGGAATGAAACTATACCGATTTTAAGATGATGGCATTGCTGACCCTGGTGATATCTCAGGTGCAAAGCGTGTGTGGACAGGAAGGCTGAGTGACAAGGAAAATAAAAATCCAGGAAAACCCTTCAGCTTAACAAAGCAATCCAGGCAGACAGGGAGGAACGCCTCTACAGGGGAGCGCCACGGGCATTCGGGATCCTCCCAGCCAAGGAAAGTCCTGGATGGGGGCCTAGTCCCGGCAGATTTATGCAGGAAAATGCGCCCCAGGAGCCTGCTGGCTCCTCTCTGGGGATTCCGCTTTATCTCTCAAGTTTTAAGATGCCAAAAGGAAAAGCCTTTAGGAGGAGGCTAAGGATAACTTCATTATTCCTCGGTTCTCTGTTCCTCCTCCAGTTCCTCCTTGGTCATCATCTTCTTGTACTGGTTTCCCCTCAGCTTCCCGGGGCTGTATTTGAAGGAGAAGGCCTCTCCGCCGTCTTCTTCCTCAGGCCCTGCCAGGGGTGGACCCTCCACGCCATCCAGCTCCTGCTCCTCTTCCTGCCTCTCCTCGGCGGCCTGCTCCTCCGCCTCCGCCGGCGCCGCCGCGGACTCTTCCGGCGGCGCGGATTCGTCCGGCGGCGTGGGCTCCCCCGGCCCCTCGGGCGCGGCCGCCGGCTCCGCCGCGCAGGGGCCGAGCGGCGCGGGCGTCCCGCTTGCCTCGGCCGGGGTCGTGGACTCCGGGGGCGCGGGCTCCGGGGTGTCGGGGCTCGCGGCCGCCCCGCGCCTCACCAGCAGCCAGGCAAGCAGCAGCGCCAGCGCGGTGGCCAGCGCGGGTAGCGCGGCCAGCAACTCGGCCGGCGCCTCCATCGCGCCGCGGCCGCCCCTATTCCAATCTTTTGAGTGCATCAAGAAGAAAGTCTAACTTTGGTTTATGTCTTTGTTTCTAGCACTCGCTAATCTCTCTTTCAAACAAAGAGCACATATTTAACAAAAAGAAGGCAGTTCTGAAACTCAAGTGTCCTGACTAGTCATCTAATTTATTATTAATTATCTCCTTTTTATTGTTATTATGCTTATGGTTATCCTCAAATTTTGGCAAATAATACTTTTTCCTCCCATTTACAGTAACTGTAGAAAGTTTCTTTTAAAAAGTTATTTAATTAAATAGGCAAATTGATTTTGAGACTTTTAAATAAGCAGTATTATAGGTGGCATACAGATGGGGCAAACATTGTGAATGAGGAATGTGAATGACTAAAGTTTGGGAAATATTGCCTTAGTAGAACACCACACTACTTAAAATTAGGGAAGAATCAGGGAATCCAGGCATGACTCTGCCCCTCACTTTGTTTTGCATAAGACCTCCCCTGATGAACTGATGGAATTTCCTTTCTGCCTCTGTTGACAGTTGGTTCTGTAGATGGTAGAGGGTGAGCCAGCAAGACAGGGAAAAAAACCTTCCTTCTCATTCATGAAGAATGCAAATCACCAGTGGAAAATCTGTGGGATATCATGCATTGGGCATTGGATTAGTGCAAACCTCCTTGCAAGTCTTGCTGAGGGGTAAAGGAAAGTCCCTGCATGCAGGTGGTCTCGCTCTGGTCGATGACTATAAATCAGGGCAACATAAGGTAGGAAAGGGCCAGGTCCATAGGACAAGGAGCAATAAAGAACTACAGAGTTTAGACAGGGAGATGACCCCTTCAGCTTGAAGGTAGAGGGGATGGGTGAAAATAGAATAGAGGGAGAATGGGGAGGATCAAGGAACTCTTCATTGTGAAGACAGTTTTTCTTCAGGGACTTTACCAGGAATTTACCCAGGAGGCATTTGAGGTGGCGGCTTCATCATTGCCAACACTTTAGGTTTTCCCTTGATGCCATCCTCAGTATTAGAAAAGTTTCCTGAGTACCTTGCCAGACTTGCTCATAATGTTCTGATACAAAACTGGAGTTTAATTTCCTCTTTGTTAAAATCATAAGATATCTTAGATCATGGGTCTTCTGTTATTAAAAGATTATAAAAGTTTTTTCTTTGCCTTTTATGTAATCTGCCTAAGAAGCAAAGATTCTATGTCTTATTAAATATTTCCTATACTTCATATTGTCGTTATCAGATCTTTGCTTACTTAGAAAAACTAAGTCTTTTCAATAAAAGAATAGTTTTTTAAAAACTTGTAATTTTCTGTATTTGCCTTTCAAACCTTAAATAACTGGATATACGGATATGCATTACACCAATGTCACGACCCCCCCCCCAATCTATTTAAAGAAATTACCTAGTATTAAACAAGTTTAATAACATTTGCATTTCCTAATTTTCCATCATACATGTATATTATTTTTATAGTATGAATAGTATTGTTTCATTATAACTATAAACGTAAAACTTATCACCATATAGCCTTATGATAAGTCTTGTACAGTATGTGGTTAGTAATTTTCCCTTTGCTCCACCCCAATGTTGATTTGCTGGCTTCTGTTTTCAATGTGCACAGCTTCTCCATCCCACACTGTTGATGACATGCTTTGACAATCTGGGACCAGGTGTTCATTACCTATAGCAGAGTTTCCAGGAATCTTTTCTTGGGGGAGGAGGAAGCGGCAGCATGTGGAAGGAATTTTTTTTTCAAAGTGCTAATTTTGATGACGCTTACTGAGGATGCATAGTATTCCAATTAAATTAACTTTCTCAGCTCAGTTGACTGATTTGGTTAGGAGAGCAGTTGGCACCCAAAAAACTTATTGTTGCTTTTATTTATACTTTATATAATGTTTTTAATGATTGCACAATATTATTTTCATTATGATTATTATTTGTATTTGGATTGGCTCTGTGGGAGATGTGATGATGCTGATGAAATTTTTGTTTGTTTTATTTTAAAAGTGACTGAAGTTCTGATGGGACTAAAGCCCTGTCACACCTTGACACTGGCTACGGAAAGTATTTCTTAACCTATCAAGAATACCAGCAATCTGTTTTCACTCTACCCCAAAGCACTAAAATCACATTAGAACTCTAAAATGTAATAAGAACCACATCAATATCTTGTAATCTCTAAATGTCAGATTAAAATATGAGTGGAGAATGGTGTAGTAAGTCAATGGAAGCTTTTAGAGAACTGACATTTCCCCCTAGGTTCGTATACGTGTTAGAGATGGTGTCAGCACAGAATTCAGCTTTGGGTGAGACTAGGAATTAATTCAAATTAATGAATCCTAACTGAGTGCTTTCTGTTTTCAAGTCCCCTTGCTGAAAGCAATGAAAAGTTAAAACATAAAGCTAAAACTTGGAAACAACTCAGAGGTACTCCAGTGGGTGAATGGTTAAATAAACCGTAGCGGATCCATACTGTAGGATATTACTCAGCAATAAAAAGGAACAAACATACAGGTTAACAATTTGGTTGGATCTCAAGGGCATTGCTTTGAGAGAAAAAGCCAACATCAAAAGGTCACATACTGCATGATTCCATTTATACAACATTATAGAGATAGAGAACAGATTAGTGGTTGTCAGGGGTTAGTTTCAAGGAGGGATGGGGGGTGATGGGAGTGGTTGTTGACTATAAATGGATAACATGAGGGAAATTTTTGTGGTAACGGACAGTTCTATATCTTAATTGCAATAGTGGTTACACAACCTACACATAAGATTACACTGAACTGTACACACCCACACACACGCTCGCATGCACACATGCACACAAGTGCGTATAAAGCTGGTGAAATCTGAATAAACTCTGGATTGTACCAAGGTCAGTTTCATGGCTTTGAGAGTATGCTATAGTTATGTAAGATGTTACCTTTGGGGGAAACAGTGAAGAGTAGGTGGCACCTCTCTGTACTATTTTTGCAATTTCCCATCAATCTATATCATTTCAAAATAAAAAGTTTTTAAAAAGTTAAAAGATAAGAAAGACATCACTCCTGTCCTCTTCCTAAAATTTATTAGGAAGATAGATTTACACAAAACTCTTCAAAGAGATAATTCTGGAACATAACAAAAAAGATTTATTAAGAGGAACTATTAATTTTGGAGCATGAGGTTCAGGAAAAACTTTTCAGATATGGTGGTGTTTTGGCCAGACCTTGGAAGATGTAGGTAAGCTTCCCATGGGAGGAGAATGGGGAAGTGGTTGGAGCTGAGCAAGGCCCTTTATGGTCAAATATCTTCCTAGTTTTTGGATTAATGAGTCTCAGAAAGCCATTATTTTAGTCTGGTTTCACCTCTCTGAAACTGATTACACTTCCTGAAAGAAATTCACCAAAGAATTTACATTTGACATGAATTTGCATTGATTGAAATTAATGTTATCACTTACCTGTTCCATTAAAAAATATCAATGAGTTGTTTAAGCTTGGGAAACTATAGTAATATAATGAGCCTGTTATGGGGTTGTGAGCATGAGTTTCTTACTTCACATAAATGCAAGGTTAAGACAAAAAGGAGAAACATTGCCAAAATTTCCATAAATTTGTATTACAAAGTCTGTAGCCAAGTTCCTCATCCATGATGGATTGCTACACTCTATGCCTACTTGTAAGGATACTGATATTTTGGATAAAATAATGAAAATGTGTTATAATTGACTTGACTGGAAATCTTACACTCATCTCAATTTTTTACCAGCTTTATTGAGATACAGTTGACATTTAACATTGTGTAAGTTTAAGGTATACATTGTGATGATTTGATATGCCTATATATTGTGAAATGTTTACCACAAATAAGGTTAGCTAACACATCCTTCACCTCACATAATTACCATTTTGTTGCTACAGTGAGAACATTAAAGCTCTGCTCTCATATCAACTTTCAAGTGCACAACACTGTGTTGTTAACGATAGTCACCATCCATGCTGTACATTAGATCCTCAGAACTTGTTCATCTTATAATTGAAAGTTTGTACTCTTTGATCAACTTCTCCCCATTCCGGCCACCCCTCAGCCCCTGGCAACCACCATTCTACTCTCTGTTTCTATGGGTTTGATGTTTTTAGATTTCACATATAAGTGAGGTCATACAGTATTTGTCTTTCTCAGTCTGACTTATTTCACTTAGTATAGTGTCCTCAAGGTCCAGCCATGTTGTCACAAATGGCAGGATTTCCAAAAAGGCTGAATATTATTCCATTGTATATACATATATGAACATATATATATGTATGTGTATATATATACATACATACATATATCACATTCTCATTACCTAAGTGTCATAGTCAATAGACACTTAGGTTGTTTCAGGTCTTGGCTATGGCAAATAATGCTGCAATGAATGTGAGTATACAGATATTCCTTCAAGATAGTGATTTCATTTTCTTTGGATATTTACCCAGAAGTAGGATTGCTAGATCATATGGTACTTCTATCCACTCATCTCAGTTTGAAAGTTAGAGTTTGCAAAACAAAAAATTTAAAAATAAAAAACCATTTTCCCATCTCCTGCCTTAATTTTCCAAGTAATTTTAGTCTAGAGTAATACAAGTATGACCTCTATGGTGTTCCATATGCCATTTGAGCCCAGTTGTACAAGTATATGCTGCAGTGTGGGTTTTGGGATGTCAGACTTCCTGGGTTAAAACCATGACTCCTTCACTTACACAATCTTAGGCAAATTGACTTTTATGCCTCAGTTTTCTTGTGTCTCAGTTTCCTCATCTGTAAAGACGACCATACCATAGTACTATCTCATGGGGTTATAAGTTTTAAAAGAGATATTTAAGGTAGAACTCTTAACCAAAAGTAAACTATCACTCTGACCTATAATAGTCAATATACTTGCTATCATATGCAGAGTTAAAGTATAAAATATGTAAGAAAGCAGTAGTATTGGTAAGAGTGGGGCATTCTTCTATATTTCTCAACTTACTGATTTAAAGTAGAAAAGCTTAAATTAAAAAAAAATTTAAAAAAATGTTTTTATTGAAATATATATAAGAGGAAAAATGCACACATTATAAATATATAGCTTAATAATTTTTTATTGTGGTGAGAACATTTAACATGAAATTTACCCTCTTAACATGTTTTTTAAGTGTACAATACAGTATTCTTATCCATAGGCACAATGTACCGCAGCTCTCTAGACTTATTCAAATGGCAAACTGAAACTTTATACCTGTGATTAATAACTCCCCATTGTCCCCTACCCCCAGCTCCTGGCAATCACCATTCTGGTCTCAGCATCTATGAGTTTAACTATTTTAGATACCTCATGTATGTGGAATCATGCAGTAGTTGTCTTTCTGGCTTATTTCACTTAGCATAAAGTCCTCATGTTTCATCGATGTTATTGAATATGACAGGATTTCCTTCTTTTTGAAAGCTGAATAAAATTCCATTGTGAGATATCTATATCTATATCTATGTCTATGTCTATATCTATATCTATATTCATATCTATCAATCACATTTTTTAATCCTTTCATCTGTCGATGGACATTTAGTTTGCTTCTCTACATTGGCTATTGTGAATAGTGCTGCATTGAACATGAGAGTACTGATACCTCTTTGATATCCTGATTTCATTCCTTCTGGATAAATACCCAAAAGTGGGATTGCTGGATTATAAAGTAGTTCTATTTTTAACTTTCTGAGGAACTTCCATACTGCTTTCTATAGAGACTGCGCCATTTTGTATTCCCACTAACAATGTACAAAGGTTCCAATTTCTCCACTTCTTTGTCAACACTAGTTGTCTTTTGTTTTAATGATAATAGCCACCCTAACAGCTATGATTTGCGATTTCATGTCAACCAACAAAGTTAAAAAATATTTTCATCCAAAATTAAAATTCTACATGCTCTTTGAACCAGCATTACTGGTTCAAAGATAATTTATCCTGTAGGTATAAATGATATTTGTATAAAGTATAAACTTATGTTTGTACATTATTTTCTACAACACTGTGTGTAATTACAAAAAATCCTAATTCATCTTAATCTCTGTTAATGATGAATTTCCATGTAACCTTTAATAGTGTTCCATATGAACTGATGGGGAATGATCTCCAAGATATACTAAGTGATCAAAGCAAGACGTGGAAAAGTATGAATAGTACGGTACAGATAGGAGAAAAAACTAAATGGGTATCTGTGGATCCATTAGAATATGCATGGCGTAGTCTGTAGAAGGATACGCAAAATATTGGTAAGAGTTAGGTGTCTTTGAAGTGGAGAGTGTAAGACAAGCATTGGGAGAAAGAGGAAGACTTACTTTTTATTGTATTCCCTATTTTTGTCTTTTGAATTTTATGCCTCTATATGGTAGAATGGAGTATCTTCCCCAATTCTGCACTCCTGTATAATAGCATTATATATCCACACTCTCTGCCATGTGGTTTGCAGCTTCCCACTGTAGGTGAAGCAGACTATTCTACCCCCCTGAGGTAAGGCTTGGTCATGTGATCTGAATTAGCCAAAGGCATGTGAACAAGCAGAGGTTCAAATATGCTAGCGTGATCTAGCTAGCCCTCTTGTGCTCTTGGCATCTGTCATGTGAAGAACATAACCCTGAGAGCTGCTAGTTCCAGAATGAAGAGAAGATGTGGAGCAGACCTGGACCCAACCCACAGCTTTGAGCCAAGCCCAGGTGATCTCAGTGTAAAATAGAGCCATACCAGCCAGACTGTGGACTTGTGAGCATAAAAAAATAAATGTTTGTTGTTGTAAGCCACTGAGTTGTTTATTACAAAGCATTGTTGTAGCAGTAGATGAATAAGACAAATCCCACAGGAGCTCTCTTAACTGACCCCCACTTAACCAGATTCTTATATTAACCAATGCCCTCTTTTCTCTCTGTAAACATATCAACCGATGTCCAATGCCTCTTAACTGTTCATAACTAGTAGGCTAATCTATTACAGCCACATCCTTCCACTCCTTCCAGTTGAGTCGTATGCTTACTAAGAGTTAGTTTTCCCCCTAGCTTGTAACAGTAAAACAAATTCCTGGAATACTTAAATCTGGTTAGTTTTCCATTCTGCTCTTTTTTTCATGCTTGATGTGGATCAGACTTATTTCATAGCTTGTCTGTAGATGACCATATAACTATTGCCCTAATTGTGATTTCAGGAAAGCCACAAGATCACAGCCACCCGAAACATATTGCCAAACGACTCCCTTGACAAGATTTTTCTAGGCCAGCACTCCTATGCTGATATTCAATCCTTTGAAAAAGGGGATGGGGAGTGAGTATCATTTGCATGAAGCCACTATATTTATTTGAAATAAGAAAGAGAAAGGCCTCTTTTAACTCCTCCCTGAAGTGTACAGTTAGTAGAGAAGAGTTTACTAGGGCTTAGATGAAAAAATGGACCTAGCCCTGACTGAGGGGAAGATTCTAAGATTTCAGATGTGGACATTTCTTAGAGAAAGAGCAGCACAGTAGATATAATTCCTAGCTGGGATGCCGTGATAAGGGAACACCTCAGCGACAGCAACAAGGTGAAGGATGCTGGAGCAGAACTCACTGCTGTTGAGTATTTTCCCCAAAGCCTCTTATGGGCTTGGAAGCAACTTTTACCTGAAGAGTAGATGTACTGCAGTCAGGGAAATGACTTCATCAAATCTATGATTTTACTGTACACACGTTGAGCAGCATCGAGGCCCCAGATGAAATCAAAGTGGTTCCAATCTGGCAATAGGTTGAAGTAATGGAGATTCCTGATTTGGGGGAGTATCCTTGTTACATCCCGGGGTGTTACAAGGACATCTTTTCCACCAACCCAAATAGCAGTAGGCACTTTCATGGCAGTCAGGTCATATAGTGGGGGACGACTCTATGGAAGAGAGAGAAAGTGCATTCATGAGCGGAAGCTCCTCAGAGCAACAACTGACTTCAAATAAATAGAGACTACTGAATATTCACTATGACCACAGGAAGAAAGCATGCAATGGGCTCTATATTCAAGGAGTGTGAAGGAACAAGGCAAGATGGCTAAATAAACTTTTGTAAACAAAGTAGGGTATATTAAATGCTATAAAACATTCCCCACATGCAATGGAAGTGAAGACAAAGAAGAAATTATTTCCAACTGGGACTTCATATAAAGAGCAGTCATTTGAAATGACTCTTGAGGAATGGTTGGATTTTACAGACAAGGATGAAGGTGGCAGGGCTTTCCAGCAGGCAGGAATAGCATGTATGCCATGGTCAGGAATGGCAAGCTGTCCAGTGTACCCAGAAAAGAAAATATGTAAGGGAATACTGTAGGATATAAGATTGGAGACAGTCAAGGTCTAAATGAAAGGCTGAGGCAGCTGGGCACCTTTCAGAAGTTTTGGAGACAAGGCAAGTTCATTTCTCAGAGCTCTGTCTTAGGATGATTGTATAGGCATCAGTTTGTGGGATGACTTGAAGAATAAATAGGTTGGAAATGGGTCCTGAAAAAAATCTAGACAAGCAGTTTGGATGATCCACATAAGGGGGTAACTGAAGCTATAAGGATGGCTAAATTCTCCAAAGACAAAGGGGAGAGAGATTTGAAGAATTTTGGAGGAATTCTGACAATTTGAGAGCAGTGGGGGACAGAGAGTAGCCAGTCAGAGGACAAAGGGAGCAATCAAAAAGGGAAGGAAAAAAATCAGAGATCGTTATATTATGGAAGTCCAAATCAGCGGGGTGAGTTGCAAGGAGACTGTGGTAACTAACACAAGATATAGGTGAGAATAGGCAATTATATTTGGCAATTAAAAGCCACAAGCAACTTTAAATAGAGTAGCTATAATAGGAAGATGAAGACCAAAACTACATTTTCCAGGGTTCAGGAGTGAGTGGAGAAGTGGAGATACTTCTCCACTTCCCTTTTAAATATTAAAAAATGTTGATAAAAACAGAGTGATGGAAGGATGACTTGATAGAATTGATGGGTTGATGGAAGGTGTTTTGTTTGTTTTTCATAAGGGATAGGAGTTCATTTAAGATAATAAGAGAAGCCAGTAAGAAGATATGAGAAGAGATGGGGTCGAGGGCACAAGATCAGGATAACTTGGATAATAAGAGGATCTTCATTTTCTGAGAGTGAAAGAAAGGAGAGAATCAAGAAGACAGAGATTTTAAGGTGGATTAGAGGGAAGTTAAAAAATTTCATTCATACAACAAACAAGTATTAAGGGGCCAGTAAGTTCCAGGTACTCTGCCAGGTGAGACAATACTGGTGAACAAAAGAGAAGGAAATTCCTACCCTCATGAGGCTTACATGGGTTAATCCTCTTATTCTTAAAAAAACATAGAGTGGACACAGAGATTGTGCTGGGAACTTAAGGAGAGGACAAACTGTTGATACTTCTGAATGTAATAAAAATTGGCTTCCAATGATCTAAAATTACAAACAAATAAAACAGGATTGACCTGGAGTAGGGTAGGACCAGCTAGCTAACTGTGTGTAAATTCTGAGGCCATTTACACTCTCAATACTTGTCATCATGTTGTACACTTCAATCTTAAATATTTTTTGGTCAGTTTTACTTCAATAAAGCTGAACTTGACAATAATGGTCTTATGTGTGTGTGTGTGTTTTGTTTTATTTTCTTGTAAATGTAAACAATATATAACTATAACATGCTCATTACAATAATGAAAGAAAACAAATGTATGTAAAATCCAAAATGAGAGCCTCCTTTACTTTTTCATGTCCATCCACTTCACTCTTCCTTTCTTCCCCTTTTTGAAAGTTATCACTTTAACATTTGCTGTTTATTCATTTTCTGGCCTTTTTCTAAGCATTTGCAAATATATGCATTTGTAAATATACATTGTCTGAGGAGCAGGAAAAAAACCTTTGCGGGTAATGAAAATATTCAATATCTTGCTTGTGATGTGGCTATATGAATGAATATATTTGTCAAAACTCACTGAGTTAGACACATAAAATCAGTGAATTTTACTGTATGTAAATCACACCTTAAGCTGATTAAAAATAATAATAAAATTATATATAGCTCTCATTGTCTTAAGGGCTAGTAGAATCATTTCTCTAAAAATTCAATCCATTACTGAGAGATTGACTGGTCTGATTGACTGATTTGATGTTCAGAAACAATTTCATTGATCTATGTTTGCACTAATAGCCTTAAATATGTCAGTCTGGGAAAACATCAGAAAAATGTGCTTAGTTCATACTGAGAAGCCCAGCCCCTGACTTAGAAAAAGGAAGGTGGCAACAGGATTGATTAAAAGTATAGGAAGGCTCGGGCTTCCCTGGTGGCGCAGTGGTTGAGAATCTGCCTGCCAGTGCAGGGGACACGGGTTCGAGCCCTGGTCTGGGAAAATCCCACATGCCGCGGAGCAACTAAGCCCGTGCGCCACAACTACTGAGCCTGCGCGTCTGGAGCCTGTGCTCCGCAACAAGAGAGGCCGCGATACCGAGAGGCCTGCGCACCGCGATGAAGAGTGGCGCCCGCTTGCCGCAACTGGAGAAAGCCCTCGCGCAGAAACGAAGACCCAACACAGCCAGGAATGGATAAATAAATAAATAAATTAAAAAAAAAAAAAAATAAGTATAGGAAGGCTAAATGAGTCTATAAATTTTGGTGTGTAAAGTTAGAGGGAAAAAGTTGCCTTAAGATTCAACACTTTATGGGTGGAAAATTCTCTTTTATGTGTAATCCTAATTTTCTTCTGTTGGTATCAAGAAGCGTGTATTCATTTACTCTGTAAATTTTTATAGATTTTTATAAAACAATTTTCATTATTATGCAGCCATTAAAAATAATGTTTAAAAAAACCCCTCAGTAACATTGGTTATGTTTTGCTATGACTGTAAATAAAAAAGCAAGATTGAAAGTTGTGGAAAAGCAGTGATGTTGAGATTGGAATAAATGTAATAAAATATTGATACATCTACTATAGTTATCTCTGGGTGGAGGGATTATAAATGACTTAACTCCCTTAGTATATAATTCTTTTATTTCTAGATTTTCTGAAATGAATACATATTAAAACTAGACTTTAAAAAAAAAATCTCTGTCAACCAATGTGAATGACACCAGTTGCCAGCTAGGATTCTTTTTACTCTCAAATAATTTATCATTGTAAGTTTTCAAAGCCACCCATCTGGGGTCACTCTGAATAGCTCACCTGATTGTAATGATGCATGTTCTCAGCTTCACTTCCCCAGTCATAAGCTCTGAATTCATCAGATCGGTAAAGCTGAATTAAATGTTTTATAGAAAAGTAATATTCACAGTAAGAATCATGATTGTTAACAGCAAATCTTAGGAAAGCACTGTACACTGGGAAGAAAATAAGGCTTCGGGATCACCAGAAAGATATAAATTTTACCAGTATGAAAAACAAGGTCAACAGAAAGTGATGCAATGATCTCCTTGGTTTGAAGGAAAAGCTAGTGGAAAACCAAGCCTTGTTAGGGGGAAATCAAATCTCAGGTATTTCTCTCTCTGGGGAAGGCTCGGTTATCCTGAGGCTCTCCCAGTTTACCAGTTGTTTCAGCTCAGGGCCTATTTTACAAGCTCTGATTTAAGATGGGGTTCATTTATGTCACCTACTTGGTCTGCCCCATCCCTTGTTCTTTCTCTTAAAATCCAGGGAAATCAAACCATAAAGATGGTGACAAGGGCAAAAAGGAAGCCAGCTGCTAAGTTTCTTAGAACAGACATGCTAACTCTGACCTTTTGTATATAAAGAAAATTAAGGGAATAGTTTTCCATGACAAAGACCCTACCTGTTTTATATGCAGGATGTTCTGTATTGACGATCCAGTGGGAGAATGGGACATATACACATCCATTCGGCTCTGAAGGAAAAAGGACACGTATTACAGCATTAACCACCCAACGGAAAAACTATGCCTTTCAGAAGCAGATCATAATTATGCTAAGAACTAATAAACAAATACTGCGGTTTTGAAAATGGCAAGGAAGAATCATCTAGATAATTACAAATTCATGTCAGGCACTTGAATGTGGGTGAACCATGGGCTGACTGGTGGCATGGGCTGCTTGAGAGCAAACCTGCATCAGCTCTGAAGCTGTAGGATAATTTGCTTATTTTGAAGCAGAAGCAACAATGGACATGGAGCAAAGCAACCAAGAAAGGTACTCTGTGCAAGTGTGTGTGTGTGGGGCTGCGGGTGTGTGTGTGCACAGATGTGATGGTCACAGATCAATAGATCAAAAATCCTGGAGTTCAGGACCTAACTTTGTTAATGATAAGCTTTGTGACTTTGGGAAGTTATCATCTTTGAGTTTCTGTATTTTCATCTATTAAATGGACATGCTAAAAATCATACTACCAATTTGCTGTGCTCTTGTAAGGAAAAAATAAAATACTGCAAAAAAAAGCTAAAAATCAATCACTTCCATGTGTACTGTACTTCAATCTTCATAAATATAATAGAGATGAAAATTGTAGACATAAAATAGTACTGATAATTGTATGTCTTAGAATATAATGGAACAAATCAAGGAAACTATTAAAAATCTTTACTTTTGAAGAAGCAGGCTTTGAACAATTGTTCCTCAAGGTTTTTGGTCTAACACAACTTATCCTCTTAAAGAATGTGGGCTGCGTGGCTGGCCGAGAAAAGCTATTTTGGAACTAGCTTCACTGTAACAGTCTCGCTGGCTGCCATTTGGAATATGACAGAGATAACTACTCAACCACACTGGTCTTTAGTCTGAACTCCTCCTCCTCCTTGAATTCTCAATAACAGGAAACAAGGAGTTGATGAAACAGGACTTCTGCTCTTTCATAGGAAAGGGATTACACTCCATTCCATTCTGTCTTGTATGTTCCAAGTTAAATGATGAATTTTATTTGAGGTTAAATTCACCCAACAAGTGAAGGCATACATGGAATAAATTTAATGCTTGTATGTACTTCTTTTCTAGGATTTTATTTTATTTTTTAATGCACTGTGTTGTACTGAAATAAAATCAAGTTGACTGTAGTTAAGTGGTGGCTGATTGTGAACATGTGAAACCACTACCTATTGTGGAACAACTATTTTCTTAAATTTGACCAGGTATGAAAGGATGAAGCTGCCTATTGTCTTCCTCAGTCTTCACATTCATGGTCCATTGAATATCTAATCTTCTATGCATAGCAAATCTCTGCCCTTAAGTTTAGAATACCACATTAATTTATGTAGTATAATAGATACATCAAAATGAATCAAAGAAAAGCTGGAATTTCTAAAAGCATCAAATGGCCCCAGAATCATTATACATACCATGTTCACATTTTTCATGTTGAATCCGGCCCATAAAGACATAAATTCAATACATATCACCCGTAATATTATATTGTTGCAGATTTTGGTAGAAGGTGACTTCCTTATTTTATCTTCTAAAAAGAAACCTTTGGTACCAAAAATCCTCTGTAAAAATAAAAAATAATTATTCTTTCGAGGACCATTTTCAGACTTCTTGACATCCCATTCATCCCAGGAATGAGAATTCTTGGGGCTCTACTTATATTTGTATATTTATTTGCTGTTTTGGTCAAGGAGATCAAGTCATTCAGGAAAAGTTACTATTTATGAATCTGTCTCCACCCGGCTAATATCATCAAACATAATTTACAAGGAGACTGCAGTAAGGACCCTCAACCTCAAATTAGCTAATTTCTCCATGGTGAAGCTCCCCCACATTCTGTCCAATCAGCGATTGCCTGTATTTCTCTTTAAATGGCAAGAAAGGTAGAGCAGTTTCTCCTTAAGGTCAAATATTGCCTTGAATAGGAAGGAAAAGCAGGGTTTTTCCCTATTACCCATGTACACATCACCTTTCTGGTAGTGTTCCAGAGTAGCCAGCTTTTATGCTAAAGGTAGAGTACTGAAGGGAGGGTGCCACTGGACAGAAAAACAATTGATGTCTTGGGAGGCAGCATAGTTAAAACTTCTAGGGTTTTTGGGAAAGCAATCTTGGGCGGGCATCTCTGATGAGAGGACTGGAGCTTCTAGGGGCAACGGATATTATGAAATGGGGGGTGGGCCAGAGAATGGGACTTAAAGTGGCGGGAAGTTTGACAGTAGAGGATAAGAAACTGAGATAAGTCAGGGACAATATGTGCCTCAGACCCGACCTATGTAGGCAAAGCCTCACATATGCAAAACTGGTGTATTTAGAAATAGATGTGTCTATCTCTGAATTTAATTCAACTAATTTGTCTGCTCAACTCTGCCCAAATGTAGTAAACATCTAAAACTAACTGATGTCAGCACACTTTAAAATAGAACTATCAACGACAAAAAAGGGAAGTTACATCATTTGAGCTTACTAAACAATACCAAAAAACTACTATCAAACCAATTAGGCCTCATGGAAGTTCTTCCTTGTGTTAGCTCACAAATACTTTTTTTCCCATTTCTACCTCTTCACCTCAAACCAGGACCTCATTTTATATATGAATTATTGTGATACCCTAATTGGTCTCCTTGACTTCATTTTGGCCAAAATTTATTCTATCCTTTGCCCCAAATTTGAGGGGCAATCTTGATAAAGTACTACGTTCATTGTGGCAATGACCTTTTTAGAGAAACAAAAAGCAAACAGAAAAACACTTTCAAAGAATAAAATCCCAAACTCACAACTGACCATCAAACTACTTTTCCAACCATTGGAAAATAACCAATAAATACTTGAATAAATAATTCAGCTCTAAGACATTGATGCTTTGGAATCTTAGCTTCAGTAAATTAGAGCAAGCTCCCATATGGGAAGGGTTATATTATTCAGGCTTTTCTAACATCAAAGTCAGGGATATCAGTGATCACATGTAACTTGGAAAATGTCTTCCATTTGGGCACTGTGAATTCATTGACATGCCCAGGGGAATAAGAATGGAACAAGGGGGCTTCCCTGGTGGCGCAGTGGTTGAGAATCTGCCTGCCAATGCAGGGGACACGGGTTCGAGCCCTGGTCTGGGAAGATCCCACATGCCGCGGAGCGACTAAGCCCGTGAGCCACAACTACTGAGCCTGCGCGTCTGGAGCCTGTGCTCCGCAACAAGAGAGGCCGCGATAGTGAGAGGCCCGCGCACCGCAATGAAGAGTGGCCCCTGCTCGCCGCAACTGGAGAAAGCCCTCACACAGAAACGAAGACCCAACACAGCCACAAATAAATAAATAAATAAATAAATAAATAAATTTATTAAAAAAAAAAAAAGAATGGAACAAGGAAACTTGTGAGTAGATCTTAAACTGACACAGCAGTCAGCTCAGTTAGAAATTCTGATTTATACTCAGGTCTGTTAATAACTGAGTATAGTGAATTGTATATGGGAGCTGTAGACATTGTGGCATAGACAAACACACACAAGGACACATACACTCCAAGCACATGATCCCAGAGTCTGGTTTCTACAGATTTCATCTAAATGTCCTACTTTTGTTTCATAATAGATTTTAAAATAATAAGGATCTATCATCCCAAAGGAGATCCTCATATACTTTTTGGCAAAAGGAAGGGCCTACCTTGACTGAGGAACTTGAAAGTAGGAAAAAACTGGTAAAAATGCCCGTGGGGTATTTGAGTGAGATCACAGGACTCAAGGCAAAATTCATTTTGATTCTTTGTGCCAGCTCGGGCATGGTGGCAAAGGCTGCAAACCCTGAGAGAACAGGAGACAAGACAATCTTGTAAAAATTAGAAGTATTTAGGCAATGTTTCTACTAACAAAAGTGGGACTCTGCTTTGTCATTTTTATCCTTTTACTGCATTGATCTTGGGGATGAATTGGGAAACTCTTCTAAGTTATCCTGCAAAGTTAATCTGCCTTCAGCCCTCTCTGCTTTCAAGTCTCCATTTTTCTCTTATTCTGGACAATTTAACTGGGTTGGGGAAAGTGAAGGATAAGTTGCTGAAGCAACTCCTGCCAAGTAAACTGGGGACACCTTCACTTCCCAAGCGTGGGGTAAGTGCTGGCAATATTGTCACTTCACCACCAACTCTGAGATGTCAGAGTGAGTCACAGAGCCTCTAGAAATAAATAATCAGTGCGTGGGAGGTGAATCAATCAGCTCTTTCTGCACTATCGTCCAGTTATTCCACAGTTTTTCTTTCTCACAGTCGAATGAGATTTCATTGCTCTCAGTGCTTCACTGGATGCTTACCAAAACCTCTGGAATCTTCCCTGCATCCAAAAGGGAAAGGGCTTTCCCTCAGTCCACCATGGTCCCAGTAAGGACCATATGTCTCCATTTGCTCTGATTGTTCAGTAATAGCATTGCATCCATATCTAGCACGCTGAGGTTGAGGGCGGGGATCAGCCTCACACAGGAAAGGCTATGTGGAGGATCTCTGTGTTTTGGTTCCCTGAGGTACTTTCCTGGGCCCCCCTCCACTGTGTGTGTGTGTGTGTGTGTATGCGTGTGTGTGAGTATGTACATAGCCATAGCAGGGGTTTTTTTTCTTCTGAACTTCTTGTTGAAATATTGAAACTCTCTTAGCCAGAAAAGGAATTGGCTGAGTAATTGATACAAAGACTGAAACAGGCATAATTGTTCCCCCTAGAAGATGTCTAGAAATGTGTGGAGGTGAGTTTTTATGGTCATACTGACTGGGGAGCCCAACTATTATTTAAGGGGCTAGGGCCTGACTTGTTAAATGTCCTATAAAGAGTAGGTCCTTCCCACATAACAAAAATTTCTCTGCTCAAAAGGCAAATAGTGCTCCCTGAAAAATTTCATGCCCTAAATGCAACGCAGAGCCCTGATGATCAAATTTACTGTTTTCTCTGCTAATCAGATATGAGAGCATATCTAAGTCCTATCCACTTTTCTAGACACCACTCAAGTCATCCTTCTCTCTACAGTTTCTCCACAGCGCCCAAGCACCCCATCGGTGAAGTCAAAGTGACCTGGTTTGAATTTATGTGCCACCTCTTATGTATTAAGAGACCTTGAAGGAGCCACTTAATTTCTATGAACTTCTGTTTCCTTTTCTATGAGATGGAAATAATAATGGTAGGATTGTTCTGACGCTTAGACACAGAGATTGTAGGAAAGGTCCTGAACAGAGGACCCTAAACATAGTAAAGGCTCCTAAGTCTTAGCTATTACGGTGTAATTATTTTCCTATTAGTGACAGTTTTTGGGGGGGTGGGGTTGGGTCCCCTTATTAGTTCTTTGATCCTCTTTTAGTGTATTTGCTCTCATGCTCACTGCCTAGTCTAAATTTGTAAGCTGCCTATCAGTACAAAGCACTGGTAAAGACCTATTTGCTCCTGATGATAATGGTGATAATGAGGCTACTGTAGGAATATTTATTGTCTCTTGCACAGTTTCACCCAAACTAAAATACTGCATTTTCATATAACCCAGTCTCTTAAAACTGGAAACTTTAGTGGAAGATTACTAACAAATTTATATTTTTAATAGTATGGGTTCCTTTAAATTTTTATTTGGAGCTAGACTATTGATTTCTTTTTAAAAAATCTAGGAACCACACATTCAAAGTACATTTCCTGGACTTTAAAAAAAATCTATATAGTGCTTACAATTAATTGCTACTCCATAAATATTAAATCATACACTAAATGGATAAGCCCAGTTGATTTATTGTAGGAAGCTTTTGTGGTCTGATTCACAAACAAAATGTTACCATACCTTTTCAATTTGTTCAAATATGAGTATAAGCCCCTCTTTTTTATTTTTTAAAATTCCATGTGGGTTGTGAGGAAGGTATGATTGATGCATAGTTAACGTTCTTTAAGGATATTTCATGGCATTTGGCTTTACTTTTTCAGCTTGGAGGAGATCTAGAGACTTACTCTTTGGAAATACCTGTTTGGATTTTGAGCACACATTATTCCTGGGAAATTACATCACCATTACAAATGTGTTGCGGTTACCGGAAATAGATGAAAGGCTCGTCCTACATACTCACAGTCTCTGGAATTCAGGTTCACAGCCACTTAGGGCACTAGGGTTATGTGCCCAACACAGGACAGAGAATTAAGGACACCGTAAATGTAAAACAGTTACTCTGTTCCAATTCAAAGGTGAACTTTTGCATGGCTCTGACCCTTGTAAAGTGCTGACCCTTGTAAACATACCTATTGTAGTACCAAGTGAATGTCCAATGAAATACAACTTCTCTTGACCAGTTTCGTTTACAATGAAGTCTATTATTCCTGGGAGATCATATTTGGCCATTTCATCAAAGCTGAAAAATAAAACAGGGACTTATAAATATTCCCAACTAAGTTCAAAACTCAGAGCACTTGCCTGTTTATTTTTTACACACTGAATTCTGTGCTGTCCACTTACTTGGTTTGTATTTCATTATTTATTCAGTTACATATAGGCTATTGTAGCTTTTCTTTGTTGCACTTATATGTGTTACTTTCTAATAACAGGAATGATTTGAGACTTGTGTAAACTACATTATCTGAAGTTTAATCTTGTCATTCTTACTTTTCGTTCCCTTCTCTTGCATTTCTTTTGCTGTCCTTTCCCTACCTGGTTTGCATGCCTCTACTTCAGTCTCCCCCAGGGAACTTCAAGACTCTTAGGGCCACTTAATACCCAGCTTTGGAAACAGAACTGGTTGTAAATCATGAGTCCACCATGTACTAGTTGAGTAACTTTCCATAAGTTACTTAAATGCCCTGAGCTTAAGTTTCCTTATCTATGAAATGAACATGATAATGCTATATGGCAGGGCTGCTATAGGGGTTGGATAGTATTAAAGGAATGACTCTGGCTGCTATTAGACACTCAGTCAGATGTTGCTATTATTAATATTTCTGTCCATATAGAGATATATTCAACATATACCAAAATCCTATAGTACCAGTTCAACCAACATTAATACAAGAGAGCAAAAAAGGCCTAAATAACATATAGTAGAATTAGGTACCTCAGGAACTAAGGGCCTGCTTATTAGAAGAACATGAGAGGAAATATAGATTGGTACTCTCCAGTATAAGAGAATGGTTGTGATGCCTTATAGTAAATAAGCTCCAAGCTCCCAGCCAAGGACCAACCACACAAAATATTTCCCAATGCTTGCCCTGGGGCAAAAGGTCTGACCCTAACAATTTCATCTATTCTTTCTTTCCTTCCAACTTGTCAGTGGGTACTGAATATTTCATTAATACGGTTTTGCTCTAGTAGCAGGCTTTAAACCAACAGGGAGTTTAAGCCTGAGAAAGGATGTCCACTGCAGGCATCAGCCTGTCCTTTGGTGACAGCAGAAAACACTTTCATTAAAAGAAGCAGTCAGCATATCAAAAGATTCTTTTCTATTGCCTATTAACAAAGTTTTAAAGATCTCATGTTAAAGCTTTCCTGAGAATGGTATTCTATACATTCTCAACCACAGTTTCTGTAGGTAAAATATGGTACTGATACACATCTTCCTTGCAAAACTGATTGGCTGTCCAAGAGAAAAGACTTGTAATAGCATCACTAGGATAAACATAAGCTTCATGAGGGCAGAGACTTTGTTCACTCTTGAATGCTCAGGGCCTAGAACAGTGCATAGAGTAGTCACTCAATAAACATTGGTTGAGTGAGTGCATACTTTGGTCACAGGAATTTCCTAAGCTGTCCCTTGGGACATACTTATAATGTATACTATTGGATAGAATTGTACGTTAAAATGACCGTGTTGAAATGATATAATTCGCTTGTGGGAGAATCAATGGAAATCAGAGCTTCTTGCTACTTATTTCCTTCGAGATGTTAATAGAAATTACAAGGAGCTGTGTGACTCCAAGTATCATACATTATTGTTAATACCACCCACACTATTAGATTTAAAGGACTTGTCTCAAATTGCCTTCGTGAACTTTCATAGATATAGTTTACCTAAAGGCCCAGAATTCCTCTTCATTCACTGAGAGTGTTTTGTGTCTCCTTGACCAAGTGTTGCCCCGACTGTTTCCCATCCATACATCGTAACCTGCATCTGCTAGAAGGAATCCAAGGCTGCCATTGGCGTAATTCTGAAGCCAGGAGGCACTGTCTGCAAACAGAGCATGCTGCAAGTATACAACTGGCTGGGCACCTGGAAGGAGGGAGGAAGGAAGAGAGAGAAATTTATAATAAATAGAGCATCTCAGGAACATGATAGAAACACACACCCACACACACACACAAACCCCACTGGGAAAAGCAAAAACCAAAAACAGCATTCACTTTCCTCCTTGTCATTAGTGTAGAGTGTTGTAATCACATAACAAGTTTTTTGAGCACATACTTTGTACCTGGTGTTATGCTGATTGGTTGACATGCATGAGCTTATTAAATTCTTACAATAACTCTATAAAGTAGCTCCTACTTTGAGGATCCTCATTTTATACTTGTGGAGACTTAAGGTAGTTAGGTAACTTTCCTAAGGGGTCATTCAGCTAATAAGGTACTTGGGTAGGACTCAAGTCCGGTTCTGTTTCATGCCAAAGCATGTGCTTGCAACTGCTCTGCACTATGTATTCACTTTTACATGTATTCACTATGTATTCGCTTTTACATATCTCCTGGGTTTGACTTACAAAGACATGAAGATGATCATGTTTGATGGAGTCTTATGCCTCTTCCAGGAGGAGGGGGAGGTGAGCATAAATGGACCATGACCAGTTCCTCACCAAACTTCCAGTCAAACCCCCAGCCTCTGCCCACTGAAGAGTATTTGAAAACTATAGCAGTAAAATCAACTCAACGCCCTCTTGTGAACTCTCAAGTTTCTGAGGAAGAGAACCAGGATGGAAGATTCTAGAATTTAGTAGTTAAGAGCACAGGCTCTGGAGTCAGGCTTTCTGGGTTTGAATTCTGGTTCTGTCATTTGCCATTTGTGTGACTTCGAGCCTATTACATAACCTGTTTTACCTCAGTTTCATGATCTGTAAAATGATAACTATTAATAGTGCCAACTTCATAGGGTTTCTGGGAGGTTTAATTGATTTAATTCATTTAAAGCATTTAGAAAGATACACCTAATAAATGTCTTTTAACTCCAAATCTTCCCCAAATTCTCCCTCCTTAAGTAGTCTTTCTTGTAAAAGTTTTCTCCTTTTATGTTTCATAGCACCTCCCTACCCCACCCCTCGCTGTGCCTAGTATTGCAAGATTTACCAAAAACAAAAACAAAGATAAACAAAACGACCCAGGATGCCCTGTTAAATTTGAATTTCAGATTAACAATGAATAACTTTTTCATATAAGTACATCATAAAGTGAGATTTACACGAAAAACTCATCTGCTGTTTATCAGAAATTCAACTTTAACTGGGCATCTCATATTTTAGATAGTAATCCTACCCATGTCCCACTCCCAGTTTTTATTGTGAAACTCTTGAATTCTTGAACTACATGATTTTAGCTGCCTCTGAATGTGGCTGGGAGATGAGATGATTCATGGTAAATGGTCTCATTTACCATGAATCATCTCATGGTAAATGATTTGGTAGATAAAGGTCACTGGGCCTTTGCAGATGTTTTGCTTGCTCTTCTCTCTCCCTCCTCAGGGGCTTTGCAGTTATATTTCCCCTTTTAAAGAGCGTAATTCGTCTGCTTTTGCATGGCTTGTTCCACATTCTAGAATGAAGCCTTAGTAACCCCATGCTCTTTCATTGCATAAACTGTCTGTTCCTCAGGTCAAAGCATACATGAATGTTGAAGTTTTCCTTCCTGGAAAAAGTTTCAGAAATGCCACTGTCATTTAATTGGGTTTTTGTTTTATCCTGCAGAGGGAGGCCTGTTGATTCTAGAGGGGGCAGGAGAGACTCTTTTGGGATACCCCACAGCCAGCTTCATACAACCCAGCCAATCTCTTTCCAACAGTGAGGAAATCCACTATTTGGAATACAGCAATTTTCCACATGAGAAATCAGTAATGAGCTAACAAAATGTAGGCTCCACTTCTGCATTTACTCTCTAAGAAGAAAGCCTGGTGGCAGTCAAGAAGCTCAGTCTTGTTCTTTGTAATTTTAGGTTCTTTCCTGTCTTCAGAGAATTGGAAAAGAATGAGACTCCCTGTTAGCAATGTAAAGACTAATCCAAAATTCAAACCAATTTTGATAAATCAGTCATTGTCTTAATGAACAGCCAGCGATAAACTTTAGTCATACGCAATTCTCCTTCTCAGGAGAGACACATCTTCTACCTGTGCTCCTGGTGTCTCTTCGTCCATGGGGAATTCTGTTGACACTGAGTATGTACCCATCTTGAGTGGTGACTTTGTACTCCTCACTGGGGTAGCCATTGTAGGTGATGATTTCACTCTGCCCAGTAAAAATATGAGTGTTAGCTAAACATCTTCTCTAAAGATTACCAAAAGGAACTAGAAAAAAGCAACTAGTGTGTGCTTTTTGGGGTAAATTATCTGAAATCTGTAGCCCCAGGTAACTGTAAAATTAATTTACTACATAAAGTCTTGATAGAAAAAAAAGTAAACTATTAGAAAATGTCTGCTAGTAGTAAATTTTTCAGGGGGTTGGAGATAATATCTAGCATTGACCCACTCTTCTGACAAAACTATATTCTCAAGTCATTTGTCTTTTTTTTTTTTAAAGTATACATATATATATTTGATTGAAGTATAGTTGATTTACAAAGTTGTGTTAGTTTCTGGTGTATAGCAAAGTAATTCAGTTATATATATATACATATATATATATATATATATATATACACACACATATATGTATTATATATATTCTTTTTCATATTCTTTTCCATTATGGTTTATTACAGGATACTGAATATAGTTCCCTGTGCTAGACAATAGAACCTTGTTGTTTATCCATACTATATATAATAGTTTGCATCTGCTAATCCCAAACCCGCCCCTGCCCCACCCCCCAGCAACCACAAGTCTGTTCTCTACATCTGTGAGTTTGTTTCTGTTTTGTAGATAAAATCATTTGTGTCATATTTTAGATTCCACATATAAGTGACATCATATGGTATTTGTCTTTCTCTTTCTGACTTACTTCACTTAGTATGATAATCTCTATGTCCATCAATGTAGCTGCAAATGGCATTATTTTATTCTTTTTTATGGCGGAGTAAAATTCCATTGTGTGTGTGTGTGTGTGTGTGTGTGTGTGTGTGTGTGTATATATATATATATATATACCCCATTTTTTTTAACTTTTTGTTTTATATAGGAGTATAGTTGATTAACAATGTTGTGTTAGTTTCAGGTATAGGGCAAAATGATTAAGTTATACATATATATGTGTCAATTGTCTTTTGAGACCCCTCTTGGTTTAAAGATAATAAAACCAAAGTCCAGTAGAGGGCAGTCATATATATCATCCAGAGGGCTTAAAATAGAAATTCTTAATATTCTTAAAAATGTAAATTCAAAAGAGGAAGTTATCTATAAAAGATATAATTCTGCTTTATATTGCTAGACAGTATTACTTATTCAGCCAAAAAAGAAGATCTACCTAGCTTAACTCTTGGAGAAATGTTAAAAATCACCCATGTTTTATGTTTTCTTATCAGAGATTTTTCTGCCATACAGGAACTTTAATATCTCACAATCAATTAATCTGATTTATTTATTTATAAAATTTATTTGGAATTTTCCATCACTTACAATATTCATCCACACTTCAGGATTTGCTTCTTTCTGCAAATTAAAGAATCTGCCAGCATTTAAAGTTCCACAAATCAAATAGGTTGTTGTTAAAAACAGCCACATCATGCGAATGCCTGGCATAAAACATTTAATAACCACAGATTAATGTTATGTGTCAAAGTTGATTAACGAAGTTAAAATATTCCCCTAATGAAAACTTGACTAACATCCTGAGAAAGCTGAGACAGTGTGGAAGGGAGTAAATACAGTGAGCTAACTCCGAGCACTATTAATCTATTTTTTTCACATAGAAATTGCCCTGACATAGTCCACTTCCAGAAATGAAATGAATTCAATCTAGTATGAAGGCTTATTTTTTGTTTTATTTTAATCCAAGCTTTTCAATTAATTTAAATCTTTGCTCACCTGTGAGTTGCCAGAACACATAAAGATTCAGAGGACAAGTTTCCATACCATGGCAAAGCTACAAGTGGAGTTATCCTCTAGTCTCATCCAGCAACCCACCAAAACAACAAGAGCAACGAACAACGAAGCGTCAAACAAACAGACTTATGATCAGTTTTAAGGGATGTGATTATTTTTCTTGTGGACGCCCAAAGGCAAATTTTGCACATTTAAATGTGCAGTGTCTCTTCCTTGGCACGGCTTAAAAGCATGTCTCCTCAAACCAGCCTGACCATAATCGCAACACAGATTACTCATCATAGTGGAGGTGCAGTCCAATGGCCTGAGTTTGAAGTCCAGCCCCACCATGAACAAGATTTCTGACCTTGGGCAAGTTATTCCGTAGCTTTGTCTCCTGGTTTTCTCGCTGGTAGCATTAAGATAATGTAACCTACCTTATAGGCTGTAGGGAGGATTAAGTGACACACAAAGCACTAAGCCCAGTGTGAGCTTTCACTATTTTTTTAAAATCTAAGAACGAACAAGAGAATAACATCAGAGAGGCTTTACTGTAACAAATTAATGACAGACTTCTAGAAATTCAGAATTTACTTTTGAAGTGAAATAGCTTTCCATAGATTTGCTATCTGGATGAAGACGATTTTACTTCTGTAAATGTTATATAATTAAAAACATTTAGAAACTAATAACTAATATCTATTGAGGGCTTAGCTTGTGTCAGACACTGTTCTAAATGCTTCACATTGTGTTATTTAAACCTCAGAGAAATGCCGTAAAGCAGCTACTGTTATCATTCTCGTTTTGTCAATGAAATTAACAGAGGCTTAGAGAGATGAAAGATCTGCCCAAGGTTACAGAACAGAGAGGTGACAGAACTAGGACAGGAACAAAGGCAGCCTCAGCACAGAGCCCTTACACCTGGCTACCACTCCCAACCTGTCTCCCGATTGTGATAAATCTTGATCTTACCTAGTTAGGTGAGCTTCCCTTGTTGCTGAGGACTCTCAGTGATGAAGAACTTCTGAACTTTTGCATGTGACAAAATGAAGAATGAGATATGACTGAAGTTAGAAACTAGAGAAATGAGAGACAGGAAGCCCATGGAAATGAAGAAACCCTGGGCAGTGACACATGCCTAGGGACAAATAACCAGTCTGACTGAATCCTCCACGTTTCCACAGAGTGTCTGTCACCGTCGGGAGGGTTCAGACACATTTTCAAAACAAGGTGTCAAAAGTGGAAGTATGTACTCAGGATCCTAAGACAAAATCAGAGTTAACAATATCTACCTTCTCAACACCAGAGTTCATTATGAGAGTCAACTGAAGCAATGTTTGTGAACCTACTGATGTCAACCATGTAATGTGCAGGAAAGTGATTGATTATAACTCCGTTGAGAAGTTGAGGCCAGCCTGACTCACTTTTGAGGCCAGAAAGGGTTTGGAACTAGCAGAGGAAACAAAATCCTTAGGCCAAAGGGATTCGACCTGCTGTTAACTTTGGCATAGAGACCTGAGGAGAATGAAGACATTTTAGCTCTAAGTGTTGCCAACAAATTTTGGCTCCCTGTGCACTGATGCCGAATAGAAATATGGAGACAGAGATTTGGAGGATAAGAAATAGAGAGGCTTTTTATTTTCCTTGCCAGGCAAAGGGAAGACCCAGTAGGCTAGCACCTCAAGAACTGTGCCCCACTTTCCTGCGGAATTACAGGGATTCTTATAGGGAAGTTCGCAGTCCGAAGTGAGTGATAAGCATCAAAATGGTGAACGTCTTGCATTCTTCTTCTTCTTGCATTATTTCAAAACAGTCACTGCTGGAGTCGGGCAACCTAGTAATTGGGTCCGGTAGTCTCTGGGTTAACGGTCTGCGACCTCCTTTCTGAAATGCAAACAGCTACAAGGGGTGATTTGCTACAAGAGATTACAGGGGGAGCAAATACCAGGTGCAGAATGTAAATTGCCTAAATTACACAGGATTAGAGGTGACAGGTTAGCTTTGTGAAGGACAAATCTAACTACAGACACTACAGATTAGTAACAGTTAAAACTAGGATTGATTAACTCAGGCCAGTTTATGTTTCTTCTCTAGCCTGTTCACTGTTGCCTTTATTTTCCTTGTTCTCAGGAGAGGAAAAACTTCATTTCTATTTTTTGCTGCAACATAAGCTCCACCAGAAATACTGGATAATGGAGGCAGAAGTGCCCCCATTTTCTACTTCACTTTTTATGCCGGTAAAGCCCAAGCAGTAACTGAATCTCTTTCATCTCCCAGTGGGAAGAAGGGTCAGTTGCTACCCAGCACGAAGAAGTTTCGGTTCTATTAGTTTGGACTCATCCCCAAATCCTTTCAAAAACAAACATTCATATTTGTCCAAATCCTAAGATCATTTCCTCTTGAGCCAATTAAACAAATATGGAGAGAAAGGAAGAACTCAGCTTGCTGGAATAGGTGGGAAGCTTATGTACCAGTCCATACTCATTCAGTCTTTTTGGTGAAAGACGAACCATGCTTTGCCCTGAATGACAATGGGCAAAGGTATGTGTCAATGGCAGAGGGGTGTGGACTTGCCTGGATCCACTCATGGGTGAGGACTTTAAAAACAATCCCTTCTAAGAAAATTTCAGTGGACTCTTTGGAGAGTTCTAGGAAGCACAATGTTAAGATTATTAATGTTGCTTTGTTGTCATGACTTTATGTGGAAATAGAATGACTATAGTTAAACTTCTCAGGGCTTTATGGATTGTAGACTAGCTTAAAACTCAGAAGAATTTCTACACCATTGCCTTCTCATATTCTTACTCAACTCTGAGGTTTATCTAAATAATCTGGAGAATTCTTTCAATCTGTTTTCTTGTACAGACACAAAGTTGTCTCAAATAAATGAAGCTAGTCTTTTCCAAGTGTTTTTGTCATTCTTCTTATGTAACCTTCCTATTTGAATAAGTATTCAATCTGTTGAAATGAATTAAAACAAAAGACATTGAAACTTCTTCCTTCACGCTGTGAACTGTAAAATGATGACTCCTATTCTCTAGAGGGTAAAATTTTCCCTGCTTTTTTTTCTTTTTCATAAAACTAGATGATATTAGAACTGGAAAGGGATCTTGGGCAAAATGTAGATTAAGGGACAACCTTTCAGAAGGTCTGTGGCATTTCTGCTATCTAGACCCAAGGATCATATCACCAATTGTTAATGGTGGCTACCCAGTCCATTATCAAGATGGCTGAAAATAGACCGTTGAACATACATCTTTGAACTTGGTGTCTTATTTATGAAAATGATTGTTATTTTCTTTCCAATGTTCTAATTCAAAATACATTTGCTATTACAATGTCTCATTTTTTTGTTTACTAGTTTGCTTCTTTCTCCCCAAAGACTGCTTTTCCTTAACACATGACTTTGTATCAAAAGGGGCATAATTTCCCCTTGAAAACAAGGTAAAGTTAAAAAGATTAGGCTATAACCAACAAAATAGAAACTAAGGAGAATTTTGGAAAAGAAATAATTTAAAATCTTACACCTTTGAGACAGGTTTTGCCCTGAGTAGAATACCTTGCATGAACAGGAACATGGAACTTGTCACTTGCCCACTAGATAATTTATCTAATCCACTATGCATCCTAAAATTCCAACAGGACTCAAGAAAGCCATAAGTGGTATGTGTGTGTGTGTGTGTGTGTGTGTGTGTGTGTGTGTGTAAAATGATAGATTAGCACACTTTGGCTTTAGAAAAGGCACTTTAAATTACATTTAAAAATTTTGTTTACTCCTAAAGCAAGGTTGGCAGTGTTTATGATATCTATAAGAAATGATGTTTGTTTTTCAGATTACCTACTAGAGTGGAACATGTTCTCTTCAGGGTTGGTGTCAATGAATCCCCATTTCGGCTCCACTTTATTACACCCGCCTTCAAACACAGTATGGGTATGACAAAGAGGCACAGAGAGAAATGACAAATACAAAGTTCTATCTGTCATAAATGAATGAAATATTAAGGTTTTTGAAAAGAGGCCATAATAAGCTAATCCAATGTACACCCGTCACAATCCAAAAGGCTCAAAGGAAATATCACTTACATTTAAGGAGAAGTTAATACCAAAAGCCAAAAGTTCAGGAGGTTGTCTTTAAGGACATCCAGGTCTTGGAGGGGCAGGATCAGAACTTAATTGGTGGCAAAGATCAAAGCCTGTGAGAATGAGGAGGAAGGGTCCTACAACTGAATAAAAGGAAATTTGTACCCTCCATTCCTCCAAGTAGGTTTAACTGCTTAACTGCTTACTTAATGTGTAGAGTTTATGTATGGTATGCTCTACAGATCATTTTGTATTTGAATTCCTGTAGGAGGTATATTCAAATGGAGATTTTCTTTTTAAACATACACAGAATGTTTACCGAAAATTCCAATTGAATCTAGTTTTAGATATATTAATAGTTTCATCAATTTATGTAGGTAAATAAATGTTGATTAGAATATGTAAAAAGGTAACACTGGCTATTTTGATATATGCTCCTGTTTCTTTCCTGAATTTTTATTTGGTTAAATTACAGTTAAATCACCTCAAATCTCCCCAACACTACTGAAAAATGGGTAGATGGCTTTTAATATCATAGTATCTGTGTTTCATCCTTTTCTTAATCACCATCAACATCAAAAATTTGCTGAGTAAATAAATGAATTAGTGGATAAATCTAGACATCCAGAGAATGTTGCTTAGTTACTGAGGAATATGATAAAGTTATTATTAACAATAATAGTGAATTCTTAATTATTTATTGAGTATTTACTTCATGTCAGATGTTTCACTTTGAGACACTACCAGCTTGGCTGCAAATTCTACTAGGTCTCTTTCCTTTTAATTATGTTTCAAAGGACATTTTTCTTAACATCAATATATAGTAATTAATAGTAATTTAATATAAATATAGTAAATTTTATATGAGTTACATAATAAATTTTATAGTAAATTCATAGCAATGAGCAATCTTGTTTCGTACTAATCTGGAATAAATCCACTATTATTCATAAAATGCATTGCACACTAATACAATAACAGATTATTACTCAATAATAATTTTTCTGCTGTTCAGTCTCCAAATTATCCTTAAACTTGGTAACTGCTATGGCACAATCTGATATCTTTCACACAATCTATATTCTCTCATTTTCTCTATATATTTTTTAAAAATCTTATAAATTCAGAATTATTCAAATTTTTCTACAAATAACCAGATTTCTTTGGGGATAATTACCTTTACTCTTTTCTCTATACCAGTGCTGTTCAATAGAAATGTAATGTGAGCTACATATACAATTTAAAATTACTTACAGCCACATTTTTTAAAGCATAAAGAACAGATGAAATCAAATTTTTATTTATAATTCATTTTATAAATAAAATTTAATTCTATTTTTATTTCTTTTAAACCAATAGATCCAAAATATTATCATTTTAACATGTAATCAATATTATTATTAATGAGAGATTTTCCATTCTTTTTTTTGCACTAAGTCGTTGAAATCTGAACATTATGTTACAGTGATAGCACATCTCCATTAGTATTAACCACATTTCAAGTGCTAAATAGCCACATCTGACTAATGGCATGTATTGGAGAGTGTAGCTGTGTGCTCTCAGTCTTATGCTGCTTTTTCTTTTTTGTTGTTGAAATGTTTCTTCAACCACATTCTTTATTGTTTCATATAGTACTCATCCCAAATATATAACTTTGTGTCATAGATTGACCTGAATTGAATATCTGCCTATCAAACTTCCTACTATTTGAACCATCAAACGTACCTTCTCAAGTGCTTGACCTCTGCTCCCCAAATGAGCTCTGAGTTCTTATTGTCCAGCAAAAAGACATATGCACAAATATTTAGCTATAGTCCTTTATCAAAAGCATGATATCCACCACTGTTCTTGAAGTCACTAAGCCTGGAAGAATGGCTTGTTACACTGACTCTATCCAATAACAAACGCCAAACTATTATTTAAAAGTTTTTTTTTGATGATTTAACATTTCCTAATAGAGAAAATGTCACCAAAATAATTGTTATTTTTTAAAATCATTTACACGTTTGACAGCTTCCTGGATCTAACGCTTCTGAGAGTGTTGATTGAATAAAGAGCAACCGATACATATGTGTATAAGTAACATAGCAGCTTACTTGAGAGATTTTGCTTTGAGACCATGGGTATCAACACAAGTTGTCCCCAAAAGAGCACTGATTCCTCAATATTGAACTATTTGTTCATGGTTAGTTCAATAGCCACATAATAGCCCAAGCTATCTTCATCACTAGCTGGACCACTGCAACCTTCCAACTAGATTCCCCACAACCACCTCATTCATTCTCCATATTGTACCTATTGTCATCATTTTAAATCACAGATCCGATTCTGTTTTAAGCACTTTTGAGATTAAAATTCTTTAATGGCTTAACATTCAAAATTCTGTGAGTGGCTAGGAAGGTGTAAAACTAGGCTCTACCTCTTCAAACTCATCTCGTCCCATTTCCAACCTGGCTCCCTGTGCTTCTTTAGTTTCCGTTGGTAAACCTAGCTCCTTGCCACCTGAGCTAGTTCCCTGCCTGTAGTCCCATCTGGCAGATTTTACAGATCTCAGCCAAAATTTCATTTCCTCAAAGAATAATTCCCTGTCCACCTTGATGAGAGTGGACTTCTTATTGGTGGATTCATTACAATTATAATTAAAGATTTAATTATGTGAGTAAGCAGCTGTAGAATATCTGCCTTTTTCATTAGTCTGTAAGTTCCACTTGGGAAGGAACAGTGTCTACCTTATTACTCTTCATGTTCTGAATGCCTAGCTACTTCATAATAAATACTCACAACATTATAGCATAAAGATTAAGAGCTTGGTATCTAAAGTCAAGATTCCAGAGTTAGAGAACTGATATTTTGGGGCAAGTGGCCCAATATCTCCAAACTTCAATTCCTTAATCTATACAGTAGGGATAAGAATGGTACCATTTTATAAAGCTATTGTTAAGATTAAATGAGGTAATTCGTGTAAAGTGCTTACACTGTTATTTCCTTATGGAAGAAGGCTCAGTGTACTTGAATGATTGTGTAGGTGATGATTTTTGTTAAACCACATACTTCCTCTGTGTTTTATTCCCTTGCACAAACAAGTAGCATTTTTATACTAGAACTTCCTACGCGTTTTATTAAAGGGAAAGAATGCACTATTTTGGCCAAAAAAATTGATATAGTTCTTTTAACAATTATAGTTTTAAATGTAAATTATAAAGATATACTTTGGTTTATGCTTTGCAGCTTCCTGTAAGTTTCAGTTATATGACTCAGCATGTGTAAGTGCAATTTATTTCTAGGACACTGACAAGGTCAAGTGTTGGGACTGGCCAGTCTGACATGCCATAGTCACCGAAGAGGTGCTTCCCTGTGAAGCCTTTTGGTGCCCTGCCAGCCAGCATTCCCCTGTCAAGGCTCAGATCTTATTTAATACCCTCCCCCTCACTTCTACAGCCCCTTTAATTATGTATGCTAAGAAAATTTTGAGAAATGAGTCTTAGCCAAATATATATTAATTACATGTCTTAAAAGTATTCCAGTTTCCACAGGACCCAATCAAGTGTCTGGAGGACAAAGATGGCATTCCCAGCCATTCAACAACTATTTTTTGATCACAGCATTGGATAATATATTAGAGGTTATTTAACTGATTGTGTGAATAAATGGAGAATAATTGATTAACAAATACTAATATTCTGGCAATACTGCATTGTGAGAAGTAGTATAGCATCATGTTAATTAACAGCACTGGCCCCTATAGTGATACAGCTTTGGAGTCATTTCCCCCCCAAAAAAGTGGGTCTACCACTTCAGGAAGTTATTAACTTTTCAAAGATTCAGTCTCTTACGTGTAAAATGGAAGCCACATGGAGTTCATCTTCAGGACTATTATGAGAATCCAACAAGATAATGTATAGAAAGCACTTAGTATAATGCCTGGCAAATGTTAAGTGTTTCAAAATAATAGGTAGAGATGATTTCTATTTTTAATGTTATTCAGATAAATATATCAAAATCTCAAGAGGGCAAGAAAGTAGGACTTACGATTAAATATGACTTTGCATATGTCATTTAATGTCTTAGAATAATTAATTCCTATGCAAATTAAGTTTCTATTTTTCCGTATGGGAATTTGTTCATGAATAAAATTTTAAGCAGTTATCTTTATATAGCATTTTATAAAAAATATTTATTAATCTCTTTCTATGTAACTGGCATTATGTTAAATCTTTTTAATGCATTATCTCATAACAACTCAATAATAAAGGTACTAACATTATCTCCATTTCACAGATAGGAAAATTTGGATTAGAGTGATTAATTAACTTGTCTATGGATATAAAGATAATAATGGAGCTAGGAGCCAAACTTAAACAGTGTGACTTCAAGGCCCATGTGCTGTGCTATGCAAATATGATTCATGTACATCTTTGGTCTCCGTGACAGAAGATGGGGTAGGCAGAAAATAGTGTCACCATTTTGTAGAAAAGGAAATTTCTGGAATCAGTGATAAATGATTTTTTCGGGGTCACATGGCTAATCAGTTGTGGAACTGGATCTGAAACTTCCAATGGCTAATGCTGACATGAACACTTATACATAGCCATTCCTTGTTACCTCTCAAAAATAAAAAGGAAGGTAATTATAGCTGTGAAAGCACTTTGAATAGAACATGAAGTGGTTCAGAAATGAGAGTGATTTTTGTTATGATTATCTTTATCACTATTGGTATTATCCTTGATGTCCTTGAAAGGAAAGGCTAACAGAACTAGTTCATTTCACTAAGTCAAATGTATCCATCTAACACCATATTGGTGTGCAGGACGCATTGGTTGGAACCAACGCTGAAAGGACTAGATCTGGAAGATGGAACTTAAAAAGTGTGAAATGTTCAGCCTCATGTAGGAAATCTCAGGTCTGAAGACAAAGGAAAGGCCTTTACTTACAAAGAATAGTGACCTTCCAAAATTTCTGATTCTACTAAATATAGAAAGGAGGATTGTTATGCTGAGGGTTGGGTAATTCTCCAGTGTTGCAGGACAGGGCTTCATTGATATGAATTACATTGGGTAGGGTCAAGTGTGTGACTCTGCTCCTTAAAGTGTTGTGACTATGGAAAAGCTATAACAACACACCTATCAACAGATTGTCAGATAAATACCAACCAGGCTGCCAAAACTGGCTTTGCTGTGGGCCAACCTGGTTTTGACTCAGAACTTGGGTAGCCTGTTTCACATACTCACCCACATTCCTCTTCTGTCCTGACATTACCCATCTCATCCCCTGTCCCTGTTTCTGGTTCAACCACTCCTTTCTGTTGCTCTGGTGATTTTGCTTTTGTGTCACTGTTTAGTTTAAAAATGTATTAAATTCTGGCCTTACCCACTGTACAGAGCCTCAGAAATTCTCTAACAAGCAGGACCTTGCCCAATTAGGACAATCTACGTTAGGTTTCCTCATCTATATCTTTAGGGGGAACAAAACAAAGAAGTAACAAGAGCTAGAATTTGGATTCAGGTAACTCTGGGCTCAAGATCCAGATTTGATTCTAATTCTTAAATCTTTGACCTTAGCTAGTATTTAAGTCTTCTGAGCATCAGTGGTATTCCTTAAAATAAGATAAGCATGGTACCTGTATCACAGAGATGTGGGCAGAAATAGATGGCTTTGGCCTTGCCTTTGATAAATGCTAAACAAGTTAACCAGTGCCAAATAATGTTAGTTATTTTTATTACATCCCTGTTGGGTTGAAATTCCCCAGCATATTTTCAACTCAATATAAATTAAAAGGGTAAGAACCATGTTTTCCTTGTTTCATCAGATATCTCCAGCCTCTAACACACAAAAGGTGCAGAGTAAATTTTTTAATATTAACGACTGGTAAGGATTACAAAGACACCCTATCACCCAGGAGACTGTGACTCCCCAAGTCCTGTGCAAAGTGGGCTTATAGTGGAACTGAAAAATGGTTCCATGTTAAAGTGTTCTCCCCTCTAGAAGCTTCTAGTTCAGGTTCCTGAACATGAAATACAAAATCAAAGTAAAAGTATTAAATTGATATGATTGGTGAGAATGATGGTGATGTACCTTGAGACTCCTACTGAAAATAAATTATAAATTAAGATAGAATATTTTTAAGATGTAGGAATAAAAACAAGAAAATCCTACCTGATTAAGAAATACAATGTTGTAGGGGGGAGTGACCCAGATAGCAGAGTAGGAAGACCCTGAGTTCTACTCCTCCCATGGGCACACGAAAATACAACTGTTTATAGAACAACTATCAATGATAATGACCTGAAAACTACCAGAAAATATTTTCCACAAATAAAGATATAAAAAAGGAACAAGACAGGAACGAGGGGTGAAGATGCAGTATAGTCAAGGCCTGCACCCCTGGATAGATGACCCACTTAAAAATACACTTAAAAATATATTAAGAGGGTAAATCTCACGTTGTGTCCTTACTACAATAATAAGAAAGAAAGAAAAAAGAAAGAAAGAAAGAAAGAAAGAAAGAAAGAAAGAAACAAAGAAAGAAAGGAAGAAAGGAAGAAAGAAAGAAATGCAAAATTGACTCAGACAAACACTGAGAGAATGGAGCATTAGTGATCTGCAAAACAAGAAATATTCAAGGAAGTTCATCACGACAAGAGAAATAAGACAGGGAAATAATGGAAATAAGAAACTGGGTTTCTCAAGCTTCTAACCAGAGATACAATAATAATAAAGATAACGATATTAATAATAATTTATTATTAATAATAATAGTAGTAGTTTATTACCAGTGTGCATAACAAATTACCACAAATTTAGTGGTTTAAAACAACATATAGGGCTTCCCTGGTGGCGCAGTGGTTGAGAATCTGCCTGCCAATGCAGGGGACACGGGTTCGAGCCCTGGTCTGGGAAGATCCCACATGCCGCGGAGCAAATAGGCCCGTGAGCCACAATTACTGAGCCTGCGCATCTGGAGCCTGTGCTCCGCAACAAGAGAGGCCGCGATAGTGAGAGGCCCGCGCACCGCGATGAAGAGTGGCCCCTGCTCGCCGCAACTGGAGAAAGCCCTCGCACAGAAACGAAGACCCAACACAGCCATAAATAAATAAATTTAAAAAAAAACAAACAAAAAAAACATATATTTATTATCTCACTTTCCATGGGTCAGTAGTCCAAGCATGGCATAGCTAGGTCCTCTGTTCAGGGTCTCACCAGGCTGCAATCCAGGTGTTAGACAGGCTGTTTTCTCAACTGGAGGATTTACTAGGAAAGAATGGGCTTCCAAGCTCATCCAGGTTTTAGGCAGAATTAATTTTCTCATAGGTGTATGACTGAGAGTCCCAATCTTTTGCAGGTTATCAGCTGGAAGCCACCTGCAGATCCTAGAAGTCACACACAGTTCCTTCCCATTTGGGTTTCCTCAACATATCTGTTTGCCTTATCAAGCCAACAAGGAGAATCTCTTGCTCCAGTTTGCTAAGATGGATTCTTACATAATAGAATGTAATCAGTGGGTGACATCCCATCACCTTTGCCAATTCTCTTGTCTAGAAGCAAGTCTCAGGTCCCTCCCACACTCAAGGGGAGAGGATTACACAAACTCATGGACACTGGAAGGTGAAAATTATTGGAGGGGTCACCTTAGGGTCTGTACGCCACATTCTTATGACAAAAACCCGCTTCCTTAGAGAAAGGAAAGTGTATTTAATTTTGCAAATATTCCTCCATCAATCTAATTAGGTCTTGGTAAACTTCATAGGGTGCATCCTGCCCAAGGTAAAAATCCACATGATTGTAGTGTGGAATTAACTTGAAATAGATAAGCCTGGTAATTTTAGGGAGTAAATTCCCAACATCTTTGAGATCAGCCACAGGGTCCTGTCCACCGCTCCACACTGCTGTTGGAACTTCCATCTTAGAAACGTTGTATAGGGGAGGTGTAAGCTAAATAAAATTGAAGAGAGAGGAAAATAGTTTTCACAGAAAACCACACTATAGAAGTAACGTTAACTGTCAGTTGTTAAGCAAGTTCTTCAAATGTTAAGAATGTGCAATTAGGACATACTTCATGATATATAAACATTAACATGTTAAAAATACTTGAAAGTACTTTTGTGCAATAATATGAATTGTGGATTAAAAAAAGACAACCATTATATTCCTGATTTTCACTTTTGGGAAAAATGAAAAGGATCCCAGAGGAAGAGAGGCTCTCATTTCTATGGGGGACCATCTTTCTAGTAGCACTTGGGTTGGGAGTGTATCCATTTCAAACAAAATATTGGATAGAATAAATATAAATACCCCTTCTTATATGCAGAAATATGGGCTCAGGGGAGTTAGTAACACTTGAGCAGACTCTTTAGGGGGCATTGAGACTAATGTACAAAAAAGACATTTGAAAATAATGCTTAAAAGGAGCCAGCCCATTACAGAGAAATAGAGTGGCTATGATGCGAATCTCCTGGTAAGTTTCCCTTCTTTCTGGTAACACAACCTTTCTTGTGCTGATTCAACAAATCCCCAAACCCCAGTTCCAGAGTGGTCCAGGGTGATCAGTCCTGGTCAATTAGTCCTTCATTCTTCTGGCCGCAGTATAATTGTATGAGCAATGGGCACATTACTAAAATTGGGTCAGAGTTCTCTCGGGAACTTTTTACCAGAGCTATTGAGAAAATATTGCCATTTTCTTTGAGTTTGCAGTTAAAAAAAGCTATATGAGCTAGGTACATACAGTTACCATTGTATTACTATCTTGGAAATAGCCTCAGAATGGAAACAGCATTTGCAAGCAGAATTGAAAGAGACTGAGAGGGAGAGAGAAAGAGAGAGCCTGAGGACGGTATATAAGTTCCTGGCTATTGTGCATTTACCACTATACCTTTTATTTCAGTAAAACTAAACCATTTTTTTAAAATATAAAATAAAGTTGATTTCTACTACCTGTAATGGAAAGAGTTGCATATTCTATGGACTAAATTGTGTTCCCCTCAAACTCATATGTTGAAACTCTAACCCCAAAGTGATTGTATTTGGAGACAAGGCTTTTAGGAAGTACTTAAGGTTAAATGAGGTCATAAGGTTTGGGTCCCAATCCAATAGGATTGGTGGCCTTATAAGAAGGGGAGGAGAGAGAGATTGTCTCTCTCTCTCTTGTCAACCACATAGAGGAAAGGCTATGTGGATACACATGAGGAAGGTGGCTTTCTGCAGTCCAGGAAGAGAGCCCTCACTAGGACCTGACTGTGCTGTCACCCTGATCTCGGACTTCCAGCTTCCAGAACTCTTAGAAATAAATTTCTGTTGTTTAAGCCACTCAGTCTATGGGATTTTTTATGGTATCCCAAGGAGATTAATACACCATAGTTAATTTTGGCAGCAAGACTAGGGAGAAAAGATAACATGGACCAGGTTATAAATCCTTAGGAAACAGTAACATTGGCCAGAGAAAGGTTTCTAAGAGCAGTAGAAATGTGCCTGGGGGAGACCCCTGACTCGGTGACTCTGCACCTTGAGTTCTCCTAGTAGAGAGATATGAGGCAGAGCTCACTGGTATAGTCATTCCACATTTCACTGTCAGTGGATGGGTCTTTGCATTACCAAATATATCAAGTATAATTCCCCTACCCTGTAATACTGGGAGGCCTTGGACCTGGGCAATGTGAAGGGCAAAGAAAGAAATGAGTGCCAATTAGCACTGACCAGTACTGCACTCGAGGGAAGGGTGAACTCAGAAAAGCTTGGTGCAAGGCCCCAATGCAAAAGTGCAACTGATGAAAGAAGAGGCATGCTCTTCCTGACTTGACAGTTTTCTCAGCAGAATAATACAAAACATAAATATTCAAATGCAAGGATGGCGAAACATAAAGAATAAAAAAACAACACAGCACAGAGTGGCAAAAATATTAGCAAGTTTTAAGGCACAAGTGGGTCTCAGGGGCGTCTGAAATGAGAATACATTTACTGCAATAATTTAATACCCTGCTAAGAATGAATGGGGGAGCCCAGAAGATGGCAAAGCAAAAATGAACATCAAGATCAAGATCCAAATGATATATGGTGGCTTTTGGCCAAGAAATTATTTTTTTACTTTCTTAGTTATACAGGATTGGTGATTATATTGGTAATTACACCTGCCTAATTTATGGGGATATTACTTACAGTTGTGACAAAGGTTACTGATTTTAAAACTTGTTTATTGTTCACTCTCAGTCTGTTTTAGGTTTTCTTTTTTTCCCCCAAAGTTCCAAGCAAAAGATTCATAATTGAACCTGAATGGCCATGTATTTTGATAGAATCTGCAAGCACATTGACAAAGTTAATACCTGTGATTCAACTCCCATTCAAATAGGTATCTGAGTCTTTTAGGGTAAGGTCATCATCTAAAAAGCTTTTCTTAAAGCAACTATATACTCTTGCTAGGACAAGGAATTGGTTAATTACAAGAGTAAATAGTACTTTGACACAGTGTGTGAGTTTGTGTGTGTGGGCACACACCACCCCACACACATATAACTATAGCAGTTTAGGAGAAAAACCAGATTATTCACACTAGTTGAAATTATGCATTTTCACTATTGTAGTTATTATGGTGGCACTGAAATTGCTTTTTTAAAAATTTCCAAATTTCTGTCCATATCCTTGATTTGAAAAACCCATATATCTTTGATGACTATTTGTTTAATTTAAGCTCAGTCTATCAGCAAGAGACCAAAGCCATCATTGGATTTCCTTACATACTGAAAAAAATAATAATAATAATAACAACGACACCTATTTGCTTTAATATAGAGTTTTTGCTCCAAAAGTTTTCATGTATAATGTCAAGAAATATTTTGACATATCATTATCTGGCAGATAGCACTGCTTCTCCCTAAAGGTGATATTCCTGTCTGGAATATCTCTAATAATTCATGTGCTTTAAAAAAATGACTAGTAAATGACATCCCAAAGGATTATTAGGAAAATGTTAGTTCATTTTATGAGAGATAGTTACGAAGCCAGAGAATATGCTCCAGAAACAAAATTATGTATCTTTAATTCTTTCTTTAAAATATGGTCTTAATTAAGTGCTGAGAATTTCTATTTTTTGAAAAGGAATAAGTGTAGTGGAAGAAGAATGGACTTTTGATCCAGGAACTCCTGTGTCATATTCTGGTTCTTTATAAACTAAATAATTTTGACAATTTACCTAAAACTCTCTGAGCTTCTGGAAAAATAGAGACAATAAAATTTACCTTGGAAGGTCATTCTGAGGATCAAAAATAATGTTATAGCACATGGTAAGAACCCAAGCAACATCTGATCTATACAAAATATCTGGCATAGTGAATGGGGCCTAGTAGGTGCTTGATGAGTAGATACTATTTTTTAAGTTCATTTGCAGTATGCAATTGATTGATTATTGTTGATATTGTACCTGGTGGAAGTGCATCATGTTCTGATCAGGGTTTCCCCAATCAAAAGCTTGGAACTGACCAGAATTAACAGCCTATGATAAGATAAAAATAATAAACATGTTAAAATGATGTAAGACAACAACATACATTTAAAGACAGTTAACAAAAAATTTACAAAACGGATTGACATAATGTCCCACTCTTTAGCACATGAGCTAAAAGTCAATAGTTTAATAAGTCAAATAATAAAAATGATAAAAATTGATACTAATTCACAGAACTGACTTACAATCCTTTCTTCCCCTCTATACTTTTCCAACAAAAATCCTCAAGCAGTGATGGCTTTAAATATTAAAATGTTGTATACATAGAAAATGTTTAAAAGATGCTAAATTGAATGATTCTTGAATATCCTGGCTTCAGGAATTTATATATATATATATTTTAAAAAGGCACCAACGATACATTTCCTACATTAAAAAATGACTGCTATTATTATTTAAAAACTTTATGCCTTATCATCCTTGTCAGATGGTCTAGGATATTATGATTATGTTCCTTATTCTTAAACATTTTTGTTACTTTTGAAAGGAATGCTCACACAAAGAACACCCTCAGGGCTTTCTGAGGTATAGTCTCTGTCTGTCTGTCTCCTGTCTGTAGAGCCAAGCAGCCTGCTATGTTGTCAGTAACATGGCCATGGACTGAGTTTCTGAGACAGCATATGTAACCTTTTTTCATTTTAAATTTTAGACTTCAGATATTAGAGTAGAAGCATTAATACTTCTAGGGGTTCCTTTTTCTGTTATTTGCCACCCATGTTGGATTGAGGAGACAGATAATTTTTATCTTTACCTCAGGCACTTCATTAAATTATTCTCAAACTACTCCAAGGATTTTTTTTTCCCTTAACTTGAATCTCAGATTTTTTTTTCACATTAATTGATTTTGTTCTGATTTTTTGTTTGAAATGGTTCCCATCATGATTTATATTGACAGAGGCAATAGTCTGCAGCTGTTGAAATTCTGTAGGTTTTCAGCAATGAGAGGCAATAGAGTGTACAAGTTAGGAACTTGGGTTCTAGCATCAAACAGACCTTGTTTGAATACAAGCTTAATGGATTATTAAGTCTGTGATCCAGGCAAGATATGTATCTTCTCTAAACCTATTGTCTCATCTGTGCAATGGAAATGACAATAACATTCTTCTTATAGGGTTGTGAAGATTAAATATGGTAATGCATAAAAAGTATGTAGCACCTGGGAATGGTCAAGAAATCACTCTTTTTATTAATATTACTACCATCGTCATTATCATCATCATCCTTGCCTGAGCTGTCTACATAACTTATGACCAAATGTTTTATCTCCCCACGCCCAGTTATTTCTATTCTGAAGAGAACTTTCTGTCAAAGGAGAAGAGGTATCTTTAAGAAGAGTCAGCTGTGAGATGTGTAAGGGGTTGGTTATGACATTTGTAGAATGGGAATACCAATGCCTTCATTGAAAGATTGTTATGAGGGCTTCCCTGGTGGCGCAGTGGTTGAGAGTCTGCCTGCCAATGCAGGGGACACGGGTTCGAGCCCTGGTCTGGGAAGATCCCACATGCCGCGGAGCAACTGGGCCCATGAGCCATAATTACTGAGCCTGCGCGTCTAGGAGCCTGTGCTCCGCAGCAAGAGAGGCCGCGATAGTGAGAGGCCCGCGCACTGCGATGAAGAGTGGCCCCCGCTTGCCGCAACTAGAGAGAGCCCTCGCACAGAAACGAAGACCCAACACAACCATAAATAAATAAATTAAAAAAAAAAAAAAAGATTGTTATGAGAATTCATAAGAAAGAATGAGACAGAATTAAATCGTATATTTGGACAACAAGAACACATAGTAAGTGCTCAATAAATGTGAAATTGATGTTGTATTTCCTGGAAGGGCAGGCCTATCAGAGTCTACCTGTCTCCTCACCAGTAGGAGGCCCTATGTCCAGAATATCTTTCTTCATGTAGGAACTTGAAGGCTTATCTCCTGGGGGTGGAACTCTTCAAAGAATTTCAGAAATCCTCAACTAGTATTTCAGACTATCTATAGCAGTGATTCTCAACTTTAAAGCACGGAACAAATTTATCAGGGTGTAGGTTAAAATTCAAATTCCTAGGGAGCTCAGATCCCTATTAAATGTTTTAAAGTATTTACAGATCAAAATGTGTAATTAAATATTAAAACCTTGGGAAGACCTTTCCCCCACCCCCCCCCACACACACTCATACATACTTGGCTCAGAAAGCTATACCAACTGAATTTGACTTGCCAAATATTGAGTAATATAGTAACAAAAAAACCATAACCCTTAAACTGAGAGTAAAAACAGAAACACTTAATCTATTTTAATCCCTCTCTACCATTTAATTTCCTCTGAATTAAGCAATATTTCCACACTCTGAAATCGCCCATATCCCAATTAGAGGATAAACAGATCTTTTTGGAATAGCCTGTATCATGTTATATAAAGCTCTATTAGAGCTAATGATTTTGCAAAAGAGGAAACACAAGCTTTTCCTAGAAAAGGCAATTCAGAGTAATCTAAAGGTCAGAATTCAGTCAGAATACCTGGGAACCCAAACACCAGATACAGAGGACATGGGGAATAGAAGGGAGTAAAGGAAATCAACATGAGTTGATGCTGATTCCAGAAACATCCACCTGACAGTAGCAGAACCTGCAAAACCCTGCAGTGAGCTCTCTTGGGAGTGCTCCTCGGGGATCTTGCAGAGATACGTGCGTGTCATATCAGGAACAGGGAGCATGTACCTGGGCCCAGTGCAGCATATTCTGAACAGATGTTCCCTCAGGGCTTTGTGACAAATAAACGTCTAAGCGACTCTGCAAAGTAAAAAGATTCTTATCTGAAGGTTAATCATATAATCACACCACAAGTAAATCTGAGTATTTTTTTCTCTCTCTTTCTCTCCTCTCTCTCTCTCTCTCTCTCTCTCTCTCTCAAGGAATAAACATGTACCATACCCTCTAAAGACATATTAACCAAAGAAGCCCGTCTTTAAGAACTTTTTTCTCCCTCATTTCCATACTTCTGTCCTGGGCAGTATCTTTGTAAAGCCCACAGAGGGCGTCCTGCTGGTCAAAGACAAAAGGTAATGTACCTTTTCTTTCCAGCCTTACCTCAGACAGGTCCAAGAATATAGACAGTCAAGAGATAAAAGCCCCAGTAATCTTCTCCTTCACCCTGTGATAAGTCCTAAGGGACAGTCCCAGAAAGTTGTTCATCATGAAAGATTGAGAACAGATCTGAATGTTTTATCATGCCTTCTTAAAAATGTGGTAAATGTTCTGCAGGACTCTTTGACAGTTTGTGGGACATAATCCATCCAGTATTTAAACCTCTATTAATGATTAGATTTCTTTTTGAATCAAAAAAATCTTGATTTTTAAATATTTCCAACAGCATTTTGTTTTCTTTAGTATACAAAAGAGTTATTTTCCACCAGAGTGAGTATCTGAAACATCTTGGAGCTTTAAAAAATATAGGTACTTATGAGCTACCCAAACCTATGAAACAATATCAAAATCTCTAGGGTTGAGTTCTGGACATGTGTAATTTTTGAAAGTTCTACAAACTCTACTTATGTATCCCTGGCTATGCTCCACTAAAGTAAACATCCTTGCAGGCACTGTAATATTCTATAATCCAGTCCACAACAGCGAGAGAAAAAAGGCAATCTGACTATATAAATGTACAATGAGGGCCCCCAATGAATGTTCTAGGATGTCATTTTGTGAAGTCTTTCTTTAGCAAACTCTTAGGCTATGTTGAGAGGGTGTTTTTTGAAATTTTGTCTATTGAGTTTGCTTAAAGGTCTTTTTACTTAGCTCTACACGGTACACTTCCATCTAAGCAAAAGGCAAGCATGGTTTCCCTAGTAAATTGAGAAAGTAAGAAAGTCATGTGAAAGGCAGTGGCTAAGGCATGCTTTGCATAAACAGCCTTTTATAAATCTTGCTTGAAATCAAGGAAAATATTAATCAGCACTATCCACTGAGGGAGGAAAGGCTCTAGGCAGAAGTCTGTGAGACAGACAGAGACCATCTTCAGCTTTGTCCCACCCCTGGTTTCAAACCTGTCTCCACTCTAGCTGGGGACAGTAGCTTCTTCTCTTTCTCCCTCCCACCCTTCAGGTCAGTTAGAGGTAGCTAAGAAAGGAAAGGCTCTCAGTTAAGTTGGAAAGGACTTGATAGGAACCCCAACAATTATCCCTCTCAGTATCACTTAAACAGTGAGTCTGTAGCTGTTATTGAAGAGCCATTCCTTTACTCCTTTGGATAAAAGATATAAGTCGCTCACAAAATGACTATGTCCAAATCACCTATGAAAGTAGAAAACTGGTTAAAACTTAGGTGGCTGGGCTCACTCCCTGAAATTCTACGTCAGTAGGTCTGAGAGAGGGCCCAGGCATAGGAAGATAAATTTCAAAACCATAGCCCAAGTGAAGGATTTTTTAATGGTGGCACTTTGTCCAGCAACAAGAATTGGTGAGAATTTTCAGTGGCAGAGACTTCTTCTCAAATCCTCCTACTAAAGCAGGTGGAATCTCAGCTTTGGTTGGAAGCCATAAACATGCTAGCTACATTCCAGGAGACAAAAAGGAGACTTTGAAATGTGGTTTCCATGCAATTTAGAATGAACTCTCCTTACCTCTGTGCAACAAAACAATTGCTTTCCTGGATCTGACTACTTACATGTACCATGTTTAAGTTTTTTGGGTCATATCCACTCCAAGTAAATAGAAAGTTGCTGCAAATATGATGAAATATCTTCTGCTTGCACACCTTGGTGGTAATGAATTGGTCAAAAAATGTGTGAGCATAGAACACCTTGTCACCAAACAACATCTGCAAGATCGATTTAAGACACCATCAACTTTCATGAATGTGAATGTCAAGGGTGGAAAATGAGTGGCAATTCAGACAAGGACTAGACACAGGTGATATCTGCTCAGTGCTAGTCCTCAGTGAAACCAAGAGGCCCATTAAACTTTGTCTCTGTAGTTTTCCCAACCCACCTTTTCGATCCCCCCATCTCACCTCTTGATGCTTTTTCCCAAGATCTTTTACTTGGAGTGTTTTTTGGGACTTCCCCTAAAAAACTAGTCCCCATAGGAAATTGCTAAGGTTTTGGAGTCAGGGTTGCCTTGGTTTGATTCTAGACTCTGTCTCTTATACCTTAGGAAAGTATTTAATTTCTATTATCTTGAATTTCTTCAACTATAAAATAGAAAATTAATATGCACTAAGTAGAACTGCTGTGTAGATAATAGGTCACATTTAAAACGCACCTAGTGCAGAGGGGAGTAGGCAAAATGGTGGAGTAGGAAGACCCTGAGTTCATTTCTCCCCACAGGCACCCTCAAATCACATGCTGTGATCTCAACTACTACACTATACCGTCCCTGATAAACTAGGGGGCACCAGAGAGAAATTTAACCTACTAGATTAAACCAATCAATCAATCAAATCAGCTCTTGCTGTATCCGTGACTGAGGAATGACATGAGAGACAAGCCTCTAAGTTAAAAATGAAGACAGAAGGGTAGAATGGCATCAGAGTGAACACCCTGAACCCTGTTGGTAAAATTGTACATCATCAGTAAACCTACATGTGTACCACGAGCGTGCCTAGATGTTTCTAAAATGTTATTTGTCTCAAGCTGTCTTCTCTTGAAATCAATGGAAATAGGGCTAGTTTTAGTTATTACAGATTTAACTTGGGGAAAAGTTGTCACATACCTTGATTATTTTTCTGGAAAGAGTTGTTAATTTTTTCATAGGACTTTGGGTGTATTTCACAGTGGTGACTGGAGCCAATGCAAAAAATATCTTAATCCTTTTAGCCAGCTCTGGATTAGTAGAGAATGCTATGAAAGCTGAAAGGCAAGAAGATACTAATTCATAGATTTAGAACAATTCTTTTTTTTTTTTCTGCACAAAGTGTAAAGGGTTTTTTTAAATTATGTGTAACACAAAGTTATTTAAGTCAATAAATTTTTAAGGAATTTCACATGTTCTGATTCTTTCCACTGCCAATCACCTTAGTTCCTCCAAACTCATAATCTTCAAGATAAAATAGCCCTTTCAAAAAGAAGTTATCGTGTGAGTCAGCCCACAATTCAATTCTTTTAGTTAGGCTTCTTTGGTCTCCAATGAAATATGGACACACTTCAAAATTCCCCACCTGTAATCTTCGGGATCCAATTTCCTCAAGCGATTTACTTTAGGACCATGTTTAGGGTCAGGTGATGGATCTGCCTGGTTCTGAATTTGACACCCTTTAAAAATGTATTAGGTTCAAATCATATTCACTCCTAAGCCATCACACCCTAGAACAGTACAGATCATTGGGATATGCCAATACCTAAGATAAAAAGTTTGTTAGGTTTTTCATAGTTTACTTGGCAGCTCTGTCTTGTAGTTCTTTCCCACAGATCTAACAGGTAGTTCTATGAGTTAAGGAAACCACACAGTTAATCTATGAGGTGTTTCCAACGATGTAGGTTTACAGAAAAAGCCCCATCGGGGTAGACCTCAACTAGAACAATTCTTAATTCATTTTAGATTATAGTAAAAGTAGTTATATTAAAAAAATAAAACAAAGAAACTCAGAGTAAGCACCATTTTTAGGAAAGGATTTTTAAATTTTTGAAGGTGGAACTAGCTAATTCAGAATAAAGTGAGTTTCCTGTCCCTGAAGGATGCAAATCTACTTATAGAGAATGTTGCAAAGGGTTCAAACATACAGTGTGGGGCACGTCTAGGTAAACTCCAAAGGGCCATCCTAGCTTGACCATAGTCTTTGGTATCAGACAAAACTGGGCTATAATTTTGGCTTCCCATTTGCTAGCTATGTGAAAACTTGGGCAACTTAACCTCCCCTGTATGAGTCTCAGTTTTCTCTATCTATACATATGGAAAATAGAATCCTTATAGAATAATTCTTTTGAAGGTTAGATTATATATATATATAATATATATATATACACACTTTCTAATTGGCATTATCACCATTAGAAGGGGTTCCTAAGTTCAGCCATTTGTAAAATATGGATGACAATGCTCTCAAATAACTGGTGTAAATGTTGTTGGTATTGTCAAGGCCTCTAGCTGAACAGAGAACAGTGAAGAGAATGGAGTGCCTTATGGCACTGCCAACGTAGCCTACCCCAGCACCCACTGGGAACTAACTAAAAGTCACACTGGTTGTGACATATAATCACTGAGATTTGTAATTCTCTGCTTTGTTTTTTAGTGTCCCTCACTAGACTGTGAGCTCTTTAAGGGAAAGATGCATACCATATTTATTTATCTTTGGTTCCCCAGTATCTAACCTGGTGTCCGGCAAGTGTTGTTGGGTACAAAAATGAATAAATAAATAATTGTCTCTCTTTCAGGCTTATCCATCAATCTCCAGATTTAGTCCTGGGGGGAAAATCCCTAAGTCATCCACACTTTATTTACTCTTTAGAAGCCAGCCAGACAAGATTGTTTCCCAACTCAGAGTCCCCAAGCTAGAAACTGCACAGAGGGAAGAAATCCTGAGCCCTTTCGTGAATATGAAGAAGATCCCCTGACACTCTCAGATCACACCTGCCCCAAACACACCAGTGGTGGTGCCTTGAGAGTGGCCCACATAGTAGAGTCGCTCCTGTCCAGTTTTCTCTATGATAAAATTGATTGTGGCTGGAAGGTCATATTTAGCCATCTCATCCAAACTGCCAAAGAAAAAGAGCAACAACACTGGAAAAAAAACCATCTCATTTTTAGGCTTGCAATACTTAAACAAATTCATTGCAGACCTAGATGTTTAGCTTTTGTTAAATGTAATACTAGAATCAATACGTGATATCATGCGTCTGTGCAACTTTTGAGGATATCACCTTGATTGCAAGAATAACTTTGTTAAGAAACTGAAATCAGAAAAATCTGACTTGCAAAAGCCTACAGAGGCTTTTCACTTAATTCTATAGCAGATTTACCAAACTCCCTTGAAAAGAAAAATTACCTGGAATGCTTATTTTAAAAACAGAATAAAGCAAAGAGACTTGCAGAGTTCAGCCCAAACAGACTGAATCAAAATGTCCAGGGAAGAGGCCTGGTCATCTGCATATTTATCAAGCACTTCAGGTGCTTCTTCCCTGTATGTAGTTGGGAAAACACTCATCTAGGGAATCATGATGTTATTTGCAATTGTGCCATGACACAACTGCCCTGGAATGTGGAATTAAGGAATGCAAATTGGCTTCCAGGAATGAGGCCAAGGAACAAACAGCTTTAGTGACTTTCAAGGTATGGTTCTTAGCTCCACTACAAGTGCCGGGTTTGCCTCTGTGACTCAGCTGGCCTAACTTCTAAGGAAGACAGCGTCCACAGGGGCTGCTGGCAACTCAGCTCCAGGGACAGATTTCAGCACCACCAGCCTATGGAGGGTAGAGTTCCTTTACTACTCAGTGAATTGGAGTGTCATCTATGCTAAAGGGCTTGGCTCATCTTGGCTTATCATGAATGTCTGGTTCTCAGGATTTTCAACCAGAACCTTGTTTCTGGTCCCATTTCTTGATCAGTTTCATTTTTCCTCTTTAGTAAGGGTACCAAGTAAATTTCTGGGGTGCACACTGACAATATGATAGTCCTGGAATTAACCTTTCTAAAGTTGACCTTTGCATCTTGATTTTTTTTTCTTGCGTATATACTTTACATACACACACGCCAAGTGGAGTATTTAAAACAACTCTCGGTGCAATAATAAGGGCACTTCTTCAGAGCTTGTGAAGAAAACCTGCGTAGAAAAAGAAATGTCCATTTCCTTCTTGTAGATTCCATAGTGTGCATTTGGACGGAAAGGGAAAATTCAAAGAGCAGTCATCCATATAAATGAGCAACGTACACACTTTATTCATTGGTAGTATTCTCCTTACCTGAAGGCCCGGTATTCTGGTGACATGGTTGACAATTTCACGTGTTGTCTGGACCAGGTGTTTCCCCAGCTGTTCCCCATCCATACATCATAACCAGCATCTGCCAGGAGGAAAGCCAAGCTGTTGTTGGGCAGGTTGCAAATCCAGTTACTGGCAGATGCAGTTAAGCCATGCTGCAGATACACAGCAGGCTTTGCAGCTGCAAAATACAAGTAACAGGAGCTTTTTATTTGAACTTCCTTGGTGCTTACAAGAAAATTCTTTTTCCTGACTCCCTGCAATACAGAAGGAAAGTTAAGAGATGAAATTTGACACCAGGCAAGCCGAGGTTCTAGGGTTTTGAACTACTTCTGAAGCTGGGCAAGTTATTTATCTTCTCTATGTCTTGTTTTTTTTTTGCAAAATTGGGATTATGTGCAATGTATTGTATTGTTATACAGCTATTGGAGTCAGATTGTCCCGATTTAAAATCTCTTCGGCTATGTGTTAACCTCTTTGTGCCTTAGTTAACTTATTTTGTAATGGGGAATAATAAAAATTGCTATCTTATAGTGTAGTTACAAGAATTAAATTAGAATTAAAATACACAAAATTCTGTCCAGCACAATAAATATCTGCTCTACAATTATTCACGTTAACGACATTTTATTTCTCAAAAAGCATCTGGTGACAAAACTAAACTTTTTTCCAAGATAATAACAAAGACAATAAAAATGCCAGTTATTGAATGTTTCCTGAATGCCTGGCATTATGCTAGTTAATTTGCATTGTCAGAAAGCAAAATGCAAGGTTTTAAGTGAAATTTACACAAGGTAAAATTGTTAATTTGACGTAAAAATCCTACTCACAAGTAGAATTGGAACAATTTGACTAAAGAAAGAGAAAAAAAGAAGGAAACAGGGAAGTGGTGCTGAAAACATAGAGAAGAGAAAGAGAAGTGATTAGGATATTTCTGTCTTTTATAAATGGTTTGTGATGCTGTGTTGGTACCCCGGGACTTTCCCTTTGGTCACCTCTGGAGCTAGACCAGCTTCCTGAGATTGAGTAGGGCTAGACTGGCCTCTCAGAAAGCCTCAGCCGTCTGGAAGTGAGGATAAAGTTTATACCCATTAATCCATCTTTTGAGGAAAAAGAGAAAGAAGAGGTGTTACTAATTCTGCTAAATTACTGCCAAAGTGCTGTCATAATCCATAGCCCCTCTCTAATCTGAGCCCTCAGGCAGCTTCTCATTGCAGAGACAGCTTTCATCGCATGCCTTTTGGCAGCTACCTGGCAGAACTGATAAGATAAAAGTTTGGGGAAACAAAGTTCTTGTGAGTATTTCCAAAGGTAATGGAGTTATTTTAGGGGATGGTCAGGTCTATAAAGTGAACAGCACCGTTCCATCTCTCTCTCTTTTTTAAAATCTGGATTGTCTCTTTAAATAACTAACCCTTCTGATATTGGAAATTTTGGTTATACAGTGCTCCAAAGAACAAAAGGAGCTAAGAAATGAGAGAAGAAAGCAAACAGTTCTTGCCAAGTGGATTCCTCTCTTCTCTATAGATATCAACCTATATTGTAGGGAGCTAGAAATGGCTCTAGCTGTATAATCCCAGTTAGAAAGCTGTTGTAGTAGCTGGAGCACAAGATAATGGTGAAGTCAAAGTCTGGACTTGAGCAATATTGAAGCTGAGAGTTTTCAGATTAGAGAGAAGTTTGGAAGGCAAAATTGATAGGTCTTGGTTATTGGCTGGGTATAGGAAGTGTGGGAGAGGAAAGTATCAAAATGACTCTAGAGTTTTGGTTTTTAAGCCTGGAAAGTGGTATCTCTAGAGTAAGACCAAGTTTTCTTTTGTTTCTGTGTTTGTTTGGAAAGAGGACAAAGTAATGGAGGAAAGGAAAGAGTAAATAGTGTATGTGAAAATGCTTTTAAAACTCCAAAGTGTTATGCAAATGAAATAGTAGAGGTGGTGGTGATGATTTGCCTCCACTTATGGAAGAGAATAGGCTCTATTTCAGAATAAAAGCTGCCCTGCTGCTATCATCGCATCCAGGAATCTCTCCTTAGGCACTATTCCTTTCATAATGAAATAAATCCCACCTGTTCTTGGATATGCTCTTCCATGAGGAATCCTGTAAATTCCGAGGATATAACCATCTTTTGTCACAACATCATATTTTTCATAAAGATAGCCCCAGTAGGAAATAAGCTGGCTCTAAAAAGAGGAAACAGAAAGGCATACCTCATGATGTAATCTCTTGATTTTTATACCCACATTTCAATATAGTACTTTAAGTCACAACCTACTGTTCATCTCTGTATTGGAACAGAATGTAGCAGGAAAATCAGGATAACTTGAAGAGGGTTTTAAAAGGAGGATGCATGCAAAGGCATGGGTAAGGCAAGGTGGTGGGTTTCCATACGTGTTGGTTTTCTTGGCCTGGTATTATTAATACACTCTAGTTCACTCTCCAAATGTTTGATGGAAAATGGCATGTTCATCTTACGAAGGAAACCATACGGCATTGTGCAGAACCCTGTGGCTAGTAACAAGTGAGTTGTTACCAACGTTAGATGTGAAGGGAAATGGGAGAAAGTGGTTACAAGACCCTGAATGAGAAAGTCAAGTAAAGAGGGCCATATTGAGAGGGGCTGTGACCTTTAGCAGAGGGAGACAGCTTGCCCAAGATGACCTTATGGACGGAACCAGGGCAATAAACCATCTGGTCTCACTCTTCTCCCATCTTCTGATCTCCTGCTCAATATGTCCATTGGCTGAACTGAACTGAAAACCAAAGGTCAAAGGAATTTAACTGACCTAGTTCTTACAGGGCAGAAAGAAAAGTGTAAAGACTAGAGAGTGGAACTAAAGGGGTACAAACAGAAGATACCTCATCCACAGATATACAAGGAAGAAGGGAACTACCGTTTATTGGTCATCTTCCACATAGAAGATGGTTAATACCCCTTGTTTTATTAATCCATATAACAGGTCTTTGAGATAGAATTATAACCATTTTATAGTTGAGAAAACTGAATTTCAGGGAGAATAATAATCTGTCCAAGACTGAACACTAGGAAGAGATAAAGACAAAATTTAAGTCAAAGTTAGTTTAGCACCAAAGCATATGCCTTTATGACAGGATTATGCATTTGCCCAGGCCGGGTACTCACAAGAGGTGTGCACATATTGTGCAGCTATATAAAGCACTGGTTATGAGAGCCCAGACTCTACAGACAAGCTGTACGGCATTGAATTCCAGCTCTTCCTCTTATTAGCTATGCGGCTTTGGGCAAGTTACTTAACTCCTTTGTGCTTCATTTACTTTAACTGCAAAATAAAGATAATAATAGTATCTCTTCACAGATATGTTGTGACGATTATACACACAGTAAGTGCTCTATAAATGTTTATTATTCTTCTTATCATTAGAGAATAGCCAAAAAGCAGCCAGACCAGGGAGGAAGAAAGTGTCTGTGAATGTGGAAGGAGGAGGAAAATATTTTCACGGACTGTGAGCTCAGTAGTGTGGTAGAAGCTTAGGGGTACCTGCTGGATACTTTGGAGAGAGAAGCAAGAAGAGACACTAATTAAAAAACACCGACAGTTCCATTCTTTTTTTTTAAGTTTTAGTAATTGTTCTTTTTTTTTTTTTTCCCCCTTTTAATTAATTAATTTATTTAGTTTTGGCTGTGTTGGGTCTCCGTTTCTGTGCGAGGGCTTTCTCCAGTTGCGGCAAGCGGGGGCCACTCTTCATCGCGGTGCGTGGGCCTCTCACTGTCGCGGCCTCTCTTGTTGCGGAGCACAGGCTCCAGACGCACAGGCTCAGTAATTGTGGCTCACTGGCCGAGTTGCTCCGCGGCATGTGGGATCTTCCCAGACCAGGGCTCGAACCCGTGTTCCCTGCATTGGCAGGCAAATTCTCAACCACTGCGCCACCAGGGAAGCCCGAGGGAGTAGTCTTTTTAAGCTAACTGGTTTGCTCAGTGATCTTATATAACTGAATTTCAACATCCCCAGAAGCGTCAATCCAGGTACAGCAGGCTATATTGGTCACAGCACAGACAACTCTTTGCTCAACTAAAAGATAATTCAGGGCTATGGTATTAAAAGAACAACTTTGGCCAGTGAGTCTAAGGATTTTCGTTGGGCAGCTATTGTTTTAGCTATCCCCAATACTTTCAGGAGTTAAGGAAGGCTTCCTGATTATAGCTTATTTGCAGGCATACCTCAGAGATATTGCTGGTTCAGTTTCAGATCACTTGCAATAAAGTGAATATCACAATACACCAAGTCACATGATTTTATTTGCTTTCCAAGTGCATATAAAAGTTATGTTTACACTATACTGTAGTCTATTAAGTGTGCAATAGCATTATGTCTAAAAAAAATGGACATACCTAAGTTTAAAAATCTTTTATTGCTAAAAAGTGCTAACCATCACCTGAGCCTTCAGTGAGTTGTAATATTTTTGCAATAGTAACATAGTTTCATTTTAGGTTAAGGGAAAAGGCCAAAAATTTAAAAGAAATTCTTTTAAATATCTTGCCAGTTTTCAGCTGGGACAACTAGTAAATATTTCTGCAGTATTGAACAACTTTTTTTTTTTGGAATTTTATTTTATTTATTTTTTATACAGCAGGTTCTTATTAGTTATCTATTGTATACATATTAGTGTATATATGTCAATCCCAATCTCCCAACTCATCCCACCACCCCCACCTCCCAGCCCCTGCCACTTTCCCCCCTTGGTGTCCATACGTTTGTTTCTCTACATCTGTGTCTCTATTTCTGCCCTGCAAACCGGTAGTATTGAACAACATCTTGAACTCAAGTGATATCCCCAGTAAGGGTACAAAAGATATTTTATTTCCTCTTTCTACCTGGTACTACAGACAGAGATCTGGGACAGCTGACTCTGGTAAGAATTCTCACCCTTTGCGAGCTTCTGCTAGTTTTCCCAGGATACCATCTGTAGCTTAGGTACCCACCAGAATTTGGAAAGGTTTTTTAAATTAATTTTAATTTTAATTTTCTTTTGACTATTTAAAGAAATAACTAGAAAATCCCTCAGAGTCCTGTTGACCCTGGGAGGGACCATACAGGGGCTGTCCTTTAAGGTTAGATATGAGGGTGCATTTAAGGGTAGATATGACTGTCACTAATTTGGCGACGTTTTATTTACAATCTTGTAGTCTCTTTAGAATGAAAAAGCAATTTAGACAGAGAATTACTAGAATGAGTACTCAAATAAATGGGGATAGAGAAGAACAGTAGGAGTCACGTCAGTCTATTGTCTTTTGTTTTGGGTACTTCTTGTGTCTTTAATTTTCATTAGCCTTTGCAACAATTTTTTTTAATGAAGCAATTTCAATTATGAAGAATCCCATTCAGTTTGTTTACTTTGGGAATCTTATTTTCAAGTGTGCTTTTTAAATGATCTTATTTAATTGGAATGTTCCTCATAATGGCCATGGTAATTTCCCTGAGGGCTGCCGGTAGTTTGGTAGGACCCTTAGCTGCAAATAAGGAGAACCCATATGTCTGTCCAGCCACATCTTGGGGCCCCCAACCTGATGGTTACCAAGCTAAGTTCTGAGGAAACAAAACAAAGATCTTGTCTAAAATCTAGTTGCTCTGAGTAAGATTTTGTCACTTTCATAGACATTTATACCTTCTAGGACCATAGTTCTTAGACATAAAATAAGCAGGTGTGCTGGAAGGTGGCATGCTTAACTCTTTAGAATTTAAGGGTCCCATCTTTTATTATTTATTTATTTATCTATTTTAGTGAAGTTTTGGGGGCTCTCAGAGCCAAACTAATACTTAAAAGGTATGCACCACTGGGCTGGGAATTGTTTGATGTTTTACAGTGTAACCTGTTGCACAAAAATTTTCTTGAGGTTGGTGGGTTACCTCGTGTCAATCTAGCCCACTCTGTGATCAATATATCCTAACATGGGAGTCTTTAGATTAGGTGGTAAATGCTCTAACAGCTTCTAAATACTCAATCCATGCCCACCAATTTTTGTGGCTTTTTGGCTTTTAAGATTCCCATTGGCAGTAGCCTTTACCTAAACAAAAGAAAGCAAACAAACATGTGCATCTTAATATATCAGGTAACCAAGAGATGTTGCTACATCCTGGCCAAGAGGAGCCCCTGGGTTTACCACCACCAACTCCCACCATGGAAACTTGGACTGGGGAAAGGATGGATTGGGGACTGCGAACCAGGGGTTCTACATTAATGGGGAACTGTGAACTGCCACTAAGAGTTTCCAAGTGGATCTTGGGACAGAATTAAGGGCTAAGAGTTTTCATTAATTAAATTACAATTGTGATCTGAAATAAAGGTTAAGGGCTTGGGCTCCAATCAGAGCCATCTGTCAGCTCAAGCTGACCTGCCCTGTGTTGGAAAGTCAATTAGATCAGAAGCTCCATGCAAAGAGAGTGGACCTCAGAAACGAAAGGAACTTACATACGGCCCTTGGAAATGGTGAGAAGACAAAGAACTCAAAAGGGTTCATGGGTGCCATATCTGTGTTTAACAAAATCTGTTAAAGAACAAAAGTCAACTAAGTAAATTTGAAGATTTAATTGGCTTTATTCAACAGTTCATGAATTGAGCAGCATCCTATCTAGGAAATAGAAAGGAGCCCCAAAGAGCGGCAGAAAAGAAAAGGTTTTTAAAAGCAGAAAGGGATTGGGACAAGGAAGTCATAAACAAAAGAAAGGATTATTTCAGGCAAGATCATCTTCCTTTGGGTGAAGGCAGGGGTTTATCGGATGGATTACCTCATTAGTGCTGGCCAGGTAATTCCAGACTGACTGGTTAAACGTCTTATTCCTGGGTGAGGCTGTAACCGCAATTAGGTCTTGGTTGCAGACATGGGGCTTAACACAACTGACTCCATTTGAGCCTGTTGCTTCTTTTTAAAAAATGTACAGGCATACCCTTGTTTTATTGCACTTGGCTTTACTGTGCTTTTCAGATATGGTGTTTTTTACAAATTGCAGGTTTGTGGCAATCCTGCCTTGTCAGATGATGGTTCACATTTTTTTTTTGCAATAATGTATTTTAAAATTAAGGAATGTACATTGTCTTTTTGGACATAATGTTACTGCACACATAATGGACTACAGTATAGTGTAAACATAACTTTTTTATGCCCTGGGAAACAAACAAACAAAATGTGTGATTCACTCTACTGTGGTATTCACTCTATTGCAGTGGTCTGGAACCAAATCCACAACATCTCTGAGATATGCTTGTATAAGGATATTATTAATATTACAGGTCTGTCATATCATGAGGGAAAAGACTTTTTCAAAAGAAACTCAGAAATCAACTTGATTCTGATTTAGGAATTAAGCCTCTGTTGGTTAAATCAAAAGCTGGAAATTGTGAGAGGCTTCTTATGTTGGATTCAATCAGGAGAGATGGAGTCAAAAAACTAAGGGTTCAATAGTCCAGCTCTAGCATGAGGTTGAGGATGAGTCTAATAGTATTGATGTTATATGGTAGGAAAATGTGTTTAAGAGGGGCTGGGGAGTGGAATTTTATTAGGAATATAGCACTTGCATAGATTGAGCTTCATGTGGACATTTTTGGAAAAAAAAAAAGGAAACATTAAAAAGTAAAATGGGATTATAAATTGGTTATACGTTACTGTCTTAGAGGAAAAGGACTGCACCTGGTAAAAAACAAGAATTAATATAAAGTATTCTCAAGGATGGATTATATTATTGGGATTGGAGAATACCATCAGTAAATATATGGCAAGAAAGAAATAAGAAAACAGGAAGGAAGAACTGGGATAAACAGAGTCTTGAGATACTCATAAACCAAAAACAGTGTACGGGAGTGTTTATGTCCTGATTTGTACAAACTAATTGTAAAAAACACATTTATGAGACAATCATGGAGAGGTGAACATTGCCTGAATATTTGATAATATTAAGGAATTTTTGATTTGCTTGGTGTTTAGGTGTGATATTGATATTGTGGTTATGTTTTTAAATTGTCTTATGTCTTAAAATTATATAATAAAATATTTCTAGATGATATGATGTCTGGAAGTTTGCTTTTAAACATTCTGTTGCTGGGTGTGGTGAGATATAAATGAAACAAAATTAGCTACATACTAATAATGATTTATGCTGGACTATAGATATTTGGGGGTTAAATTATTTTCTCAATTGTTACATTTGAAAACTTCAAAAATAAAATTAAAAAAAAAATAACGAATAAGAGATGAAGTAAATCAAACTCAGAGAATTGTAAGTTTTGTATTAAGTTTAGGAATAAGTGCTGTAATGATTAAGTGTTTGCTATTTATATGTGATTTGCTATCATACGTGTAAATATATGTTATTTATATGTTTGCTATTTATATGTGATTTTAAGAGAATCTGGCACATTAAAGAAATGGACAGATTAGGCACATGGAGAAAAATTTGTTCAATTCTTTGTTACACAAAATTAGTAAAGGCATTAATTACAGACGCACATAATGATAAGCTTCAATAATTAAACAAAAGCTCCTATGTTTCTGCCTGTGCCATGCAGAAGATAAGATATAAAAAGAAGCAAACTGGATTCCCTGAATTTACAGACTTTATGAACATAGATGAAGGGATTAAAAACACATCAAACATACCTACTGTGCAAAACAAAATGGTAAGAACTATAACAGAGGTTAAAATGTACCTTGTAGCATGGTATCATGTAAAAGATTTATTTGTATTAGGACTTGTTTTGGGGTGTAGATTTTGGTGGTGTGGAATATTGAACAAACTTGGGTTTTTGAGTCAGGCAGAACTGAATTAAAATTACCTTTCCACTATTTGCTGCGAGATTTTGCACACAAAATTTATCTTCAGCGTCCTTACTTTTTAAGATTGGTATAATATTGTCACTTTTGTAGTATTTTTGTGGGAATTGTGATGCCATTATCAAGTATTGATGCTTAGCAAAGTGCTTGTTTTCCCTACCTTAAGTTTGTGAACTTCTCTAAAACTCAATTCCTATTTTTTAAGATAAATTTTCCACAATTTTTACACAGGGTCTTAACATACTACATAAAATGAGCATAACCAATATCGATAAAACGTATATGCCCTGGATTAAGAGGAAAAACAGAAGCAAATTTCCATATCTTCCCTCTAGTGGCAAATTTGGGTAATTGCATAGTTCTTACACATTTCTTTTGAAAATAGATTGTGAATATGAGAATACTATTTTAAATAACAGTAAGTGTTTTTCTCATAAGATTATTAGCTGCATGTTTCCTTCTGGCAACTTAAGGAATTTATTTCATAAAACAGTTAAATTTTAGAGCTGTAAAACAAAAAACACTGCCAGATCTGCAGGAATTCTCATGTAACCATTAAGCATATTTTTATATTAATGGCATAGGTTTCCGGATCTATGTGTAATCTGAAATATCTAAATACGATTGAGGCAGGAGATAGATGGGCCCCAAGCTAGGCATTTACAACTGGCCTCCCGTTTACATTTCATGGGGCAGGAAAAAGTGGGCTTCAGTTTGGACACCTACAGCTAGTCTCCTGTTTGCATTTCGTGAGACAGGAGATAGGTGGGCTCCAGGTTAGACATTTAAAATCAGCCTCCTGTTTGCTCACCGAAATGGAAGTAACAACAAAAGCAGGTTAAATAGCCAGGCTTTGTGTCCTGTGTACCTCTTAAGATAATAGTCATGGCAGGAACAGAGAGGGGCTAACCCTTGTTTGAGTAAAGAATCGACAGGTCACATATTTCCCATCCTTGGGGCCAGGGAGACACTGCACCTGTGCATAAAGGCTCCTTGGGGGTCAAAAAGGAGGGGGCACCACCCCATAATATGTGACGCTAAGGCCGTCCCTTAGGCCTCTGGGCTGGAATCCATCTTGGAAAAAAGTTGTGCACGCATATTGGGGAGGCTAGGGCGGGTCAGGTGGAAAAAGAAACCAGATAATTGGCCAAAGGTAAACAAAGACCTGGAAGAACTGACCTATATAAGAGACTTAACCGCCTCTTCACTGCGCCCCTCCTCATTAGGAAGGACGCCCACAGCCTTTCTCTCCGGGTGTGCATCTCTGCCTTGCTTCTGTCTTAACTATACACTGTTTCTCTGTGTGCTCTTGCACTTGTTGTTGCGCTATGTCTCTAATAATAAACTTTGTACCTGTTTTTACAGTTTTTGCCTCCTTGAGAAATGCATTTTTCACTGGGGGAAAGGGCCAGGGGGTCTGGTGGCTAGGATTCCTGGTTTTCATCCAGGCTACCCAGGTTCAATTCCTGGGCAGGGAAATAAGATCTGCTGCCTTTCCGAGATCACTATTATGTTATTTAAAACTCAATTTTGACTTCAAAATGTTTTTATAGGTGAAGAAACCAAGAATATGTTATAGTAGATGGAAAATGATCATCACTCTTGAAAGAATTTGAAGAGGTTCAGAACAAGCCTCCCAAAATATGCCACTTTGTTATGCAGACTATTTTGAGCTGAAGGCAGCCACACCCAGCAGACTCAATTTTATCTGTCCTGTAACAAGGTAGAACAATTTAGATAGGGGGTCTAACTCAGAAAGAGAGCTATTACCAAGAGATAACTTTTTCATCTGAATGATCTATCTGTATGGCAGGACAAACATATTACCAAACATCTGCCCTCCTCGACCTGTGAGTCACCTCCTCCAGCTGAAGCCCCAGGCCCCTATCCTGTTCCTTAGCCCAAGATGGCATATAAGCCTCAATTGTCTGCCTTGTCCTTGGGTTTCATTGTCTTTGTGGGGTCCCCATATGTACATAATTAAATTTGGTTTTCTCCTGTTTATATGTCTTATGTCAGTTTGATTATTAGACCAGTCAAAGAACATAGAAGGGTAGAGGAAATTTTTTTATCTCCTGCAGTTCTGTGCTTCAATCAGTGCATCTTGTAGTTATAGACTGGAATGTCATTATATCAACATTAGGCATGAAATTACCATTAAGATTATTAAGATAATATCACAAGCAAAAACTTTTCTCTTTTATTTCAACTGTTTCTTTGTTTCATATCTGGATAAACTGAAGTTGATAATGAAACCGAGCAGGACCCCGTGGGGCTCCTGGGCATGGAAGCCTTTCTGTACACCATTTCTTGTTTGTTGGAAATAGGCTTTAGCCTCCATGACCTTCCCTGAGTTCCAAAGGGCAAGTTCAAACAGTTGCTAATCAGGGAAGGGAGGGGATGCAGAGACAAGGGAGGGGCAGTTAAGAAACAGTAGTACAGCCTTGGGACAGGATCCTGGTCCTGCCTCAAGGGATACATATAACAATATCTTTGAGCTCTTCTGCAGAACTAAAACCCTGAACAAATGGAAGATGTTAACTACTTGAAGCATTCTTCATTCCAGAGAGAAGGTCACAGTTTGATAACCTTGAGAATCACAGAAGCTCATCAGGAGACCACCTGAGTCCAGATTAAAGGAATGCAAGGCCTGCACACACCCTGATCCTTATCAGCAAGCCCACCCTTGAACCATTGCTATAAAACTCCTCACCAAATCCTCCCCCCCACATTGGGACACACAGTTTTTTGTTTTTTTGTTTTTTTTTTAATGATACAAATGAGCTTATTTATTTATTTATTTATTTTTATTTTTGGCTGTGTTGGGTCTTCGTTTCTGTGCAAGGGCTTTCTCTAGTTGCGGCAAGCGGGGGCCACTCTTCATCGCCGTGTGCGGGCCTCTCACTATCGCGGCCTCTCTTGTTGCAGAGCACAGGCTCCAAACGCGCAGGCTCAGTAATTGTGGCTCACGGGCCTAGTTGCTCCGCGGCATGTGGGATCTTCCCAGACCAGGGCTCGAACCCGTGTCCCCTGCATTGGCAGGCAGATTCTCAACCGCTGCGCCACCAGGGAAGCCCAGAACACACAGTTTTGAGGGCACAAGCCCACTCTGTCCCCCTTTTGTAACCAAGCAGGACCCTATGGGGCCTTCCCGGGACAGGCCTTCCCCCATGTCCTCTGTTAGCTCCTCTCTGAAGTACCTAGATAATAGTATTTGGTGCACAATTCCTGAGTTGTTTTGCAGATGTGAACCGCTCTCCCCCCCAAAAAAAATATGTAAGATGTTAACTACTTGACGGCCATGAGCATATAGCCCCAGGCTTCCTGGAGCCTAAGGATTGATAATGTTAACCCCTGTGACACCACGCTGTTATCTCACCATCAGCCAATCAGAGAATTGTGCCCAAGCTGATCCCATACCTTGCAACCCCTTTCTCTCACCTAAAAGTGCTTTGCCGAACCCCTTCGGGGATTTTGGGGCTTTTAGGGCATGAACCACCCATTTCCTTGCATGGTCTTGCAATAAACCCTTCTCTGCTCCAAATTTCCTACGTTTCAGTTTGTTTGGCCTCACTGTACATTGAGCACATGAACTTGCGTTAACACTTTGCCTGGCAAAGCAATAAAGTTATTCTTTCTACTTCACCCAAAACTCTGTCTCAGAGATTCAATTTGGCACTGGTGCACAGAAGCTGAGTTTTTGGCATCAATAACAGCTAAGGTTTGTCTGAAATAGAAGTTTAAAATCCACAAAGCTGAACCACATTATAAGATATGAGAAGTGTCTCTAATAAGAAATATGTTACTTATCAGAGTCAATGACATAAAGATTACAATAGGTATAAGTATTTAGAAATGTGAGTTTCTGATTATAAGCCCTAGCCAAAGGAAAGCAAATCAACAACAGCATAACACAATGTGTCTGCTTATTAGATTTAAAACAGTGATTCTCAAAGTAAGTATTTCTGACCAGAAGCATCAGTGTCACCTGGGAAATTGTTAGAAATACAGATTTTTAGACTCACCCCAGACCTACTGAATCAGGAACACTGGGGTTTAGTCCTAGCAATTTGTGTTTGTAAAAGCCTTTCAGGTGATTCTGATGTACACTAAACGTTGATGTTGAGAGACTTTTCTCCAGAGTATTTCTGTACGTCTCAGATTGGTTTTTTTCCAGACTATCTTTTCAAGGATGTTTGTAAAGCAAGCAGCCTGGGAAGACAGAAGTACTGTCTCTCTCCAGGGTAGAGGGTAGGTTTGTTCTTGACCAGCATGATAAAGAAAACATCTCTCCCTGGGGCAGAGACTGGACAGGTTTGCTAACAGCCGCCTTTATAAGACTGGGGGCTTCCTAAGCGTGGGGATTCTTACTGTGACATAGATACACTATATGTCCAAAGTTCATCTAGACCTGCTTTCACATTATCCCTATGGATCTTGAAGATCAAGGGGAATGTGAAGGTCATGAAGTCTGTGTGTTATGAGTAATAGAGTCTTTTATCTTTGAAATGGGGGTTTCCTGTCTTCTGCCAGCATCCATGAAATTGTGGCAGGTTACCTTGCCAGCTTGCAAGACTAGTCACATCTGTGACAGATCAGAGCTACTGGACCAGGACACTCAAACACATTGGAATTCTTTCCCTTTAGTCAGTTCTCTGCTCAGGTGTCACTTCTCAAAGGGGCCTTTCCTGATCATTCTATTTAACATAGTGCCTTGTGTGCTTCCTACTCAACTATCTGCTATATTTTTATTATCAGTGGTTATATTACCTGATAACATAATATACATACATACATTTATCTGTTTATATTTTATCATCAACCTTCACCACTAAAATATGTTCTATGAGGGCAAAAGATTTGTCTTTTGTTCTGCATCCAGAACAGTGTCTAGCTTGATATTTATTAAATGAATATCAATATAATGTATTCTATACAACTTAAGCTTACTAAATGGATATAAATATTTTCCACAAGTAGGGCAGATATACTAGACCAAGAAGTTTTTAAAAAATATTGAACCCAGTTGATTAATTTTGTCCTGTTTTGATAATAAGTTCAGCCATATTTTGTATCATTGCTTGGACAGGCATTTGGCAGAAGGCATATAAAATAACTCTAGGATATCATTTCCAAATCTCCTTGCCTCTTTTTTTTGGTTTGAACTTGCTCTAGAGCCAAACCATTTGCAGATCTTCTAATCTTTTAATTTCCTTTGGTGATTTGAGCTGTTTTAAATTCAATCAGCCTTTAGAATTCTCAAGAACAGTAAATGTATGCTATGAGATGTTTCAAAATGAAAGTGTGAAACATAGAATCCTATACTCATTAAAATGAAAAATCTGAAGCTCTCAGAAAAGATATATTAATGCTTCAATGATTAAAATTGTTTGGCAGTATATTTATTCAAGGAAAAATAATTCTTTTTCTGACTGTGTGCCTGGCTGACTGTGTACTCACATTCTCAGCAAATCATGTATGTTTGTGCATAAATATGTGCATAATTTTATATGTAAAATATTATACATGATGTATTATGTATATATTTATACACATAAAATATATAATATGCATTTGTAAAAATATGTATGTATACCTGTAAATATTTTTACACTCACAATGAACATATATTCTTCAGTGTTCTATAACCTAATCTAACATCTTTATGATGAAGACATAAGGATTCACCAGCAGTCACCCGACTCCCGGTAAATAATCCTGTATCATAAATCTCCACCTAGTAGGTACTGGCCTTGCTATTGTGACATAAGTTGAACAGTAAAATAGTAAGCTAAGTAATCTGGTGCTACTGAGTGTGCTGACATACATGGATTGTGTTCTCTCCAGTAAGGAGCAGTGTAGAGAGACCTTGAATTAAGGACATTTAAAAAAGCATAAGTGTTTCACTGAAACCTCAAGCTCACAGATACGGCAAGTTAAGGAGCCCTGGTTTGGAGAGCCAACTGGATGATATGATAGATGAGATGAAAACTTTGGAAAAATGAGTAGGCAAACCATATGAATATGAGAAGAAGAAAGTATTTTTCAAATGCTTTTTCAGTTTCAGAAATAAGCCTTGAAATAATTATATGAGGGTTAACATTCAGAGAAATATAATTCATTAAGCTCCAAAATGTATAGTAAGATAAAATCTTTAGATGGAAGCCAACTGGTCCCTCAGATTGGGTCTAACTTGACTCCATAATTGTGTGTAAACTTTGGCTTTCTGTGTTTTTTAATATGACTTCAGTACTTATAGTCTGGTTTGAGGAACTGCTTTATACCAACCAAAATCACAAGAAGGGCTCAATGAACCAGAATATCAATGCTTTATGTGTGCAGAGAAATTACCTGCTGTTCAATACATCGTACACTTAATATTGACTGTTCTATGAACTTCTCACTTAGTAGGTTAGTCCAGCTTGAAGCTAAGATTGTCTGGTATGTAAGAACAACAAAATTAACTTAATAGATAGTGCCTTGGAGCTATAAAAGTAATAATGGGTCATATTGCTTGAGTGCTATCATGAATCATGCACTAATTATATTAAACTCTCTGGCACAGAGTAGCCATTCAATACATAGTCATTCAAAATGAATATGGAAATCCTCACAACAACCCTTTGAGGTTGAAACATAGATCCATACTTACTGTAGAACTTACTATGACATCTCCTTGTTATGATGCCTTGACTTGCTTTACAGTTTATTTCAGCTATAATTTAATATCCTTGATGAGGTCTTGGATTCACTGCTATTATGAGCAACCCATCTGAAAACTACTTTGGGTGGGTTATTTAAGCAGACATTTCATCTCATCTATATTTTAATTTGCTTTCCTAAGTGCTATTTTCAAAAGGAAATTCTAGAGTGGCATCCTCCTTGTATGCCTTAAATATTTTTTCCTGTTTGGCTAAGATTATATATGGCTTTTGCAATCTGATCTCTTTGAGTAGGGCTATAACAATGACCAACTGAGACACAGCAAAGCAGATGAGGATGAGGTTTGCATCTGAAAGCACAAATCCCTTCCTGTACCTTCTTTTTTTCTTTTTTTTTTTTGAATTTTATTTTATTTATTTTTTTATACAGCAGGTTCTTATTAGTTATCCATTTTATACATATTAGTGTATATATGTCAATACCTTCTAATATTTTTCATTCTTTACTTTTCTTCTCACCTCTATTCCTTCTTTCTCATTCTAACATCTATCTAGCTACTTCTACTTTCTTTCACGCTAGCAGAGAAAGCTCATATTCAACTGGCATTTTTCTCATACTAGATATCTGTGTAGAGCCTAGGAACTCAGATATCCAGTATTACTCTGAATAATGCTTTATAAAAACCTCAGCACCACCTCACCCCATTTCCTCCCTCAGATAACTCTAGAAATATTTAAGTTGAAAGTACAACAGAGCTATGTACATCAGCTTTGTGCAGCAGAAAGAGAAGAGTACTTGGGCTAGAATGTGTGGATTTTAACAATGCCAGTTGTACGTCCTTTATTAAGGTGCTCAACCTTTATGAACTTTAATATCCAAACTTGGAAAATGATGGGGTTAAACTAGGTAATGCTTAGGCATCTTTTAATTTTAGAATATCTTGACTTTTAAAAATGTGAATCGTATTATATCTAGTAGGCTTGAGATTACAACACAGTTCTCTGTTCAGATATACTGGTCTTCCTATGAGTTATGCACAGAGCATGGATACGTACTTGTAAACCCAAAATAAATTAAGAATTTTGGAGGGGAATGTGAGCAACAATATGATGGTGCAAGTTAAGAGGTATATATGAGGCACAGCTTGGGGGGTGTGCGTACTCAAGGCATCTGGTAAGTAGAAGCCAGGGATGATGCTAAATACCCTATAATGTCCAGGATAATAAAAAAATTATCTGTCCAAAAATGTCAATAATGTTGAGGTTAAGAAATCCTTTACCTCCCACCTTCCTGAACTGGGGGTTGCCTGTTGCTTCCTAAGCTACCCTTGTTCTTTTCTCCCTAGAAAGGGAAAGTGAGCTGACCTCAATTCAATTTAAAGGCTAATTTGCCTTTTCATGGAGTTTAACAAGCAAAAGAGCAAGTGATATCCCCATAGCACAGATGGAGAGACTGAGCTTTAGCAACAATAGACAATAGAAAGAAAACAATTTACTCAATCTCAAGTGTGCATACAAGATACCAATACTCAACCCCAAGACTGTCTTTTGGCAACACCCATGATTCATGGCTCATTATCTACCTGGAGTTTAGAAGATAAACTGAATGGGAGGATTGGAAGAGAAGTTTCACTTCCCCAAGGCTGTGTTCTCTCAAGAGTTTCTAGATAAATTTTCAAGTGAAAATAATCTAATTAAAAAAAATTCTTTTCAATTAAAAATGACCAATGAAAAGTTTGTTGATGCTAATATATTTTGAGAGTCAGAATTACAGAAAGAAACATTGCATTTAAAACAGTACAGAAAACTATGCGGAAGAGAAGAAATTATTTTGGGAAAAGTAAATGAATAATTCTTTAAATCCAGGACTACTTTTTATCTTCTGCCATCATAGAAATGATTTCATTGTAAACTTCTTGAGGTGCATCCATTGCCCAGATAAAGTCCAAGTGATTGTAAGTAGGAATTTCCTTGTGGTAAATGAGATTAGACAGTTTTGGAAGCAAAAGGTCAACATCCTGAGGGTCAGCCAACAGGTCATTGTCACCGCTCCATACTGCAATTGGCACATCCATGGCTGTCAAATTGTAGTTGGGAGGTGTGGCCTAAAACACAAGAGGAAAAGAATCAGAGTTTTTATAAGTAACTGCACTTGAAACTCAATACTTATTCAGTGGGTAGATTAGATATCATTAACTAACCTAGTTTTTTTAAAATTGAGATATAATTGATATATAGCATTATACTAGTTGCAGGTGCACTACAATGATTCCGTACATGTATACATTGTGAAATGATGACCACAATAAATCTAGTTAACATCTACCAGCACATGTAGTTTTTTTATATATATATTTGTAATGAGAGCTTTTAAGATATACTCTCTTGGCAACTTTCAAATATACAGTACGGTATTATTAACTATAGTCACCATGCTGTACATTACATCTCCAGGTCATACTTATTTTATAACTGGAAGTTCATACTTTTTGACCACCTTTACCCATTTTGCCCATGCCTCTGGCAACCACCAATCTGTTTTCCGTATCTATGAGGTTTTTAATTTTTTAATTTTTTAGATTCCACATGTAAGTGAGATCATACAATATTTATCTGTCTGTGTCTAACTTATTTCATTTAGTATAATATCCTCAAGGTCCATCCATGTTGTCACAAGTGGCATGCCCCAGTTTCATAAGTAAATCTTAACAATTATTGCTCAGAGTTACCTTTATCCACAGAGGAACGTGGATGCAAAGTTTTAAATCAGTGCTTCTCAAATTCTAAAGGCCCTGTGAATCACTAAGGGATCTTAATAAAATGAAGAATGTGATCCAGTATATCTGGAGGCAGAGCCTAGATTCTGCATTCCCAGATGATGCTGAGGCTGCTGGGCCTGGACCATGCTTTGAATAGGCGGGCTTTAGATAATAATTCTTACAAAGTAAAAACTTAAATTTCGACTCTAGCTGAAGGAAGTGAATCTGACTGAATTTTAACTGTGATAGATAGTTTCTACACAAATAGTTACTCAAAATGTCCTGAGTCATTTATTTTGGCTTTGTATGGCCTCCCAGTATAGTCATTCCATAGGTAATCATTTCGTTTAAGGAGCTGTATTTGTTAAATACTTGCCTGATTTTACTAAATATAGGTTCAAATTCTGAGAAAATCTATCAGTAGCCCCATTTCCTATTTCTACAAAATCTCCATTCACACATAGATTTTAAAGAGATTCATAAAGCAGGCCAAGGGGACAAGAGAATCACCGCTTATTTTCCCACTGTTCACAGAGAATTTTGTTAGTTTTTAAAGATGATATTCTCAAGAATTCTAATCCAATATACGAATATTTTCTTTATCCTTATGTAATAGCCAATTCACCAAAGAAAAATATTTTATTATATGCAATTTTTCATAGTACTTTAATACTTTATTATATTCCTTTATATGTTGAAGAAAAGGGAAAATTGTGAAGAATATCCATAAGAATAAACCTACTTTTCTTTACTCATATTCCACTGTTCAAAGTGTTTTCCAAAACCTAGCTTCTGGCTCTTAAATTAGTGTCACTCCCTCAGTCAGTTGAAACCATCCTGAGTTTGGCTTGATTGAAGGGAGAATGGAATTGGGAGTGGGTGTTTCACACCCCACTTGGCCCTTCAAGGCGGAGTCTCTGATTACTGTTATTAGAGCCCAGTAGAAAGATAGAGTCTGTGTCTGGGGGGTTTGAGGTTGTGATAGCTGGGGGGAAAAGTCTTTACAACAAATGTTTGATCTGATTGTGTTCAGAAAACCTCTTTAAAGACATCAGAGATGTAAAAACAAGGAGGCTCGGCCATCTTTTTCACACAAAAGACGTTGTGGTGAAAAGATATAAATCCCTTGTAGATATTGAGTCATTGAAACAGATGAAAATTAATAGGGTTGTTACTACTTGGATGTAAAAATTGGATGTGGGGTGAAGTAAAAGGGGAAAGAATTACCAAAAAAACACAGAGTACTTCTCTCATTCAAAATTAGCCTGTGACAATCTGAGAGTTTATCCTGAGCTGACATTACCCATTAATTACTGTCAATAACTCCCTGAGTCTGGGTGGAGAGATGAAAAGTTATTATCTCAACTCATATTAACCTCAGGTACGATGGACTCCAAAGCCTGGCTTCTTTGTACTACAAGTAGGAGGAATGCTTAATATATCTACCTGCATACAAGGCTCCTGTCTGCTGAAAAATATTTCCAGCCTTGAACTGCAAGCATACCATCCTTCTTTTATGTCTGGGAATATGGTGAGAAAACTTCTCTGGCCATCAACAAAGGATAGGAAATTGTTTAAGAAGACCAGAGATTCCAGCTCTATCCCATGAACAGTTAGAGTTATTAGTTTAGGGAATTCCCTGGTGGTCCTGTGGTTAGGACTCTGCACTGTCACTGCCAAGAGCCTGGGTTTGATCCCTGGTCGGGGAACTAAGATCTGGTAAGCCTCGCGGAGCAGCCAAAAAAAAAAAAAAAAAAAAAAAGGAGTTATTGGTTTATTATAACAGTTAGTTGCACTTTGGAAAGGAGAAGACAGCATGCCGGGGGTCTGGGATACAGGGCAGATCTGTCTAATGCAGCAAGGGGTGATAAGATCTAGAAGGTTCTCACTGCAGTGGTGTGGTACTTTGAGGGCAGCTTGAATGAACACAGACACTGGAGCGTGAAGGCTCAGTGGAAGAATTAGAGACCAGTGTGATGTTCCACATGACAAAAAGACTCAAAGGATAGAGTCATCTACTTTATAATTTCCTTAAGGCTAGGTCTAGGCAACAACATTCCTTTGGAAAATACCTGCAAAGTTATCGTAATTTCATCTTTAACTTTTTATATCTTTGTCTTTCAAAATGCACATAACCTCAACTTAAGATGCTTACCTGGTTATAATGCAGTAGGTTCTGAGTTGGGGTTCCCCAGTCAAAACCTTGGAATTGCCCAGAATTAACAGCCTAATGTAGAGAAATTAAAGACACAAGGAAATTAAAAAGTCACTTGGCTATGTAAATAATAAAATGCCAACTTTTCCAAGTAGTTTACTTTTAATTTAAATATTATTTAAAATTTTTTTCTCATTCCAAAAATAGACTATTAATCCTCCACAACAATTTATTCAAGTTTAAATGCAGCTTTGCTTGAAATAATTTCAAATCATAATCATCATTTATTTCTTGTTACCCAAAGCACCTGTTTTTTGTAGGATTTTCATTCACATGGATTGATAGATATTTTCATCTGGTAGTCACGTGCCAGAAAAATTACCTCTTAGAAGCATTTGACACAATATTTTAAGACTGTGTTTTATGTAAATTGTTAATGGTTTAGGCCCACAAAAAGTTTTAGCAGCTTGAAATGATACCTGACTCCAATGGAGGGCGTTTTGAACTGAAGTTCCTGCTGGATTATGTGCTAGATACACATCTAAGCGACTCTAGAAAGCAAACACACAAGCACACACATGCACACTTAGATGTATGTTAAGTTTCTCACAAACATCTAAGACTTAACTTTTTCTGATCCAGATCAAGTTTTATGGGGAGCATTACTGGCAGGATATGAGCAAAAAAGGTGTACATCAATTTATAGTTTGCAAACTGTGATTATATGGGCTAATTTCGAGGGTATATAACTAAACTAAACAATTTTGAGGGAGAATAGTTGTCAGTGTATAATACTATTAGTAGCAAAACATGATATTCTATGAGCAAAACATGATATACTATGAGCATTGTTTTGTACTATGTTCTATATACTTTACATATGTTAGCTCATTTAATCTTCACAACAACTCATTTCATGGATAAGGAAATCAAGATGGAGGAGTTCAAGTGCACTGCAAAGATAGGATTTGAATTCAGGCTTTTACCCTGAATCCATATTCTTAACTACTTTCTGATACTGCGTTTTGTCATATGTGCTTTTAAACATCCGCTTGGTGCAAAGCAAATGAAATAGAAGGTAAAGAGTGTGGACAAGATCTTACATAAATAGTTGCTCTGAAATAAGTTTTAGAAAGTTTATGGAGATGACTATCAGCGTTAAAAATATTTAAAGTAATATTTATTCAATATCTAGACATATTTTTCCTACAGAGGAACCTGACAACTTGGTTCAATGCCTCCCCTCACAGAATTTAAATGTCACATCAATTATTCAGGTGGTCAGAAGTGAGTAGGGAGTTTTTTGTTTTGTTTTGTTTTTCCTACAAGCTGTTTACTTCAGGGCACAGTGAGGTGATGGAAGAAACGTGGAGGCAACAAAACTGGGAGCAATGACTTGTGATTTCTCTTGGGCTTATCTGCATATCATGGACAGAATTCTGAAGTGACTCCTGGTTCTAATAAAGTACCATTCCTAAGTGATGATGAGACAAGTAATCACGAGGGTTGCTCAAAATATTCAGAATAGAAATTTCAATGCATACAAACCATGTTCAAGTTTTTATTGTCAAATCCAGTAATGGCAAACAAGGCGTTCCTACAAAGGATATCCAGTATCTCATGGGAGCACACTTCAGCACCAAGAAAACTTTCAAAAAAATTGTGTGGGTAGAACATTTTGTTACCAAATATAATCTGAAAAATAAAAGCATCATTAAAGATTTGCAAATAACAAGCTGCAGAGAAGACATTCATTTGTCTTGTTTACTGGTACAAATGGGAATAGACATTATATTTTCATACTTCTATATGTTGTCTTAAGAGGTTTAAATACTCCCTCTCATTGAATTCCCACGATAAAGATATGGAATGGACAGGGCAGGTATGAGTATTGAGTATTAATTGCTGCATTGAGAACTGCACTGGCTTCTGAGAAGTATAAGACACAGAGTTACAGTCTAGTTGGGGTCATAGGAGTTAGGGAATAAACTCATAAAACAGCATGGTAGAATATCACAATTAAGTGCCAAGATGTGTGATTTCAGCAATAAATAAATAAATAAAAAAATCAGGAGGGGAAATGGTGACTTCCAAGCCATATTTTCAGCAAAACCTTTGAGAAGACAAAGAGGCTTGGTAGTTTAAAAATTGAAAGGACACACCCTAATTGTTCTTAAAATAAGTAGACACTTTGTTATCCCCATTTTATTTAATTTATTTTTTATTGAAGTATAGTTGATTTACAATATTATGTTAGTTTCAGGTGTACAACATGGAGACTCCATATTTTCAAAATTATACCCCATACAAAGTTATTATAAAGTATTAACTCTATTCCTTGTGCTATACATTATATCCATGTGACTTACTTATTTTATAACTGGTAGTTTGTACCCTGTTATCCCCATTTTATATGTGAGAACATAAGGCTAATGAATAGTCAGGATCTTGGTCTAGTGAGAACTGGATTACAGCTAGAATCTTGATCTAAGCCTCAAGCCTCTGACCTAAGGTCTAATGCTTTTTTAAAAACCTCTCTCTACATTGCCTGTCAGAAAATCTGAATATGAGTAAGAAACAAACAAGTTCTGAATCAATGCAACCTGTAAACATACTCAGGGTCATCACACAATTTTACATTTTGAGTAAAAGCTTTACAAATGTAGTTGGTCTGTAGGTAAAATCTCTTAGATTTTAGGCATGCATGTTAATTGAGTGGAAAAAAAAAAAAAAAGAATAGCACTCAACCACAGAAGAAAATGGCATCATTAAGTTTTGTAGCCTGAGGTAAACTGTTCTGCTAAAGGAGACTGTGTATGTGTGTGTATGGGTTGGTTTCGGTGGGTGGGAGAAGTCAGTGATTAAACATTGGAAGAAGGAAAGATTATTAATTCCCTACCATGTATGCCTCCATAATATTTACAGTTTCTTGAAACCTATGCTACTGCCCTATGAAATCCTCATTTAAAGAGGAAGGAGCTCTAAGGAAAAGCCTTGGAAAGCCAAGGGTATATGATAAGGGGTCTCCAAGTCCTTGCCTCACTTCACCATTGCTATCTTCCCCCTCTCTCTCTTTTTCGCTTCCCTTCCTTTTCTTTCCTATCCTTCTTCTTCCCACTTTTCTTGGACCAGGTGGTTTAGGCTTCTCATTTGACTCTTTTGCTTTTATTTCCCTTTCCCTGGTCTTGTGGGGGAATCACAGCCTTGAAGACCTGTGTGGGTGCTTGGTAAAGAAACATCCACGGAAGGAGCAAAAACTCCCCCAGGCATTGCTAATCCACACAAAGTAATCGAGAATAAAGAAATCGGTGGGGATCTCATAAACTATAATGGGGATTCAACCATGGTCAGTGCTATTCAAGAAATAATATAAACATGTTAATTTCCATCCTTGAATATAAACATGATTGTCCACCAGGTGTTTGTTCTCTTTCCATCACTTTGAAATCCACAAACAATTTAATATCTTAGACCCAGTTAAAGGGAATCACATACCTTGAAGAGGAAGGGAGGAATGAGTGCAAGTTTGTTCAACTGGCTTTTGGTATACTTCACCGTGGCAACTGGGGCTAATGCATAGAAGGCTTTGATTTTTTGAGCCAGCGTGGGATTGGTAGAAAAGGCGATAAAACCTGAAAAAGAACAAGAAAATGTGAAAAGGTGTGTGTGTGCGTGTGTGCTTTACAAGTGTGACATTACTTTGGACTTACTAGGGGTGCCATCTGGGACAACCTGAAATCGACAAAATGATCAGATTTTAGTATATTTGTTTTATTTTCATAGATTCTCTCTAGGAACATGAGGGTAGAACTTTTTTTTTTTTTTTTTTTAAATATTTATTTATTTATTTATTTATTTATTTATGGCTGTGTTGGGTCTTCGTTTCTGTGCGAGGGCTTTCTCTAGTTGTGGCAAGCGGGGGCCACTCTTCATCGCGGTGCACGGGCCTCTCACTATCGTGGCCTCTCTTGTTGCGGAGCACAGGCTCCAGATGCACAGGCTCAGTAATTGTGGCTCACGGGCCTAGTTGCTCCGCGGCATGTGGGATCCTCCCAGACCAGGGCTCGAACCTGTGTCCCCTGCATTGGCAGGCGGATTCTCAACCACTGCGCCACCAGGGAAGCCCGAGGGTAGAACTTTTTGATAGTTATAATAAACTCTTTCATCTGACTTTAGAAAATAGGCCAACTTTAGAATAATCATGTGGTAACAAAAATGTTATAATTTATATTACAATAGGTTTGGTTCAGTTTAAAATTATCTAATCTCATAACAATGAGATAATTAACATTTAATATAAGTAGGGTATATGAGTGGAAAGGTTAAAGCACAAATTTGAAATATGTCCAAACAGAGTTTGAAACCTGGTTCTGTGATTTATTAGCTTTGTGATATTGGAAAAGTCACCTAAACTCTAAGAGCCTTAGTTTCCTCATCTAAAAATGCATGTAATAATGAATGCTTCCTTGGGTTGTTTAGGAAGTACTTGAGGTGAATCATGTAAAGTATTTACCAGGAACTAGTCACATAGTAAATGCTTGACAAATGAGAAGCCGAGATAATTCCAACATCTATATACAATAAACATTCTCAGCCCGTCTGCTTTTAATTGTTTTCATGAACAGTAGCATATAAATAGACTGGGTTCTAATCAAAGAATTATCAACTTAAATTCTTTACAGTTGAATTACATAGGACAATCTCTCCCTACTGTTAATAATGACATATCGACGAGACTCAATAATGCCCTGAAACAAAATTTTTCCGATTTATACAACGGCCTCAGTTACATAATATCCAGCCTGATCCCAGTGGAGGAAGAATGGTCTTTCCAAGAGCACTCTGTTTATTAAGGGATTCTTTATCTGGTTGCCTAACTCTGTAGATATCAGCCAACAGATCACCCAGAGTAAGCAAGAATCACACGCGAGGAGCCTGAGTGGGTGTCCATGGGTCCATATAAGGTCAGGACAGGTGACTTCTCAGAATAAACTTAATCCCACTTTAGACACAATTCTATCAAGGATACTTATCTAACTTTCAAGTACACACCAGATTGATTGGAAGATGTAAATTAGAAGGCAGAAAAAATTTCCCGAAATTTATGAGTATGGTGACATAATGACAGACTCTCCAATGGTGAGAAAGAAGAATGAAAAGAAGTTCAAATGAAAGGAGTGCAAAATTTAAATACTCAAGAGACTGGTAGGTCGGAGTTATTTTGTGTCAGGACAAGCAGTTCTATTGATAGCAATAACTCCGAAGGAAATTGTTGCATTTCAGCTAAATGCAATCATTTTATAGCCCTATATCATTGAAAAAAAGTTAAGCTATGTTCAACATGTTCTATTTTAAAAAGCATGGGCATTGGTCATAAGTTGAGGTAGATTTCCATCCAGAAGGGTTAAAGTTTGGATAGTTTTGGAAACTAAAGGAGTAAATTTTAGGAATCTAGAACATTTCTCACTTTTTAACAAGGAATTTGAATCCATGGTTAACCATGTGTTTTGTTGCTGTTCTTCATTGCCCTGATTTCTCTTCGAGTCCAAGGCATTTATTCAGCTGAAGCTGCAGGGAGACTTTTGATTTTGCATTTGCTCAAGAGAACCCAAGGTCCCTTCCTGGGTCATCCTGCATTGAATGACTGGTCAACAAGTGGGTAAAGGGCCAGTCAGCTAGTCCCACTGATGAAGACTCTGAAGAGCCATCTCATACAGAGCTGGCTGGGGACTTCTGGGGACTGCATCACTGCTCAACTTCTCCCTCTGCCTAGTCCTGCTTTTTTGCCCTTTCCTCTAAAAGTGCTTTTATTAAAAAAAAAAAAAATAGCGCAAATCCTCATCTCCTTGGGCCCATAACATATTACACAATGACAGAAACATTGGGAAGCTCTTCCTCACTGACCCTTTTTTCTGTCTAAAATTCTACCAGTGGGATCCATGCTTTAGGATGAACAAGCAGTGGGAAGAGAACTTCCACAGGCTTCTACCAACTATTTCATCCACTTTCCTGAATATGTCCATATATGGACATTCGGATTGCTTAGAATTGTAGTAGGAAGTAATGTCACTGGCTGACAGTGAGGATCAACATAAAAAATACACCATTATTTCTCCCATATCATCCCCGATTCCCCCTTCTGCTTTCATCCTTTCTCTTCCCTTTACAGTTTCTCTCATGGTCTCTTAAATTTCCTTGATTATGCTTTTGTCCCAACCATTCCACCAAAGTTGCTGTTAGAAAGGTTCCCTTATAGCTTCTAGGTTGCCAGAACCAACGGTCAGTTCTCAGACTTCATTTCACATGATTGATCAAAGCTTCTTCCACAGTTGACTACAGTATTTTCCTAATAACATTTTCTCTACTTGTCTTCCAGAACACTAGACATTCCTGGCTTCCCTTACGCCACAGTCACCATTATTTTCCAGTTTATTCACTTGATTCGTCCTCATCTTCCAAATCAATTGTGGCCCAGGCCTTAGTGCTTGGACCCCTCCTCTTTTCTGTCTGAGCTCAATTCTTTGGTTATTGCATCCTGTCTCATGTACTGATGATTCACATTTTGTATTTTCAGCCCAATCTTCCCTCCTAAACTCCAGATTTGTATCTACAGTTGATTGCTTGACGTTCCACTTGAATCTCCAATAGCAACTAACACTTGGGTCCAGAACTGAGCCCCTGGTCTCCCCACCACCTCAGCTGTTCTTACTGTCTCCCTCGTCTTTGCTAATGGCATCTCCATCATCTCCATGCTCTGGCCATAAATCGTGGTGTCATCCTTGACTCCTCTTTCTCTTACACTCCATATCCATTATATAAGCAAATTCTGCTGGTTCCGCCCCCCCTCCTCTTTGTATATATATATGAAATACGTCTAGAACCTAACCAGGTATCTTTACCACCCCCTCTTCTAGGTCACTATCATCTCTCCCCTGGGTTACAGTAAGAGTTCAGTGACTGCTTTCTCTGCTCCAGCCCTGTTTTCCTTCAACAACTGGAAGGATCCTGTTAACATGTCAGATCATGTAACTCCTCTACTCAAACTTTTCTATGGCTTCCTTTTCACTCAGAGCGAAAGCAAAAATCCCTACAACAGCCCCAAAAGCCCTGAATAGTAGGCCCTCCTCACCACTCCCACCCAACTCACCTCTGTCTCTCTCAATCTGATTCATCCACACAATGAACAGCCCCATTGCTGTTCCTTGAATGTGCTGCGTGTGCTGTAGCGTCAGATCTTTTGTGCTATCTGTTCCCTCTTCCTGGAATATCAGTCTTCCAGGTATGAGCTTGGCTCACTGACTTCCTTCATGTTTACTTAGAAAGTATTTGGTGGTGTTCCTGGTATAAAATTGCTGTGTACCCCTCTGATGCTCCCTAATCTGACCCCCTGATTTATTTTTCTCTTCATAGTATTATCATTATCTAGCATGGTATATATTTTACTTTTTAATTTTTATTATTTTCTCTACTTTCTCCTGCTAGAGTATAAGTAGTAGGAAGACAGAGATTTTAAACTATTTAATTTTTGCTGTATTCTTAGGATACATTATAGGTGCTCCATAAATATGGTTGAGTGAATGGAATAAACTTAGACCGGAGCCTGTGTGGTACAAAGTTTCAGAGCATTGGTTTGGGCGTCAGATTTCCTGACCTGGTATCTGAGCTACCCTATTTGTAATAACTGTGTTACCTTACACGAACTATTTATTTACCTGCTCTTAATTTCATTATATATACAATAGGAATAACAATGGTCTTGTATCATTGGGTTGCTGTAGACATTATATAATGAATGGAAAGCAATTAGCATGACGACCAGCACGTCTGCATAACCACTGGGAAGGGGTCTATATGAACTAAACTACCTGCTAACTGCTGTTACCTACCAATGGTGGTGCCCTGGGAATGGCCAACATAGTGTAGCTTCTTCTGTCCAGTTTTATTTAAAATGAAGTTGATTGTGGATGGAAGGTCATATGTAGCCATTTCATCGAAGCTGCAAGAAAAAAAGACAGAATAAAATTGAATATATTTCCTTGCTGTACTTTCTATAAGTCAAACCTATTTAAGCTAAGGTTTCCTTTGAGAAACAGAAAACTAGATTCTCTAAGCATTGCTGCTTATAGACTATTAGTGAGTGTCAGGGGCTCTTTGGGGTGGCATCTCATAAACAGCTGACATCATTTCTGAAGCACAGCATTACAGCTGCAATTTAATCCAAACACAATAGTAGCTGTAGCTGGGGAATACTTCTACCCTTGAACCTGAATGTCAGATTTAATCATCATTTGTATGTTGTGTTCTACTGCCATGTAATATGAACAGATGCTCTATTTTATTGTTTACAAATCAGCCAGAATAACCTTTTGAAAATGAGAACAGGCTATGCCACTCCCCTGTTGAAAACTTTCCAGAAGCTTCTCATTACACTTAGAATGAACTCCAAGGCCTTCACCAAGACCTACGCAGCCTGGCCTGATCTGGCCCTTGTCAGCATCTCTAGGCTCCTCTCCTCTCACTCGCCCTCTTCCTCACTACACTCGGAACACACGAGCTTCTTTCACTTCCTGGAACTTCTAAGAGCACCTTTGCACCTCAGCATCATCGGGCAAATTCTCTTCTCCACTTCCATTAGTAATTTCTAGGAATAAGGCACAAGAGGGCCAGTGAGAGGAAATCTTTGATAATCTCCCCATGGTGTCAGAATTTCATTGTCTTCCCCACCCCCACTTGAATACTGATGATGACAGGTGCTATTCATGAACCCCCAACTGGGTTTAACCTTCTAGTAATCCACGTGGATGTTCCTTCAGAATCTGCCGGGGGCAGCAAATTTCCTTGCTTCAGTCATTTCGCTCATTCCTTGTGGAAAAGCATATTCAGGGAATCCCGTAATAGTGGTTGCTGGGATCACAGACAGTTTGGAGGAAAGGCTACCCTTGGAATGAGGTGTAAGGAAGAATCCAAAAATGGATTAGAATGAAGATGACTTCCTTCTCCTCCTATTTGGAGTGTAATTTGTTAAAATGAGGCTGGATTGGAAGCAGTGAATACCTATGCCTTTTAACTCAATATTTATTTTCAATCGTCCCTTTTCTTTACCTGAAAGCCCAGAATTCAGCTGAGTCTGGTGAATAGAATAAATTTGTCCTGGCCCAGGTATTTCCTCTGCTGTTTCCCAGCCACACATCATATCCAGCATCCGCCAGGAGGAAGCCCAGGCTGTTGCTGGGTAGGTTGGAAATCCAGTTTGTGGCCGATGCGAGGAAACCATGCTGCAGAAGCACAACAGGTCTCTGACCTAAAGAAGAAAATTGTTAAAAGCCTTATAAACTCACTCCTTATTCTCAGATAAACATGAAGATAGAAACAGGCTTTTATATGACTAGAATTTAAAAAGTTTGCTTGGTGAGGTGAATATTTCTGAATACGTTATCTTAATTGTGGTGACAGTTTCTCAGATGAAAAAACGTGTCAAATTGTACACTTTAAATATGTGCAGTTGATTGTACGCCAATTAAACCTCAAAAAGCTATTGAAAAAATTATATTCTAAGGAAATTCAGCATTATGTTAATTAAGTGGGTCTTCTATTCAGGGCCTCTGAGTTTCCACCCAGCACGACAAACTAAAATCATGGGCCAGTGTGCTTCACATCAGAGAAACCAACGTAAATCTGGTATCACTCAGACCCTCAGCTTAATCTCAGAGACCAAGGTGGTTCAGGTTTTTTTTGAATAACTTAATCTAGTGTTTTATGATTAGAATATTTTTGACTGGAATGTATATGATTCCGGATTTGAGACACTCATTTTTTTCCCTCATACCAATCCTACCTAAATGATTAGCATCATTCTTCCCATGAGGAATCCGATAGACCTGAAGGACGTAACCATCTGCAGTTATAACTTCATGCATTTCACTTCGGTAACCCCAGTAGGAAATCATCTGACTCTGAATGCAGAAAAGACAAAACATTTAGCTTCATGAGTATGCTTGGCCACTTTTGATTATTAAAATAGAATTTCTTATTGGTTGGGGTAACATGTACTATGTAAAGAAATCTTTCAGACTTTATAATAAATCATAAAGAATTAATGAGAGCAATAGTGTCAATATCTTTGGAAGTGTTGTTTTTTAAATATTAGTGATATGAATAACTTACAATATTCATATTGGCTTCAGGGTTCATCGCTTTTTTTCCAAGGAAACAAAATGAATTTCCAGACATGTGGATGAAACACATTGCTACAAGTAGCCACCACATTTTCAACCTATTAGGGGAGAAAAGTTATTGCATGATGTTTGTGTTTAAGGAGAGCCTGAGAACAAGGACTCGCCGCAGAGGGAGCAAGGCCGGCAGATGGCAGGAGGACCCGGGTCCGAGGATCCAGTGCTTGGTATATGAGATCCAACAGGGTCTTGTCTTCAGAGAACTCACCACATCGTGAGGGGAGAGACAGATGTGTAAAGAATCCTGCAGTGGAGTGCATCATGTGCCCAGATGAAGACCAAAGCCCAGAAAAGGGCATGTCCAGTCCAGGATCCCTCATCAAGGCCTCATCAAAGAAGGACTTTGACTTCTGTCTGGAACCTGCGGATTCCCATGTGATCAAAACCACGGGAAGGACACTCTCAGGCTTGCCTGTCACAGGGAGAGGGCTGGGGGGGCTGGGGCATGGGGTGGGTGGAGGGCAGGAGTCCAGCCCCACACTGTGCCCCATCATAATGGACTCAGCAGTGTAGTCCTGTCTGCTCACCTCCCCAGGATTGTCTGTCCTTCCAACCCATTTCTCAAACCAGGTTTCTAGCCTTAGCCATGAGTGTCTGCAAAATCTCTACCTGAGTTTCAAAATGTTGTACCTTCACTTTAATAATAATCTAAACAAACTGACAGGAGAATAAAAAAAATTTTGCATGTTGTAAATGTTACAATATAACATAAAGTCATGATATTGAGCTGCCTTGCTATTTGCTTCATAGATTTTCCATTTATTACCTTATCTGTCCTACTGTTCTCCTTGTTTCTCATCACTTTGTCAATTAGTAGGTTTTCACAACACTTCTGCTATTCTGGTAATTTATTCAGCTTTATACATGATTTTATTTTCCCAGAGGACCTTTTATTTATCAACCTACCCTTGTAGCCTTGATGTCAGAGCTACCATTTACCATCTGTTATGGTTTGAGTTGGTTTCCCCCTGACAACCCGAAAAATAGATATGTTCAAGTCCTCAGCTCAATACCTCCGAATGTCACTGCATTTGGAAATAGGGTTATTACAGGTGTAATTTAAGTTAAGATGAGGAAATACAGGAGTAGAGTGAACACTTAATCCAATATGAGTGGTCTCCTTTTAAGAAGATGACCATGTGAAGACAGAGACACACTGAGAGAATACCATGTGACAATAAAGGCAGAGATGGAAGCTATTCAGCTGTGAGCCAAGGGGCAAAAGAGTCTGCTGGACAACCACCGGAAACCAGGAAGCGGCAATGAAGGATTCCTCTACATGTTCCGGAGGGAGCATGGCCCTTCCGACACCTTGATTTTAGATCTATAGACTCCCCAAATGTAAGACAATAATTTTCTGTTATTTTAAGCCACCCAGTTGTGGTACTTTGTTCCGGCAGTCCTAGGAAATTGATATACCATCTGTCAGAAAACGGAGAGAGAATTAATACCCGGAATGATCGTCTTTTTTGAAACTGTGAATAAAACAGGGAGGTCTGTCTGTTTTGTATGTGAGAACTTCCTTTAATTCCCTCAGAATGGCAGACTAAATGTCACTCATACATTGACAATACAGAGAAATTTTTCTATTATTGCTTTAAAATATCTGGATTCAAAGATGACCTATTAAATAACTCTTGTTCACTCGCTGTACTACACATGATGCATACTAAATCAGTGACCATTGTTCTGTTTTGAATTTCTAGGTGTCCTGATTCCTCTCCATTCCTACTGCAAAGATCTCCATCAACTCTTCCCCTCTCCCTAATGGATACTTTTCCTAAGGGATGCCTGCACTAGCATAATCCTGCTCCCACCCCGACCTTGGAAATGCTCCATTGTGTTCCATTTGCAACCTTGTAATTTTTTCAAGGTTTCAGACTTTTATTTTCCCCTACCCTCTACTTGAAACCATCATATCCAAATGTGGCTGTAGTTTCCACAGCTGCAGTCTTCTGCTCTAAACTTGACATGTTTATTCGACAAGGAAAATGTTAGCCTGAGGGATACATGAAGGAATGGCATGTTCTCTGCCTTCAAGAGACTTACAATGTAGTGATAGTTCAGCAGTACCAGCTCTTTCTACTTGCTCTCTTACCTGTACTGTCCATGCATTTCTCACTCCCTTCTACTTCAGGTCTACTCAGGGCCTATGTGCTTGCTCTTAAAATCCCATAGGTAAACTGAAGCTTTAGATATAGTCAAACAGAAGGATGACTAGGTACCAAGGTAGCTATACAGCATCCTTTTCAGTCCTTGGCTCCATAAACATTTGCTGCTCAATAAATGAAAATTAATTATACTATTAGTAGTACTCCTCAAACCTAATAAGTCTCTTTGTTAGCCTCATACTTTCTAACTAACAGCTAAAATTAAATTTAAAATGACTGACCCTACTATTCCTAAGAGCCGCCTATGGCCTTTTATCTTTTATCAAAAATTAAAATAAAAATTATTTCTCATTCACTATATGAACCTCAGCAAGGCTTATTAGGATTATTTGTTCCTTAAGAAACAAATTTGTGTATGTTGTTTTGACCAAGGCTGTAAAAAGCTCAATTCAAAGCTCTCAGGTTTTGACGGTAGAGGAAGACTAGGAGAGAAGGCAGAAAGGAAGGTAAGAGGTAGGGGTGAGAGGGGGAGAGTGAAGAATGATATTTATATAGGATACTAGGATTGGTGACTGTGAGGGACCTAATCTGGTCAAGTCTGCCAAACCGGCCTTTTTTCATAACTATAAACATTCCTTGAATGTTATTTGAATTACTAAAATAAATGAATTTTTCCAAAATACCCCACATACATTGTTAATAAATACTGAATATGTTAATAAATACTGAATATGTTTTCAAACTCCTTGCCACTTCCCATAGAGATCGTGACTAGAGTACCATTCTACCCATATTGGTTTGAGAAACAGTCAGGTTTGATTTCAAGTTAGAAACTGCATAGTGAGGAGGTAGAGCCCCTTGGTAATACAGCCCATTCCTGTTATACATTCAGAGCATTGCTTGTTCTTTCTTTTTTTCAAATGTCCTGAAATCAAGCACCAAAGGAGAAAAAGAGAGAAGAAACTTCCTAGAAAAAAAAATTTTGATATACATATAATCAAGGTTAAAAAAATCAATGGAAAATTATATTTTACCTAAGGTAGAAATAAAGTTCACAAAACATATCAATATATTAATTTTGAAGTATATTAAGTAAACTTTATAACACCAGAGAGTCATACTCACTGTCACCACACTGAATGCTTTCTTGAAGGTAAATGAAAAACTTAATTCTCTTCTTCCTTCTCTCTCTCACTAAATACCCCTGTATATATAGGCGTACATGTGTGTGTTTTGGGTGACCTTTCCTAAAAATGTGTAGTCACTGCATTTCCAGTGAACTCGCCTATTTGCCAAATGGCAAGTCAAATATTGCATAAGTAGTAAATTCACAAGAGGATATGGTTCCAATACATCCTTAGAGATTCATTCTTTTTGATTTGTCACCTCCTGAAACTCTGCCTCCAACATCCTCATTCTCTGAGTTTTCTTGATTCTGGCAGCTATCAACTTTTTTCCCACACTTGGGTAGGAGCACTTGAACCCATAAAGAATTATATTTACTTTAAAACAGTCAGTATGACCCCCTGGTATACTTTTCAAAATCTGAGAGAAAAACAACTTTTATCAAAAGGTTTTGATGGTTGTTTTTGCCTAAATTATGAAATAACTAATACCAAGTATTGCACATGTGAAAAATTGAAGTTTTATTTATTTATTTATTGAAATGTTGTTTTATTAAGAACACTTAATAGGAGGTCTACCACCTTAACCAAAATGTTATGTGTACAATACAGTACAGGGGCAGCACTGGTATACCGGGATCCTCTCTAGTGTGTTCAAAGTCGTATTTTTCTTTTCTCCAGTGGTGTGCTGGAATCTCCCTTCCAGATGGCTGGACTTCTATAAAGCCTTTCTCATCCACAGGTGTCGGCCCACATCGGCATTCCCCAGGTTTTCCCAGTTGCAGCTATGAAGAGTTGGGACAGTTTCAATGGCTTCTGCTGGTTCCACAGCCCATACGGAGGTGTGTCTGCCTACCAGCTGCACAGGTGGGTTAGACTTTTCTTGGGTCCCTGGTAATATGGTGCTGGATTCCACAACTCCCAAAGAGACTTTCTTGTTTGTGATGGATATTGATTTTTAGTTGTTAAAAAGGGGAACAAAAAGGAGGGACATTTTATATCACCTTGATGCTGATGTCACTTATTATTGTTAAAATGTCAACTTTTCTTAAATTTTTCTATTTTTTTCTATATTCAGTAGAATCCCAGTAAAAATTTTATCAAACTTTTTGGTAGAAATTGACAAGCTGATACTAAAATTAATATAAAAAGCAAAGAACTAGAATATTCAAAGAAAATAAAAGAAAAAAAACAAGTCAGAGTATTTCTCTCTGATTTCAAGACTTAAGTTACTGTAAAGGTACTATAAGCAAGAGAGTGTGGTAAACAAAATATTTCTATATCCATACAATGGAATTCTACTCAGTAGTAAAAATGAGCAAACTACTATTACATGCAACAACATGGATGAGTCCCAGAATCATTCTATGGAGTGAAAAAAAGAAACAGGCATCCAAATTCTAAAAGAAGAAGTAGGGCTTCCCTGGTGGTGCAGTGGTTAAGAATCCGCCTGCCAATGCAGGGGACACGGGTTCAATCCCTGGCCTGGGAAGATCCCACATGCCATGGAGCAACTAAGCCCATGCGCCACAACTACTGAGCCTGTGCGCCACAACTACTGAGCCTGCGTGCCAAGAGCCCGTGCTCCACAACAAGAGAAGCCACCGTAATGAGAAACCCACGCACCGCAATGAAGAGTAGCCCCCGCTCACCGCAACTAGAGAAAGCCTGCGCACAGCAACGAAGACCCAACGCAGCCAAAAATAAATAAATTAAATAAATAAATAAATTTAAAAAATAAAAAAATAAAAGAAGAAGTAAAACTTTCACTATTTGCAGATGACAGATATTAAATATAGAAAACCCTAAAGACTCCATCAAAAAAGTTAGAACAAACAAATTCTGTAGAGTTTCAGGATACAAAACCAATATACAAAAGAGTGTTACATTTCTATTCACTAAAAATGAACTATCAGAAATAGAAATGAAAAAAAAAATCCCTCTTACAATAGCATTGAAAAGAAGAAAATACCTAGAAATAAAGGTAACCAAGGAGGTGAAAGACCTATACACTGAAAACTATAAGACATTAATGAAAGATATTGAAGAAGACACAAATATACATCAAGATATTCTGTGCTCATGATTGAAAGAATTAATATTGTTAAATTCTCAATATTATCCAAAGCAGTCTGTAGGATCAATGCAGTCTCTATCAAAATTCCAATGGCATTTTTCCCAGAAATAAAATAAACTATCCTAAAATTTGTATGAAAACATAAAAGACCACAAAGAGCCAAAGCAATCTTGAGAAAGAAGAATAAAGCAAGAGGCATCTCACTTTCTGATTTCTAACTATATTACAAAGATATAGTAGTCAAAACAGTATGGTATTGATGTAAAAACAGACACATAGATCAATGGAAGAGAATGAGAGCCCAGAAACAAATGCACACATATATGGTCAATTAGTTCACAACAAGAGAGCTAAGAACATACAGTGGAAAAAAGAGAGCCTCTTCAATAAATGGTGTTGGAAAAACTGGATAGCCACATGCAAAAGAATGAGACTGGACCACTATATTATACCATGCACAAAAATTAACTCAAAATGGATTAAAGACTTTAATGTAAGATCTGAAACCATAAAACACCTAGAAGAAAAATAGGGAGTAAGCCCCTTGACATCAATCTTGGCAATGATGTTTTTGTATTTAGCACCAAAATGGCAAGCAAAAAAAGCTAAAATAAACAAGCAGGACTACATCAAACTTAAAAGCGTCTGCACAGCAAAGGAAACCATTAACAGAATGAAGTCAATCTACCAAACAGGAGAAAATATTTGCAAATTATGTCTGATAGAGAGTTAATATCCAAAATATATAAAGAACTCACACAACTCAATAACAAGAAAACAGTTCAACATAAAAAATGGCCAGAGGACCTGGATAGACATTTTCCCAAAGAAGATGAACAAATGACCAACAGATACATGAAAAGGTGCTCAACATCACTAATCATCAGGTAAATGTAAATTATAAACCCAATAAGATATCAACTTACACCTATTAGAATGGCTATTATCAAAAGACTAGAAATAACAAGTTTTGGCAAAGATGTGGAGAAAACGGAATACTTATGCACCATTGGTGGGGATATAAATTGGTACAGCCAGTATGGAAAACAGTATGGAGGTTCCTCAAAATATTAAAAACAGAAGTATTAATGATCCAGTAATTCTGCTTTGGGATATTCATCTAAAGAAAAGGAAAACACTAACTGGAAAAGAAATATGCACCCCCATGTTCTTTGCAACATTATTTATAATAGCCAAAACATGGAAGCAATATAAGTCCATCAATGAATGAATGGATAAAGAAAATGTGATATCTCTATCTATCTATCTATCTACCTACTTACGAATCTATCTAAAAAATTCAGCCATAAAAATGAAAAGAATCTTGACATTTTGGACAACATAGATGGACCTTGAGGACATTATCCTAAGTGATGTAAATCATAGAGAAAGGCAAAACCATATGATCTCACTTATATGTTATCTCAAGAAAAAAACAAATGAAAACTGAACTCATAGATAAAAGAGATTGGTGGTTGCTAGAGGTGGGGGGTAGGGATGGGTGAAATGAGTGTATAGGATCAAAAGGTACAAACTTCCAGCTATAAAGTAAGTAAGTCATGGGTATGTAATATACAGAATGGTGACTCTAGTTCATAATATTGTATTGTATAATTGAAAGTTGCTAAAAGAGTAGATCTAAAATGTTCTCATCAAAAGAAAAGAAATTTGTAATTATGTGTGGTAATGGATGTTAACTAGACTTATTGTGGTGATCATTTTGCAAACTATACAAAAATCGAATCATTATGTTGTACGTCTGAAGCTACTGCAATGTTATATATCAATTATATCTCAAAAATTGTCTATTTAAAATTAATTTCTTAAAAAATAGCATCAGTTTAAGAAAAGTTCGTTTCGACTTCACAACTTATAATTTAGTAATGCCATGAGTTTTTTATCATTACTGTCAAATCTGGAAAGCCCTCTGTCAAGGTTTTGTCATATGTGTGCTTTAAAATTTCAGGACAGTTCAAGTTTCCTTAAATACTTAAGTACTCTCTAAACTGACTACATTTTTCCTAGAAGCCTTTCAAGACTGTTATAAATAATTTACTTACACAGAAATTACTGCAAACTACAAAAATATATTACCCTATATTTAGACTATATATATATATTCTCAGCTAAGTGTCCATAGGCAAATTCCAAAACTTCCCATGGCCATGCCAGCACTAGCAAACCAAAGGGGAACAGTGACAAAGAGGAAATGAGAGTGGAAACATCCAATGGCCTTCATCAATTGTGGTTAATATATGTTGATTTTCAAATTTTGTAAAAATATATCACATTGTGAGTCAATTAGAGAGCCCTGGAAGGGACTTACGCACGTGAGGGTTTTGAAGCTTAAGCTTTGTGACTTTCACAGTCACTCCAGGTTGGCTTGGAGAGGAGCACTCAGTTTTCGAGAGGAGCAGGGGAAAAGGTGGATCTGAGAGAAATGAATGATCTAAAAGAAAATATGTAAATTTAAAATACATGCAATCTATTATAATGGACAAATGTTACCATCCTGGAATAAATTTATTACTCTGTATTGGCCTCCACCACCATCCTTTGCCCAGACACTCAGGAGTGAGTGTGTGTGTGTGTGTGTGTGTGTGTGTGTGTGTGTGTGGAGGTGGGGGGCGCCTCAGGTGAACGTTGCATCCGTTAATTGAAAATAAAGAAAATCTGTTTTCTTTGTGCTTCTGAATATAATATGAATAAACGTAGGACATTGTTTTTAAAAAGACAAAAAAATACCACTGTGTTATTCAATTTATATAAAATTATAGATAGTGAAAACTGATCCATGATGACTAAAATTAGATCAGTGTTTGGCTGAGGACAATTATAAAGGGATAAATTAGTAAGGAGCACGAGGAAACTTTTTGCGGGTGATGACAATGTTTGGTATCTTGATTAGGATATTAGTTTTCTGGATGTATACATGTAGTAAAACTCATAAACTTGTGCCTTTTAAATATGTGTAAATTAATACATATAGCTGATTCACTTCGTTGTACAGCAGAAACTAACACAACATTGTAAAGCAGTTATACTCCAATAAAAAAAAAAGAGAAAAAAATGTATAAATTAATGTATTTCAATTATATTTCAAGGTAGACAGAATAAGAGAGAGGCCTTTTTTCAGAATGATCTTTGCACTCATTCCAAAGGTGTAATTCAAGCAGATAGGGCGGGTGTTATGAAGCCTGGACCTTGGTTTTATCTTTCTTTGGAATTCCTGGTCTTGATCTTGTTTTTCCTGAATCAGTACCTATTGATACCATCTGACTTAACTGGCCCTAGCAGAGGCATCACTCACTTGGTCTTGAAGATTATGGCCTCTCCCACTCTCTGAAGTTTATCTTAGCGTAACTCCTAAACATCTATTATGGTGATCTTTCTAGACCAAGTTTACACATGACATATTTTCATATAAACTCCCAATATAAATAGACTACATTCTTCATGAAATCCGTTGAACTTATTCATTCATTTTTAAAAGAATAAGCCTACAGAGAAAATATTTTACTGAACCACAGATAGCAATATACCTATGAACTCTAAAGACTTTATAGTTTGAATTGTGTGACTTACAGATACACTATAATGGTAATTAAAGTCTTGTCAAGGAATAAATAATGTGAGAAAACTATTATTTTGGGAGAGAAGTTAACATACCATTTTTTCATTTATCCATATTCTTGTTTATAGAAGAGATGCTTAGCAAAAAGGTGAGGTATGACATATATGTCCTTACTAAATGCTAGACCTGTGTAATCTGCACTGCCTGGTATAGAACTCAGTATTGTGGCCTGATAGTGCTCAGTAGATGAAGATTAAGTTGCTCCTCAGATTTAAAAGTAGTATCTGGAGATTGTAGTTAACTTATCTCTGACCTAATGTATCTATGGCTGTCTGATCCTATACTCAAGTTTACTCGGTGTACACAAGGTACTTTGCAGAAATGAATATTTTAATATTTCTGCCTAGTTAGTACTTTCTGAGCAAATAAATCTTCAACTTGAATTAAAGGACAAGCCTTGGAAGTTAAAAAGTGTTAGACCTAGAATGATTTGCTCCCATTCAAAGAGTAATGAATCTTATTTCCCTGGAATCAGTTGCTTTCATTCTGTGGTAGGGACTTTCCCTTTTCTCTTCCTGAGAAAATTTGTTCACATTCAAAGATGGATGCAACTCTGGGTCATGGAGCCAGCCATTTACCTTCCAGTGGAGCAGTTTTCTTTCCCTCTCCTAGGAGATGAGGTGGCAACTAAACAACTGTCCTATTCCTATTGAAACTGCTGGATTCGTAAATCTAGGGTTCTTCTCCTATGGCACAAGAGAAATCCTTTGCGCCATGGGCCTAATCATAATATAGCTTCAGAAGGGGAACAGATTGAGGCATGAGGAACTGATGTGTTTATTGCTACAATAGTCTTGCTGATCCAGAAACTTTATGTTTACTTGTAGGATAAAATAAATGAATAAAGATATTAGAAACTTATCAGGATAGTTCCAGTTAATATCTAGTCAGAAAACAAGTACACTAACAATCACTTCCATAGTTTAGTTCAGTTCAATAGACGTACAATTTTCAGATTTCCTGAAAATGCCAACTAGGGAAAACATTGTAGTCTGTGGGAACGACCTCACTGTATCTCAGTGAGATCACATGCAATTTTTCTAAAGAAGCTATTGCCATACAAAATAAGCAAATGGATTACCAGTAATATGAAGAGTCTTTGTACTGTGTAGATTTGGACAGCGGTGTCTTTAGGAGCTAAAGGTTAGGATGCTCACAAATGCATGGAAATATCCGGGAGACTTTTACAACTGTTCAAACAACTACTGAATAGCTAATGAGAGTTCCTGCCGGTGCTGCCATCCACGGGGATGCATAATGCGTGAAGCGAATTCCGGAGCTGTTGAAAGAGGGAACCAGAGGTAGGCAAGAGTAAAATAGAAGGTGACATAGAAAATACAAAAGGTTGAAAGAAAAGTTTCCAAGCACCTGTGGGGCAGGGTCTAGAAAAGTAAAATGAAATGTTCTCAACTGCTTTAGTTAAAATAAAAGTAGTTAATGACAATGTGATAGAGGATAATATTGTCAGCTTATATAACATTTTGGCGTATCTGATATGTTTTGACATGAATTCTTTGTTGGCAGAGGTGAAGTTACACAATCCCGTTGAGAAAAATGATACCTAACTGAATGTAAGAATAAAGATATAGTATGTATGCAAATCGAGTGTTTACATTTCATGGGACACAGTTACAAGTTAGACAAGACCTAATATTTGTGGCCCATCTTGGCTAAGTTTTCATCTTCCATGGACAGGTGGTGTTGGGTAGTGGAGGGCAGAGTGAAAAAGGAGGCAAGTGTTTCAGAAAGCAAGGAGACTTAAGGTGGACCCCTTGATGGCAATCTTCTCCAGGCCCAATTTCGTCAAACTGAGAAAAGGAAACGTATAAACCAATGAGGAGATTCTGGATTTTTATACATGGCCTTGAAATCCTAGCTAGCCATGGGACCCCGAATCATTCTCATGGCTACATAAGGTAGAATGGCCAACCATCACCAAGTGACTTAAACCATTAGCTTGGATCTTGATGTTTTTGGTTTTTAAAGCTAGACCCTTGATGTTTGGCCTGATAGCTACACATGCTTGTCCGATCCATTACATTAACTTCACAAAAAGACAACACCACCTTTGGGCTTGATTTAGCATTTTATGATTGAATTTTACTAGTTTTATAGCACAATTTCTATAGGCATAAGCTTTCCATTGTCCTAACATTTCATGATAAAGATATGATTGTGAGTTAGTGTATTTAATTGTATTATACTGATATGATATTTTAACTTGATAAATTTAAGATACATACTTTAAAATATGTAGGGAATGATTTGAAATGAATAAAGTTATATACATTTGAAAGTTTTTGCCTACAGCAGTGTTGGGGAAATTAATTTTATGATGTGTACAAGTCACTTTAATTCATTTCCTATTTCATTATACAAAAGTTTTTAAATTTTTTTTTTTTTTTGGCTGCGTCACAGATCTTAGTTCCCCAACGAGGGATCAAACCTGTGTCCCTTGCAGTGGGAGAGTGGAGACCTAACCACTGGAGCACCAGGGAATTCCACAAAGTTTTAAAGCTTTATTTACTCAGAGAAGAGAAGGAAGGGAGGAGAGCAAGGATAAGGAAATGAAGAAATTCTACTTTGAAAAGGAAGAGGAAGAAGAAGTTTCCAATTAATTTTTTTCCTTCCAGATCTTTTGAGATATAATTCACATACAGCACTGTGTAAGTTTAAGGTGCACAGCATAATGATTTGACTTACATGCATCATGAAGTGGTTACCACAATAAATTTAGTGAACACCTATCAACTCCTACACATTCAAAACAAAAGAAATAGAAAAAAACTTTGCCTTGTGATGAGAACTCTTAGGATTTAACTTAATACTTTCATATATAACACAGAGTAGTGTTAGTTATATTGATAATGTTTTGCATTACATTCCTAGTATTTATTTAGCTTATAACTGGATGTTTTTACCCTTTGACTATTTTACATTGTTGGCGCTTACTCTAGCAGTGCCCCAGAAGCAGCCCAGACTTCTGATGGCAGCAGGGTGCCAGATTTTCCATGACTGCCTTGCTGTAAGCCCCAGCCCAAGCCACATGGGCACACTCACTCCACTCCACAGCGTAGCACTAGATCTGGGGCAGTTCTGACTAGGGAAATGATGTGATCGTGGGCTTCATCTGAGAAGAACCACAGACACCTACACAGGCAGATCATCAGACCTCTGTAAGCACACACGCTCCACTTCCTTCAGCACTCTTCTCCTTTGGGGCAAAGGTCCCAGTACAGGGAGAAGAAAAAACACACACTTAAAGGGAACAAAACCAGCTCAAGCCCAACCTTCAGCAACTTGAGAGTAGACCCTGTCCCCAATAGGGCAGTGACAGCCACTGAGCAGAGAGGAAGTCCTGCTTCATTCTCTAGAACTAGAAGCCTTTAGCTTCTCTATCACCAGCCACACACGGTACCAGGGTGATAACTGCCAGCACATCCTGAGGAAAGACGTGACTGGTGTCCACATCAAATCTAGCTCTCCCACCAAAGGCATTGGGCACATGCAGTCTGCATATAGTTACTCCCACATAAGAACACTCCCTCAAGACCACAATAGGTAACTGTTTCCACGAAATTCATAGAGACAGAGAAAGTAAGGTAAATGAAAAGGCAGAGGAAATATTCACAATTGAAAGGGCAAAGAAAACCCCTGAAAAAATAATGAAACACAAATAAACAATTTACAAGATAAAGAATTATCTTGTGGTAACAAAAATGCTAACTGAATTAGGGAAGAGAATTGATCTAAACACAGATCATTTTAACAAGGAACTAGACAGTATTAAAAAGACCCAATCAAAAATAGATAATTCAATACCTGAAATAAAAAACACTCTAGAAGCAATGAATAGCAGACTAAATGAAACAGAAGAACACATAAGTGATCTGGAAGATAGAATAATGGAAATCACCCAATCAGAATGGCAGACAGAAAGACAAATGAAAAAAAAATGAAAGCAACATACGATATCTCTGGGATAACATTAAATATGCCAACTTTCACACTTATAGGGGTTCCAGAAGAAGAGAAAGAAAAGAGTATCAAAAGTATATTTGGAGACATTATGGTTGAAAACTTTCCAATCTTAAAGAAGGAAACGGATATCTAGGTCCGGGAAGCACAGAGTCCCAAAAGATGAGCCTAAACAGACCCACACCAAGACATATCATAATTAAAATGGCAAAAGTTAAAGAGAGAATTCTAAAGGCACCAAGAGAAAAGCAAAGAGTCATATATAAGGGAACCCTCGTAAGGTTATCAGCTGATTTCTCTGTAGCCTCAACAAATTTAAGGGGATTGAAATTATATCCAGTATCTTTTCCTACCACAATGGTATAAAACTAGAAATCAATTACAAAAAGAAAAATGGGAAAAGAAGAAACACATGGAGACTAAACAATATGCTACCAAAAACCCCACAATGGGACAATAAAGAAATCAAAGAGGGAATAAGAAAATACCCCAAGACAAATGAAAATGGAAACTCAACACTCCACAATTTATGGGCTGCAACAAGAATTTCTAAGAGGGAATTTAATAGTGATACAGGCCCTTCTTCATAAAACAAACAAAAAGAATCTCAAATAAATAACATAACCTTACACTTAAAGGAACCAGAAAAAGAAGAACAATTAAATTTTATGTAGACAGTTTCCATCTATAGTATATGTATAATAAATATTGCTCTATTCCTATTTGCTATTCTATAAATCAATAAAAATGTTACACAAACAAGTTTTAACTTCAAACATTCTTGCTTCAGTTGTTGGCAAATTCTATATGAAGCTGCATTGGAAGGGAACTTCTAGATCTAGACAGAATTCTAGTTTGAGAAGAACACTAAAAACAGGTCCCCTTAATTCTCAGAAGCCCTATATTATGGTTAGTGCCTTCAGGATATCTTCACAATTCTACCAATTACTATATATTGAATATATAATGTAGGATAGATACTTTCACAATCGGTATTAAGTTGCATTACACAATGCGGCTTCTTTGAGGGTATTTGCATATTTCCTGTGAGGATCTATAAAAATTAAGACTCTATCATTTTGGAAAGGCTTTCAACACCTGAGTCAGTGGCAATGACAAACAACTTGAATTTTTCTGGCAGTATTTTCCAGTCCTTTCCAACTGATATTATAAACCTTCTATTCTTTTTCTGCTTCTTTTGTGGGATTTTTTTTTGTGGAATGTTCTAAACCTTGATAACTCTACTGTTTGCAGTTCCCATGTTTTGCTCTCTTCCTTTACCAGAACTCTTCAATAGAACTTTCTGCAACAAGGAAATGTTATCTATCTGTGCTTTCCAATATGGTACCCAGTAGCCACATATGGCTATTGAGTACATGAAATGCAGCTAGTGAGACTGAGAAACTGAACATTTAATTTAATTTAATTAATTTCGATTTAAATTTAAATAGCTACATGTGGCTGTTAGACGTCTACCTTACTGGACAGCTCTCTGCGACAGATAAATGAAAGAGACCAAGGTATTTTGGTAAGTCAGATTAATCTTGGGCTTTCAACACATGAGGAATGACTCAATCCTACAGCATCGTATGTTAATGACTCAGATTCTTTTAGATCAATTTATGACTGAAAATGAATGCAACTCTGGCAGTCAATAAAACATATCTTTTTGGCTTTTGACACTTTATATTAATTACCAACTGGCAAACTTCTCTCTGGAGCTACTGGTCCTAGGGCAAGCATTATCCATAATAAAAAATGATTCTTAGGGGCTTCCCTGGTGGCACAGTGGTTGAGAATCTGCCTGCCAGTGCAGGGGACACGGGTTCGTGCCCTGGTCTAGGAGGATCCCACATGCCATGGAGCGGCTAGGCCCGTGGGCCACAACTACTGAGCCTGCGCGTCTGGAGCCTGTGCTCCACAACAGGAGAGGACACGACAGTGAGAGGCCCGCGCACCGCGATGAGGAGTGGCCCCCGCTCGCCGCAACTAGAGAAAGCCCTCGCACAGAAACGAAGACTCAACACAGCCAAAAATAAATAAATAATTTAAAAAAAAGATTTAAAAATTTTTTTCCTCTTTTCCATACGAGAGAATACTAATATATTCAGTTTCTTCAAAACAGGTCCTGGTTCATATAGATGGTGGGACAGGAGAAGTCCTGGTCCAGTCCAGTCCAGCCAAGAGGACTAACTGAAAAAGTTCCCATTTGGCTTCTTGGCCAGAAAGTATGACAAGCATCTTTACAATCCTTTCTCCAGACACCGTATCACTCCTCCTACCCCCAACCAAAAAAGCATATCATACAACTCAGTTCATTCCTGCCCAAATATTTCAAGATCGTTTCATTGCTAGTAAGACATATGTTTATGTTTCAAAGAGCTCTCTTCTTGTCAAAAATATCAAAATCACCATGGCGTGGAAAGCATCCATGAGATGAATAAAATATTTTATTAGTGCTCGCACTTTTTTTTTTAACATCTTTATTGGAGTATAATTGCTTTACAATAGTGTGTTAGCTTCTGCTTCACAACAAAAGTGAATCAGCTATGCATATACATATATCCCCATATCTCCTCCCTCTTGCGTGTCCCTCCCACCCTCCGTATCCCACCCCTCTAGGTGGTCACAAAGCACCGAGCTGATCTCCCTGTGCTATGTGGCTGCTTCCCACTAGCTATCTATTTTACATTTTGTAGTATATATAAATCCATGTCACTCTCTCACTTCGTCCCAGCTTACCCTTCCCCCTCCCTGTGTCCTCAAGTCCATTCTCTACGTCTGTGTCTTTATTCCTGTCCTGCCCCTAGGTTCTTCAGAACCATTTTTTTTTTTTTTAGATTCCATATATATGTGTTAGCATATGGTATTTGTTTTTCTCTTTCTGACTTACTTCACTCTGTATGACAGACTCTAGGTTGTGGGGTTTTTTTGGTTTTTGTTTTTCTCCAGTGGTGTGCTGGACTCTCCCTTCCAGATGGTTGGACTTCTACAAAGTCCTTCTCATCTGTGGGTATCTGCCCAAGACAGCATTCCCAGGTTTTCCCCAACCTTGGCTTAGAGAGACTGTGGAAGTTTTGCTGGCTTCTGCTAGTTCTGCAGTCCATATGGAGGTATGTCTGTCTACTACCAGATGCACAGTGGGTGGGATTTCTCCTGGGTCCCTGGGTCCCTTGTGCTGGATTTCACAACTCCCAAAGAAGTATTTTGTTTGTGGGCGGGTGCCAATTTTTAGCTGTTAAAAAGGAGGACAAAAAGGAGGCATATCTTTCACCACCTTGATCCTGACATTACCTCAGTATTTTACGAAGTCAATTTTCCTCAAATTTTTCCATATGTTGAATATTGTCACAGTAAACATTTCAGCAGATTTTTTGGTAGAAGTTGACAAGCTAATACTAAAATTTATATGAATGACAAAGAACCTAGACTATTCAAAAATTTTAAGAAAGAAGAATAAGTTGGAGGACTTTCCCCTGATTTCAAGACTTAATCAAGTTACTATAAAGTTACTGTAATCAAGAAAGTGTGGTAAATTAAGGGTAGTATATATCCATACAATGGAATTCTACTCAGTAATAAAAATAAGCAAACTATGTTACACGCAATGCTCAAAAGACCCAAACTCCACAGTGATTTCAGGGAAGTGTTAATAAAGGCAAGGTGGGGGAGAGAGTCACAGGGTGCATGATCAGTTTGTGCACAATTTTCTGATTGGTTGATGGTGAGGTAACAGGCTGGTGTCACAGGGGTTAGCATCATCAATCCAGCCAGTCTGGGGGCTACATGATCATGGTCATCATGCAGTTAGCTTCTTCCATCTGGTGGGGATTTTAGTGTCTGTAAAACAACTCAGGAATGTGCATCAGACACTATGTCTTTCAGGGAGGAACTAAAGAATCTGGTATATGGATAATTTATTGTTTAAATTGTTATCAGCCCAACTGCTATTTTTTTGTTGCTACATATTCACATTATTTCAATCATCAATTCTTGAGCCAGCCACTTGTGACTCAGGACAGGCCTGGAATACTAAAGCTTTTCTATAAACATGAGGCAGCCAGAGGAAATGGGGGCTGAGGAGGGGAGGAGGATCTGTCCTGGGAAGGCCCCAAAGTGTCCTGCTTGGTCTTGGTTACAGATTTTCTAATCTGTTTTATTGACCAACAAATTCTTGTATTAGTTATTGTGACTTTATAATAAGCCTTGACATAGAGTAGAGTAAGTCCTGCCATTTCATTCCAATTACTCAAGAGTGTCTTGGTTTCTTGACATTTTTAAATACACATAAATTTTAGAATCAGTTTGTCAATTTCAATAAAATCTGTTGGAAATGTCATTGGGATTATACTAAATTTCTAAACCAATCTGGGGAGAATTGACACTTTTATCTTATTAATTTTTCCAATTCTTGTATATGGTATATCCATTCATTAATTTATATATTACATAATTTATCTCTAGATAAATTTCTTATAAAGTTAAAAATATACTTGAACTAGAGATTGTCATGCTGAGCGAAGTAAGTCAGAGAAAGATAAATATCATATGATATCGCTTATATGTGGAATCTTAAAAAAATGGTACAAATGAACTTATATACAAAACAGAAATAGAGTCACAAATGTAGAAAACAAACATGGTTACCAGGGAGGGAAGGGGGGAGGGATAAATTTGGAGACTGGGATTGACATATATACACTACTATATATAAAATAAATAACTAATAAGGACCTACTGTATAGCACAGGGAACTCTACTCAATACTCTGTAACGACCTATATGGGAAAAGAATCTAAAAAAAATTGTATCTATTTAATATGTACAATATGATGTTTTGATATACATATACATTGTGGAATGATTAGCCCAATCAAGCTAATTAACATATCCATCACCTCACATTGTTGCCTTTGTTTTGTGTGTGGTGAGAACCACTTGAGATCTACTCTCTTAGCAAATTTCAAGTATATAATACATTATTATTAACTATAGTCACCATGCTGTACATTAGGTCTCCAGCACTTATTCATCTTACAACTAACAGTTTGTATCCTTTGATCAACATATCCCTATTACTCCCACCTCCATCCCCTGGTAACCATCATTCTATTCACTATTACTGTGAATTTGCCTTTTTTTTGATTCCACATATAAGTGAGATCATTCAGTATTTGTCTTTCTCTGTATGACTTCTTTCATTTATCAGCAAGTCCTCCAGGTTTATCCATGTTTCCATATTGTTGTAAAAGGCAGGGTTTCCTTCTTTGTTAAGGCTGATTAATATATATATATATATATATATTATTATCCATACATCTGTCGACAGTTGGGTTGTTTGTCTATCTTGGCTACTGTGAATAATGCTGCAATGAACATGAGAGTGCAGATATCTGTTTGAGATAGTGATTTTATTTCCTTTGGATATATACCTAGATGTGAGATTGCTGGATCATATGGTAGTTCTATTTAATTTTTTAAGAAACCTCCATACTGTTTTCTACAGTGGGTGTACCAATTTACATTCCCACTGACAGTATATTAAGGTTCCCTTTTCTGCACATCCTTGCCAACACTTTTTATCTTTTGATTTTTTGATAATAGCCATCTAACAGATGTGAGGTGATATCATACTATAGTTTTGATTTGCATTTTCTCTGGTGATTAGTGATGTCAAGCACCGTTATATATACCTGTTTTATTGGCCATTCTTATATCTTCTTTTGTGAAAAACCTATGTAAGTCTTTTGCTCAATTTTTCTTGGGTTACTTTTCTTATTATTGAATTGTAAGAGTTATTTTTATATATTCCAGATAAACATCTTTTGTCAGATATATTTGTTGTAAATATTTTTTCCCAGTTGATGGCTGGTCTGTCATTCTCTTAAGTGTCATTTGATGGCAAATTTTAATTTTCATGGCAATCTATCTAAATTTTCTTTATAGTTGCTTTTCTTGTATCTCATCTAAGATATCTTGCCTGCCCCAAAGTTACAGGGAATTTCCCCTATTTTCTTCTAGCAGTTTCAGAGTTTTGGGTTTTAGATTTAGGTCTGTGATTCATTTCAAATTAAATTCTATGTATGAGGTAATGTAGAGGTCAACATTTATCTTTTTTCTGTAATGATATCCACTTTTGAAAACACAATTTTTGCATCATTGAAGATCAGTTAACTACATATGTGTAGTCTATTTCTGGACTCTGTATTTTTTTGATCCATGGATCTAGTTATCTTTTTATACTAATACCACACTATCTTAATTAACGCAGCTTTGTGATTTGTCTTGCAATTAGGTAGTACAAGTCCTCTAGACTTTTTCAAAATTATTTTTGCAATTCTAGATTAATTGTAATTCTATGTCAATTTTAGAATCAACAAAATATTTTCTAGAAAAAAAAGCCTAGTGGGATTTTGATTGGAATTTCTTTGAATATATAGCTAAGTTTGGGAAGAGTGTATTTCTTTTCTTTTTTTTTTTTAAATTTTATTTATTTATTTATTTATAGCTGTGGAGGGTCTTCGTTTCTGTGCGAGGGCTTTCTCTAGTTGCGGCAAGTGGGGGCCACTCTTCATCGCGGTGCACGGGGCTCTCACTATCGCAGCCTCTCTTGTTGCGAAGCACAGGCTCCAGACGCGCAGGCTCAGCAATTGTGGCTCACGGGCCTAGTCGCTCCGTGGCATGTGGGATCTTCCCAGACCAGGGCTCGAACCCGCGTCCCCTGCATTGGCAGGCAGATTCTCAACCACTGCGCCACCAGGGAAGCCCAAGAGAGTATTTCTTAGTAATATTGTCTTCCAACATGAACATTTGTTTATCTGTATTCCTAAGTAATATAACTGTCCATAATATTTGAATGGTATATTTAAATTTCATTTTGCAACTATTTGTTGCTATCACATAAACATACTATTTATTTTGTATACTGACCTATCTTGAAACATTGCAAAATTTTAGCTGTATTTGAAGCATCCTGGATGATGTGATCTTCTTCCAGAGAGGATTTACTTTTGCAGATGGCTAGGACACTAGTATTTCCAAACCATCCTAGTACCTTGGATATTCATAGTATTCAAAACTGGGCTATAGTTCCTGAAAGGGTGCTTTATTTCCACTTTGACTTTATTCCTAGGATACAGTCCTTTGAAGTTCCAATCCAAAGCCTGAGGATCGAGGGTGACCAGAGAAACTTCCCCTTGGTAGGCTGAATTATAGTTTTTACTCTCTACTAATTTTTTCAGGCTTTTAACCATACTTCTAGAATAAGCAGATGTTGCTAGGATATAAACATCTAAGATGACAAGCTCATTTCTCTGGGTTTCTTTTTCTTGACCCTGTAATTCTTCACTGCATTTTTAGCTCTCTGTTGTCTTCAGATAAATGCTTTTTACATTTTTCCAGGTCTGAATAATTTAGTCCACCATTGCCAAAAACTTCCAACTTATTCTTTAAACCTCAACATGAGTAATTCTTCTAGATAATTATCTTATTACATTTGCCTTCTCTGGAGGATCATTTGAGAATTTTGAAGTAACACTTATGCTATATTAACATTCTTGATTTCTTTAAAAAGATATCTCTAAACACATATCTATTCTCAATGCTCTATTATTTTAGTACCAAGGGTTACCAAAGAAAATAAGAACTTACCTTTAACTATAATATTTAAAGTTATTTGCCTTCTCTTAGTTGCATTCATAATAATGTATGCAGGTACTTTATTTTTTCTTACTATCTATACATATTCCATTTATTTTTGTATAACAATTTTTAAAGTCCATATATCTGTGTTAAGTACAAACTTTGCAACCTCAAAACTAACTGAACTTGGCTTGGCTTTCAACCTCCATTTTATCTGAGGAAAAAACTTAATTTTCCAATTTAGTAAATTATAAATTGTTTTACTCAGTCTTTATGAGGTAAATTCACACTCAATTCTAGAATTCCTCTTTTCCATGTTGCTCTCCCCAAGGATTACAAAAGGACAGCGAAGTTAGGCATCATTCAGGAATTATGAGGAAGAGAGGTCTAGCCTCCGCTGAAGCATACATCCTTGTATGTGATTTTGAGGAAGGCTAGAGTACCCCTTCATTCCACATCTTAGGCATCTTCCCATCTGCTAGAACTGTTGAACATGTCTACACTTTTCTGGTGTGCAGGAGACTCTCAGATCTTTCATGCACTATGTTGCAGTGCATATTTTGTGAGGCCACCCTCAGATCAACTGACCTAGAAATACACCTCAACCATTGTTACTCTTAACACACACTAGGCTAGAAAGGCAACTATAGTTTCCCCAGGCTATACATCCTGTGAAATGAGGCTCCCATATGGGTTTTATGATCTCCCTATCTCTGAAACTTGGCCTAAAGTGGGCCAGAGGATAGAAACATTACACTGGCATCCAGGCTCTCTTTCTTTTTTTCTCCCCCAAACTCCTTTATGTAGTTCAGTAAGTGTTTTTACTCTTTATTCAGCATAGAGAAAAATCAGCTTTCATATCAGCAAGTATTCTTCCAAACTCTATGTTTCTAAAATATCATATATGCCCATATTTATTTAAAGAAAAAAACCCCACCTTTCTCAAAAATCCATCTCTTGCAGTTAAAAATATTTAAGATTATTGTTTCTGTTTTTAGTTATTTACATTCTACTTAGAAACTCAACAGACTGCTTTGGGCTGAGTAATAATCTACAATTACCCCTGATATAATAAATGCTACTGATTTAATGACTGGAAAGTCTAGGGGCAATGCAAAAAAACAGGAAAAAATTCCAGACTTTACTTAAATAATCGGAAAAATATACATAGTAAGAAAAAAATAATTGGATTTTAATAGAAATTATATGGATCCTTCAACACAGAATACTATGATTCTTTATGGATTTCCCTGGATAATATCAATGATCTCACGGTAAACCTGATGATATACATCTAATCCAAACAAAAAGTCTATATGATTATAGTAAGAAATAGTTTTATGGTAAATATGGTTTTTGATTTCAGAAAGTAAAATTTTAACATCTTCAGGATCAGCCAACAAGTCACTTTCACCATTCCAAGTTGCAGTTGGCACATTCATGTTTGCCACATTGTACAATGGAGAAGTTGTCTAAATACAAATAAGTAAAAATAAGAGTTTTCAAAGGGAATAATACATAGAAGGTGTTATTTACTAATTCTTTAAATGGTAATTTAAAGTACAATTTGAAAATAAGCTTAATCTAAAACAATTGTTAATAAGGAAGCAATGAGTATAAAAGAATAGTTTATTATAATTTTTACTTAGAAATAAATCAGATACAAATTAAAACTAGAGAGTTTTTCTGCTTCAGAGTATTCAGTCATTCCACAGAGACAATTTCAGTTTTATTTATAAAGAATTAAAATATTTTGATCAAAATTTTCTTTGCCTTGTATAACTGTCATTATGTTTATCAGTAAATGATAAATATTGGCAGTCAAGGTCAAATATGATTTTATTGAATTTGATCTTTATATTTTACTTCAGACTTTCACACAAGCAAACTACATCAGGTATTAGAGTTTAGCTAAGGCAGAAAAGTATGGTGGAAAAGCATAAATTTTGAAGTAGACAGACTTGGATTCTAGTATCTCAAGACATTTGTCATCATACTCAGACAATTTTTAACATCTTCTCATTAACTTCTATTTTTTTCCTAATTATTGTATGTTTTTGTCTTATCTTCCCAAACACAATAAAGTTTTAGGGTCAAGAACTATATTATGCTTTTTACTTCTTATTTAACCAAGCACAGAGCTATGCATATTATAAACACAGTATTTTTCCTCTTGAGGGATGATGAATTATTCTACTGCTTGTCAACTTCTCTAGACTTATCTAAGATATTTGTTGTTAAAATATATAGAAGACATGGAAAAGTCACTTTGGTTGGAAATGAAAATGTGGATCTAAATCAACATGATCTTCATCTACTGGTGCTTCTCACTGTATTATTGTACTCTTGGGCTTTACAGATGAGTCTTTACAGTAAAATCATCTCAATTGATCAGGGAGGGTAGTTTTTAGTTCATACATAATTATGTACCTGATTAAAATGAACGAAGTTCAGAACAGGACTGCTCCAGTCAAAAGCTTTCAAGTGACTAGAATTAAAAAGCTGAAAGAAAAATTTTAAAGTGAAGATATTTATTTTGTTCACTGATGTACACCATAAGCATAGAACAGTACAGGGCACATAGTAGGTGCCCAATAAATATTGTTTCAGTGTGTGAATAAATGCAGTTTGATTAGATGTCTCTGGTCTAGCTTCACCAGAAATAAACTAAACCTAAAGATAAGTTGTAATAAATTTTTGAAAATAATTTACCTCAAAACGATTACTTAGTAAATTTAAATACTTTTAAAATGAGTAAGCCCTTAACCAATATTAGTAACACTTTAAATGTATCTAGTGTTTATTAAACTTAAAGAACATTCATAATCATCATCCTATTTAATTCTCATAGTATTTTTGTTAGGTCAGAGCATTATTATTAATTATATTTTTTAAATTAAGGAAACTGAATTCATAAAGATTAAATGATCTTGCTCAATGTCACGCTGCCAGTAAGGTTCAGAGAAAGAATTCAATGTCTGGTATTCTGGTCTCAAGCATAGTGTTCTTTCTATATTATCGTGGCTCTCAACATTAAGATGGTATTCACACTGGATTTTTTTCTTCATCAATATTCATTCAACAAATATTCTTGAGTATCTACCTCATGCCACGAACTCTTAGACTTGCAAATAGAAAAGTGAATAAAACTTGCTCATGTTCCTCATGGAGTTCACAATTTAACAGTGGAGAAAGTGTAGTATAGTGAAAGAGTAGGCATTGAGAGACCTGTGTTCTAGTGTTAGTTTTTAGTTTTTTTTTTTTAATAGTTTTAAATATTTGGGCAAGTTAAATGATGGGCATGGCCTAGATGATCCCTTGTCTACTGTTCTGAATGAACACTTTCTCATTTTTAAAACAGAAAATAACTGTATTGCTCTGATCATTGCTTAAACTTAGAGGAGCTATTAGATTATATTATTAGCATATATTATAAACTTTAAAGAATCATACAAATTTTTAATAATTTCATTTTACCCTTCTAAATTTATCATTCTATGGCAACTGCCTGATCCCTAGAATGATGAGATAAACTGTGAGTAGTTTAAATAAAATTTTACTAAAATGCACCTTAAAATTTATACCTGACTCCAGTGGAGCATGTTTTGTACAGATGTTCCTGCTGGGTTTTGTGACATATACACATCCACACGACTCTGAAGGGTTAAAAAATTATTTTTAATCTTAGTCCAACCAGAGAAGACAATCTTTGATAATTATTAAACTAAAAAGTTTCAAGGAAGTTTAATTTCTAATAAATAATGTTAATAAAACATAAAATTATATTTAAATTAAATACATAAATGTACTTATTAAAAGTAAATTTTGCATTGCTGTAGAAGCTATTATTGGATTTCTAAGTTATGAGGTCCATCACCCCATACTGAAAACAATCAAAAATGATATAACACACACATACATCTTTTGAAAGCACTAAAGAACTGAAAAGATAGAAAGAAATTACCAGGACAAATGGAAGACAAAAGACAAAGAACCCCAAGACAAAAGCAAAGCGTTGAAGCCACTTTTTCCTTAAGTTTATTTGCCAATCCCAGAAAATTTAAAGTTTCATTTTAAGAACTTAGCTAGTTAAGGAAAGCAAAAATCAGCCCAGGGCTTGCTGAGGACAGTTTGGAGATTTAAAAAGAAATTGTTTCCATGATAAACTGGGGCCCCAAAGTTCTACACAATTCAAAATGAAGCTGAATCAGAAATAAAGCAGTGCTCATGTCAATCTGTAATCTAGGTATGCATTGCCTTCATACTCCCTGGGAACCTCAATCAGTGAACAAGACATGGAAGGTCAATGTAATCCCTACCAAAATCTCAGCAAGTTATTTAAAGGATATTGACAAACTGCTTCCAAAGTTTATATGGAGAAGCTCAAGACCCCAAATAGCCAATATAATGCTAAAGGGGAAAAACTGGAGGACTGACACGACACAACCTCAAGACATTATAAAGCTACAGTAATCAAGACAGTGTGGCACTGGTGAAAGAACAGACAAGTAGATAAATCGAGCAGAATAGAGAGCCCAGAAATAGACCCCTATAAATATAGTCAACTGGTCTTTGACAAAAGAGCAAAGGCAATGCCATAGAAAAATGATAGTCTCTTCAACAAATGGTGCTGGAACACTTGGACATCCACATGCAAAAAAAAAGAAAGAAATCTAGACACAGACCTTACATCCATCACAAAAATTAATTCAAGATGGATCATAGGCCTAAATGGGAAATGCAAAACTATAAAACTTCTAAAAGATAACATAGGAAAAAACCTAGATGACCTTGTGTGTGGCAATGACTTTTCAGATACAGCACCAAAGGCACAATCCATGAAAGAAATAATTGATAAACTGAATTACAAGAACTGGACAAAGTCAAAATTCTGGGTTTGATGACACATTTTCCAAATTACATTGGTGAGAGTTTTTGCTACCTGTTCTTCCTTGCATGATAGCTTCTATTCAGTTCTCTGAGTGACATTGGCCTGATTCTAGACACTGCCTTTTTACAAACCGAAAGGTTCTCTTCCGGTTTTTCATACTGCCTACAGGAAAGAAATTCCAAGTCAGACCCTGCCTTCCCCGTAGATCTTGATAGGATCAAGAGGACTGAATCAAACTGAACTATACAATCACTCTTACTGTTCCCATTCACATTGTGTATGAAATTTTTCACTTCAAACTTCCCCCAACCCTAGATAACTTAGTACACAATCATATTACAATCTATGACACTGTCAACTTTTGTCCCAGAAAGGAGACTCACAAATTTAAAGCCTAAAAAGCCAGAATATAAGCTTTCCTAATAGTTCACAAAAAAAAGTTCTCAAAGACACTATAATTACAGTAAATACATCAGTGGCCAAATACACTACCCAAGACATAGAATAAATAAAAAAGGCAAGCAGAAATAAAGATTATATTTATGATTCTTCTAGTCATTCCATGGTAGGTATATAACACTAGATGGACAGAAGAATATGAGAAGTTTTTTTTTTTTTTTTTTAACCTTCAATGGCAGAAAGTACGCTGCTCACACCTTTTGGGAAAAAGGGAGAGAATGGAGTTCATTTCTTCTGTTATGAAGTGTTTCTTTCAAATTTATGTAATTGTCTATTTAGCCTGCTGAGACTCGCATAAGACCTTCTTAAGGTTGAATAAAATCAACATATCCTTGCGGTATGAAAAGATGTTCGGGAATTAAGAGAACACCTCTTTTTCTTTGAACGAATAAATTGGTTCTCATTGGGAACTTTCTTAAAAGGTCCAGGTGCAAGAACCAACTAACTAGTCCAAATGCCACAATTGCTTTTTACCAAATCTGGATTTTTAATTTAATGTGCAGAAAAAACCTTAGAATGAATGTCTACATCTTTAAGAGAATCTATATACTATCAATACAAATGGCCTTGGTAATAGTAGCTGAAGTACCAAAACAGTTTCCCACTCCAGGAATTTTGATGAATGCCACAAGCATATAAGTTAATTGGCAGGCACTAATTCTAATTATGGAAGGATCAACAAGGAAGGGAAAAAGTGTTAGGAACCAGGATATAAGAGGAGGAGTTATGGAAGACAAGTGAATAGAAGACAGACTAAATACATGAAACCTCAGGAAACTAACATTTAATAGCAAAGACTAATAATGATAACCATCACTGCAGCTGCTCTCTGTTCTTTACAGAGATCAAGACAAATATGGAAGCAAAATAATCCCAGCATGGTAATACAAATTAGCTTCATAATGTTGGTATAGTCACAAAATCAGAAAGGCTAAGAATCTAAGTACAAATGGATAAAACATAAAATGATACATGAGGCATAAAGTAAGTACTATTAAGAGCTGCTTTCTGAAAATTGACAAAATACATTTCAAATACAATTTGTTCTCACCATATTTAAGTTCTTCAGGTCATATCTAGCTATCATAAACAAGATATCATGGCAAATGTTATCAAAAATCTTCAGTGGACACAGCTTTGAACCAACAAATCTTTTAAAGGAGGTATTAGATAAGAAGTCTTTGCTGCCAGAAAAAAACTGTAAAATAAATTCACTCATATTTGGAAGACTAAAACAATTAATCAAAAATTGATGTGGTGAGTTCACACAAATACATTATCTCACAGTTTAAAACATTTAAATTAAGGGACAAAACTTGGGAGCAGGATGTAGAGATGATTTGATTAATGGATTTTCTGTCACAATGAGTTGTCCAAAAGTATCATAAGTAAAATCCTATCCATCTGTAGAAACAAAGGCAAGAATCCAGTGTAAATGAAGACAAAAAATTCAAATCATACATGTGGCTGTTCAAACACAGCCAAAACCTTTTATTTTGAAAGCAGAGAATCATTATCATTTTGGGTTATCAACTACAAAAAGGAAAGGAATAACATACCTTGATCACTGACTTCCAGTTGTATGCCATTTTAATTAAAGGGCTTTCTGAGTATTTAATGGAAAAAATTGGCGCTAAGGCAAAAAATAGTTTGATTCTTTCAGCTATCTTTGGTATTGTGGAAAATGTTATGAACGCTGAAAGAAAATAAGATATAAATAAACTATTCTTAAGCAATTACTATCATGTAAGAAATGACACAATGGCGAGTAAGTTCAATAAGCTCTGAACAATTAATTCACTCATTCATTTCTTAATTCATTTATCAAACATTTCTTGATCACCCAGTATGAGACATGCATATTGATCACAACATAATGCTGATTATTAGGTTCTAAAATGAATGTGTAGATCGTAAATGAGGATAATTCAGCAATAAATAAGTTTTATAGCACCATAATTTAAAAATCAGAAATAATATTATATATTTGTATAACTGGCAATGGTGAAATGAGGTAAGTGAATTTTTCAGATAGATGAATCTTATACTTTAGGTAAGAAATTCAATAAATGTCAAATTGTTTTAATATTTACTTTTAATTAAAAATTTCCTTGCCTTCTTGTACAGAGGATGCTAAACACTACTTTATATTTTCCTGATAATTGAGAGTAATTAATATGACAAAGAGTAGTTTTTCCTTTTTTGACATCTTATCAAGCTAGCTACCTGCACACCTCCTCTATTTTTATTGGCTCTTTTTTCCCTGGGTTCTGAGAAGTCAAAGAAGCAAAGAATTATATATCATATTGCAAGTCAATTAGCTCTGGCACATCACCCATTTTTTTCTTGTTTAATTATTTGCTAGGATTCTTGGTTCCAGACAACTGAACAGCTGATGAAAATTTGGACTAAAAGTCATGCAAGGTTAATAAACATCAGAGAAAAGATCTATGAGAAATGGGATGAGATTGTTATTTAACACACTTTTTCTGGTAGAATGTAGAGTATTTCTATAAGAAAACGATACTCTTCAGACGAGAAAAACTCATTTAATATTGAATATTGGCTTCTATTATAAAATGGACTTTTCTACTTCTAAAGTAGAAAGAGTAAGAGTGAACAGGTTTACAATACCATGTAAGAGTGTTACTTTAGGTCTTAGGGAATTTTTTTCTGAACGCAAAGTTGTTACGCATTAGGTAGAAGCGTTCGTATTGTGAGGAGATCAAAGTTCTTTTCTAGTCGTCTTTAAATATAGGAAGGCTTTCTTCAAGTTTGTGCATTTCTTAAGTTTAATTTGTCCTAAATGTAAAAACGTAAATATACTTTTAAAGTTTCTTACTCATAAATCTCTATGCTTCATTTTTAAAAGAAAAATAATTATGAAATTTCTATTTGTGGAACAAATGACTTATTACCTCACTGTGATCTTTAGATGGATATCCAACTTTTATACAATTGTAAACAAACAAAACCACAAACAAAACCTTATTTTTACGGTCAATTCTTTGTGACTAGAAAAAACTATGTAGAATTAAAGCAGGATGTAAGCTTCCAGGGCACTGCTACGTGATATTTGTCTCACAATTCTGCTTTGTTTCAATTACAAGTCTAGAAGCTGACCTACATCTTTAAGAAATATATCTACAAACTTTAAAAGTGTAATTAAGTAATAGTAGCAACGATCTTTCTTGCCATACCCATGGTAGTGCCTTGTGAATGGCCTACATAAAATATTTGCTCTTGTTGGGTTTGCTTCACAATGAAATCAATGGAGGCTGGAAGGTCATATTTAGCCAACTCATCAAAACTACAAAAGAAAAAGGAAAATAAAAATTTACTTCCTACTAATGTTATATTAACATTTGAAGATAATGAATAGGTAGATACATTTAAAGCACTTTTCAACTCTCTTTGGGTATTATCAATAAGTTAATAGTATAATGTATCTACTGAACAGAGACTTCTGTGAGAACACAAAGTCAAGGAAATAAAATAGTCACAAAACAGACTTATAAAGAGGATGCTTGTGTATTCTAAATACAGTGCAGTAGACTAAATATATAGGTTACAGAGTGAAAAAATAGTTAAAGGAAGAGTAGGGTAGTCAATAAAGTTTACAGCTAAAAAATGAGAAAGAAGCTCAAAATCAAACAAGCACTCTTTAATTTCCAAGGCAAAATTTATATAAATTTTGATGGTCTATTGAAAGCCCTGAGTTGAGAAAAAAGACATGTTTTATCTTATTTAATTCAAAAAGAAAAAAAATGTTCAATACACTTATAAAATGAAACATTACTTGATTTTTCTTATACCTGAAAGCCCAGAATTCTTTGGAATTTGTTTTTAGGTACAAGTTTTAGGTACAATTTGTTTTCCTGGACCAAGTAGTCCCTCTGCTGTTTCCCATCCATACATCATAACCAGCATCTGCCAGAAGGAAGCCTAGGCTGTTGTTAGGAAGATTGGAAATCCAGCTGCTGGCAGATGTGAGCAAACCATGTTGCAAGTATACAACAAGCCTCTGAGCTGGAAAAAAAGGCAGAAAATTTCTTTTAGAATATTGTAGTGTCTACATGAGTATCTCACCTCAAATTTAATCTTTTAATATATAAATATTAAAATATATAAATCTCAGTTTATATCAGAGTTGCTTAACACAGTTCAGTAATGAATTTCTTTCAAATGACCAAGTGGGCAATTAGGTCATGTCATACTTAAACATATAAATTTTTAAGGATACAGAATATTCAAATATCTAATAGTAACTTGGGTACTCATATACATTTTAAATAGTATATTACATAAAATATATTTTCTATGATTTTCCCACTTTTTCACTTCATAAAATAATTTTATAATCACATTTTTCACAGACGTAGTCAATATAGGTTTCATCATTAGAACCACTATTTTAATCACCAGCATTCCCAGAGCTCTGATTTATACTTCCAAGGTTTTTGAGAAGCAACACTTTTTGAATAACATAATGTGTGTTCACTAGTAACTTTGTTTTAAGTCCCAAATTGCCATTCACACATAATCCACTGGTTGGTGGGCAATGAGGATCACATCATTGATTGTAGGTGGAGTACTGAAAGGACCTTGCATGTTGTAGCACTCCAGTGGTTAAATTTTCACCTTTCCTGTGATGATACAGGAAAGGGATGACTGGCTTGTACTGAATCTCTGACAGTGAAGAGGTAGAGGAGAAATAGAATTATGAGGGATGGGGAATTGGGTAGTTGTTGCTGAGTGCCAATGATGTTTTTTAAAAATATTTATTTATTTATTTGGTTGCACTGGGTCTTAGTTGCGGCAGGCAGGCCCCTTAGTTGTGGCTCCAGGGCTACTTAGTTACAGCTCACCAGCTCCTTAGTTGCAGCATGAGAGCTCCTTAGTTGTGGCATGCAAACTCTTAGTTGTGGCATGCATGTGGGATCTAGTTCCCTGACCAGGGATTGAACCCAGGCCCCCTGCACTGGGAGCATGGAGTCTTATCTGCTGTGCCACCAGGGAAGTCCCTGAGTGCCAATGATGTTTTGAAGAGAGAAAATTATAGGCTCAGGGCACTCAATCACCAAAATTCAAAGCAAAGTATGAAAGACATAAGACCTCTTTGGCATCATCGAAACCCCTCATTTTCTATAGTCAGAGGGCAAACTGAGGTGAAAATCATGGTCAGGACCTAATTGTAAGAATAGTAGAACTTTAGGAAGGTAGAACTTTCAGCCTTGGAAAGAACCCATGCCATATTCAGGGACTTAATGGGGAAGTAGGACTCTGAGACTTGAGATGAGAATATCTGGGTAGAAGAGCTTCAGAAACTTGAATCCCAAATTTCCCTGAACTCAGTGGGACTACAGAAGTGACCCAGTCCTCTTTGTTAGAGGATAATGGCCCCTAACTTAGATTACTTTCAGAAAAAGCCTTCCCGTACTCAAGATCCACCCCAATCCCTTCCCGGATACAGAATCAGTAACTAGGCTTAATTGAAGAAGTGTTGAACTTGCTGAGGGAAAGGAGAATTGTACGCTAAAGGAGCTACAAAACCTGGCTAATATGTACGTAACAGTGGGAACTGGGAGAGTATGCTTGGGTATTGTATCAAAGGGAGAAACATATATATATATATGGGTGTGGATAAGGGAGAGTTTATTCATATGAGAGCACACTCCTATGACACAGGATTTTACACACTGGCAATGGTTCCAGAAGTCAGTTCTGACATTCTGCCGAGATTTCTTGGAAGCTTAGAAAATTCCAGAATTGATACAGCAGATTATGGAAGAAAGAATAAAAGGGCTTAGATGAAGAAATGCTCAGACTATTAAATAAGACCAGAACATCCACCATCTGATTCATGTGCCATAGGAGAGCTTGGAGGATATTCCATTTACCAACTTGAAAAAAATACACTGGTGAGGATACCAGCAGAATATAAAAGCTCAGAAGTGAAGAACTTCTGCTTCTATTTGGGGATATAAACTAAACTAGAAGAAGTATCACTCCCAACTTTATAATGAACTAAGTTCAAATCCATAACTTAAAAAAAAAAATCACCAGAGAGCTGACATCACAGAGCAAAAATCTGGCCCAAAATCTGAGGAGAGGCAGGTGCTTGCAGGGAGAGAGGAGACATAAGCCCTCCCTTTTGGAGAGACACAATCAGAATAGTTCTGATAGAATAATTGAAGGCAGTGAAGGTCAAGTATAGGGTCCAGGTCAGTATGAAGCTTCTGGGTGCAGTAGGAATTGGGAAAGCCTATCCTCTCTTGCAAGCTCTTTTCCATGAACCCTATGTGAATCTCAAAGAAAAGACTGCAAAGAGTCTTAGGAAAGTGTCCATTGTGGTGCAGACGTGCAGGAGGTGCAAGGAACCCTCCTCCCATCCTTTCATCCATCTGCCCTCCAGAGCAATATTCAATCTGTGTGTGGGGGAAGGGGAGAGAATAGGAATGGTAACAAACGATACACAGAGTACACTAACCAACCAAGTGCATATGATGACTCAACAAATAGATGTCAGCCAAACACTGTTTTTAGCTGCCCCAGTGCTGTGCAACGGGCTCACAAAATGAGTAGCCATGACGACAGAGATGTAGGCAACACACTGACCCATAATTTGGGCCCTCTCATGAAGGCAGATCCAGCTACTGCCAGGGCAGTATGTCCGACATGTCAGCAAATGAAATCTCACATGGTACGATCCCTCAAGGAAACCAAACCAGCCACTTGGAGACAAGTTGGGTACATCACATCCTTTAAGGGCAAGAATTCATTATGACTAGGATTGATACACATTTTCACTATGATTTCCCTTTTCTTCCACATAGGATAAAGCCAGTACCACGATTCAAGAGTTCATGGAGTGACTGATCTGCCAACATAGGACCCCCTCATAACATTACCTTGAATCAAGTGATCCACTTCAGGTCAAAGAAGATTCATTCATTGGCATATAGCCATGAAGGCCACTGGTCCTACCACATAACTACCATCAAAATGCTGCCAGCTTGACTGAACAATGAAACAACACCTTAAAGACTAAGTGGAGATGCCAGTTGGGAGATGACATCCTGTAAGTACACGTGCTATCCTTCAGGATTCATTATACACCTTAAATAAATGGTCATAATATATTGCTGATTACCCCAATTAATAGAATACATGAGTATGAGACAAAGGGGGGAGATTAGAAATGGTCCCATTCACTATCACTCCCAGTAACTCAGTCAGTGACTTATAATTTTTATCCTAGAAATTCTAGGCTCTGTAGATCTAGAGGCCCTAGTTCTCAGAAGGAAAACACTTCCACCGTGGCACACAGGAAACATCCTAATAAACTTAAAGCTGTATCTGCCACCTGGTCACTTGGGGCTCCTCATGTTAGAAGACTGGGAGGCAAAGAAAGGAATTACTATACTTACCCTGAGATAAGGAGTAACTGACCTTGATCATGGGGAGCTAGGGCTGCTGATATATAACGATAGGGAAAAATATATTTGGTATTCAGGTGATACACAGGGGCATTTTTTGTTACTCCCATGTCTTGTTTTAACTGTAAATGCACAAGTATGGCAACTATGACCTGTTAGGGACATAGTAGCCCTTAGGGATAAAGGTCTGGCTTACCATATCAGGGAAGACAGCTGAGAGGAGGGGTAATCTACAGTGGGTAGTAGAGGTGGGAATGTATGAGTACCAAATCTGGCTTTAGGATTGAATGTAATAGCAGATGTCTTAATTTGCCCCCCTAAATTTCCTCTTGTAAGTTTTCCCACAAATTCTGATCTACTGGAAACTTGGAAAAGCTATACCTGGATGAAATAAACCTCATGTGAAAAACAAGTGGATCTGAGTAGTGCAAGGGGTACACTCTACTAGATTATTTTAGTGCCCCACCTAGATTTCCTTTACTAAGCAGCTTGATCATTCTTCCAGGTGTGGTGACTGGTGCTTTTGAAGGGTTCACTATTGCCCCTTTCTCTGTGGAATTGCCCCCCAGCAAATGGGAATTTCCTCAGTCAGATTATATTTCTTTCTATGGATAGCCTTCTGGCAGTGACTAACTGATACAGGAATGCAAAAACTAGCTCCCTAACTTCAAGGTGGGACCACTTTTGTAGTGCAATTCAGGGATCTGTGAACTCCTCTGAGATGATATTGTAACTAGACTTAGCTGAGTCACATTCTTCCTTAGCTCCTTCCCCTGTCTTCCCCTGATTTCCACATTATTTTCTCATGCAAGTATTCTAATCAATAAATCACATGCACCTAAATCCCTGTCTCAGGGCTGCTTCTAGAGAACACTAAGGCACTTAGTATATTTTAAAATTATCTTTAAATCTTTTATTACAGTATCTGGAAAATTAGGTCATACCCTAAGGAATGAGTACTATAATTATGTCAAATCTATGTTAACATTTTCTGCCTAGTACATTTGACCTCTATAAGGATCCAAAATTATATTGATTGAGGCTGTTCCAAATTAATGTATCTTCTCTGAAATGTACTTTAATGTTCAAAATGAAAACTTGAGAAGGTGTCTTAAAATATGAGACACATTCTTTTCAGGGAGAAAATCTAAAGAGAAAAGAAAAATTTCCTGGTTTGTATTTGAACAATTAGATGAATAGGCAAAAGTAGTCTGTTACATATTGTGCTAGGAAGTGGCACATCTAGAATTATAACCCCAGTGACAAATTCTAGTGCATTTTTTTGGAACCTCCTTCTGCTGATAGTGGTGTACCTACTGCTGGAGTAAAGAGCCAGGTTAGGCTGCTAACAACCTGATCACTTTGCTATTACTAGAGGCGAGAGCTATAAAAACAAAGAAAGAAATTTTTACCAGCCATGCTTCAAACCTACAGAATAATATTACTGTGTTTCAGAGCATTTCTAAACCCTCATTAAACAAAGAAACTTCTAGAGAATCAACATGTATGAATATAGTGATCCACAAAGAAAACTTGGAGGAGCAAGATGTGTTCCACCATACTTTAAAACCACTCTGTGAACAGGAAGCTAAAGGAGATTCAGACTCTCTTCTTGGGGCATGTAGAGATATGTATGTGAAGTTAACTATTCACCTAATCTTTAAACACTTTTCTTGTCCTAAACTCACTGAGAAGAAATGGAAAAGTTAAGAACTTCAGGCCCCAGATAGTCACAGGTTTATCTTGAACTGAACATTACCTGAATTGTTATCGTTTTTTGTCTTCCCATAAGGAATTCTGTAAAGGCCAAGGATATAACCATCTTCAGTCGTAATATCATACTCTTCATCTGGGTAGCCCCAGTAGGAAATAATTTGGCTCTAGATAAAGAAAAAGCAAACCTTTTAGAATAAGATTGTTAGTGAATTAATGTAACCTAATTAATCTAACTTATTAATGTAATCATGAACCTATGTATTCTCTCTCAGTCTCAGGCCTATATATTTTTATTTTCACTAATTCACTGATTAATTCAGTAATAAATATTTACAGAACATCTACTAAGCTTCAGTCTTATATACCAGGGATTCATGGATAAATAAAACAACAACAGCAAATAAATAAATAAAATCCCTGCCTTCACGGAGATATCTCAAGAACTAACCCAATAAATTTTTTCTGACTACTCATCTCTCACAGTTTTACCTACTCACCCATATACAATTTTAAAATATGTTTATCCGTAAATGTTTGCATGTCTATGTATATAGCTAAGATTATTTCTGGAATTTGTTATGTATATGCATATATAGAAGAGAGAATTTTTAAGTCCTCCAGGCAGGTATGGATATATTTATGTATATTTTCATTTCAGACACAGAATAAAGCAGAAGGGGAAACTGTAAGCTACAGAATAGTAGATGGGGAATATTAGTTGACAAATATTTGAAATATATGAACGTAGAGATATAAATTTGACTATAGATCTGTTCGAATAAAACCCTAAAAATTGAAGGGTAGCATTCCCTGTTATTTCAGCAGCTTAGCATTTATTTCCTTGCAACTTACAATATTCATATTTGCTTCAGGGTTCACAGATCTTCGATTTTTAAAGGCACCATGAGTAGTTCCAAGAATTAGGATGAAAGACATCACCTTGAAAAGGTACCACATTTGGGATCTACACATAAAGGAGATGTTAACCCTATTAAAATTGCAGCAATTAATACTATTTGACTGCTCAAATAATTCTGTGAGGTAGGGAATATTACCATTTTCAGATGACAAAACAGAGGCTCTGAAAAATTAAATAACTTGTCTAAGGCTATACAATGTGTAATTGGCAGTCAGGATTCAGATTCAGGCTTGCTTTACTCCAAAATCCATGCTTTTCCAATTACTCTATTCTGTAGCACAAATTCCCTCTTTAAGGCCTTCTTTATAGTACTGTTTAGCCCAATTTTGAGATCTTGATCACATATTGCAACTTAACTGATGTCTGAATTAATGTAATAATATGCTTACCAGACTAACATTTATTTAAAGTATGTTTAAAGGTTGCTGGATTTTGGGGAGGGAAAGGGGACTAATGGGGAGATTAGGAAGCTTGGATAGCTTACATTCAGCCTCTCAGGGTTTGGATTTTATTTTGTTTATAGAAATGTGAGTTTTGAGTATCCAAATTCTGGGAAGCTAGGACACTTAAAATCATTTCTAGAAAACCGAGAAACCAGGGAACCACAGAGGTCACCACCCAAATTTTCTCCCCAGAAGCTTGACTTACAGATTTCATGAGCCTTATAAAATGAGCCAGACACTACACCTGAAAGGATATTATGCAGAGTTTATAAAACTCCCAGCTCCACAACTTACAAACTATGTGACTTAAGCAAGTTACTTAACCTCTCTGAACATCAGTTTCCCTACCTATAAAATGTAAATAATACATATTTCTCAGGGTTGTTATAAACTTAAATTTGATAAATAGGATATGATGCTTTATTAGTATAATACTAGTCACATAACGAACATTTAATATATATTAGACCTCCTTAAGAGAACAAACTACACACTAGAAATTCAGGAAAATAATTTGCATGCAAATAATTGCTATATCTTATATAGTAATTAAGCTAGTCTCCAGTGCAATATTTAATAGCTTGGTACAAATTATTTGGATCTGAAATTTAAACTGCATCTATTACTTAAAATTTTTTTCTAATTTAAAGCTTTAATTTATGGAAACTGGACATCTCACCTTTTGGTCTAGAGGTTTGTATTATATTTAGTATAATATCTGTGCTTTTCATTGAAGGCAAAAAGCAAATTTTAAAACAGTATTACCAAGATTTTCTACCAAAGAAGAGAGAGAAACCTGCTAATTTAAGTGCATAAGAAAACAATTTATAGCATTTGTAGTTAACAACAGTGTTATGTAAAGTGTTATGTAAACAGTGTTATGTAAAGTGGCTACAAAAACCACAAAAAAATTGAAAGAATACTTTGTTGATACTGATAATTTTGAGGTGCTTTTCAACTCTAATTGAATTTGATATTGATACTACTAAGTTAACATGAGCTTTCAAATATACTTTGGACATATGTAATTTTTATACTGATATTCTGCTTAAAAGTCAAGTGAAAACACTGAAAAAAATTTTGTCAAAGTAGATGAAAATATACAAGAAAAATGATTTATGGATAGTCAATTCAGTTATCGAAAGACTTCTAAATACATTCAGAAAAATTTGGGTATGTGAAACTACTCTTTTAAGTATAAATTTTATGAAATCTAAACACATATTAAATGTCTGATAAAAAAATTTAGCTCCCAAATTGAGACATTTTTATAGGAGTAAAATACACAACAAATTTTACAGGCTTAGTACAAAGAAATTTTTAAATATATCAATAATTTTTTGCTTATGTGTTGAAATGATCATTTGAATACAGTGGACCACTATTTATTAAATTCACACAGATACCACAGAATTAGATGTTGCTACTAAAATAAAATATTACTTTTACTTGTAAACCTAGTGTCTAATGAAGCAAATATTATTACTTCAACTTTAGCCACTCACCAAAATTTTCCATTTGTGTTGGCTGCCTGGTGATATACTATTTCACGAACTGGTGCTTGGATTTGTGTAGGGATAAACTTTTAAAAGATAATTTTAAAGTTGGAAGTGTGACAGAAAATTGAGTTCTGTGCAAGAGCGCTAAAATTCAAGGTAGCCAAAATCTTACATAATGATTTTTAAAGATTATCACCCAGTTAGCAAAAGCACTTAAACAAAACATAACAGTACCAAAAATCTGCATTATTAATAGCACCCATCTATGACTAAATATAATTTCCTAAAAGCTTATTTGAGGATTTTCTTCAGTTTCTGACATTAAAATGATTAGTTTGACTCTAGATACAACCCACAACAATGAAAAACATTATGCCATACCTCCCTGTTCTTGTTGATTTTAGGTGCCTAACGTTTGTGGCTTCAAAGTTGTCAATCACAGATTGTGCTCCTTTTGGCAAAGTTGGCTAAATATAGTCATAGGGAAACTGAAAAAAAAAAAGAGTATTGTTCTGGAAACAAAAATAAAATGAGAACATTTAATTTGATTTTGCATTTATTTTTAATGCAAAATCAAACCCAGCATTATGTAAACTGGCAACAAAAACTACAAAAAATATTGAAGAACACTTTGTTGATACTAATAATTTTTTTTTTTTGATACTAATAATTTTGAGTTGCTTTTCAAGTCACTTTCCCATATGCTACTCTAAATACATTCACAAAAATATCCACAGAGTTTGTTAGTGGTAGTTTCCTACTAGTGTCTGTTTTTAAAAAATTAGAATTATTAAGACATGATTCTAACTCCCTTAAAATCCTAAAATAGATTCCTGTTCTCCTGACTGGTAGTTACTGTAATCACAGTAATGAGTAGTAAATATGCAGTCTATGAATGGTGCAAAGCAGTTCAAATAGAGAAACAACTGTCTTATAATTATTGCTAGGTTTTGAAGATTTCTCCCTATGGAAAACATGAGCAAGTGCTCAATTTTTTCCCTAAACCATATGATACAAAGTATAACACTGAAGATGGGCTGAGATTAATTAAAAATATATATTGTAAACTCAAGGAAAACCACTGAAAAACTTTTAGGAAGTATAAATAATAAGTTAATAATGGAGATAAAATGGAATAATAATAAATGCTCAATGAGACCTCGAGAAGTCAAAAAGATTTTTTAAAAAAGAAACAAAGAACAAATAAACATGGTAGTAACATGGTAGATTTTAATTAACAATATAATAATCACTTTATATGTGAATGGTCTATACTGGTTAAACACAGAGATTGTCAGATTGGATTAGGAAAGCAAGACTCCACTCTGTGATGTCTACAAGAAATATACATTAAATGCAGATACATAGATAGGTTAAAGAGCAAAAGTATAGAGCGAGATATACCAAAAGAAAGTTGGACTAACTATGTTGATTTCAAACAAAGTAGACTCGAAATAAGAAAATAGATAAAAAGCAAGATTACATAATGATAGGAGTCAGTTCTCCACGAAGACATAACAATCCTAAATGTGTATGCACCTAACAACAGACCCGTAAATATATGTGAGACAAAACTGATAGACTAAAAGGAGAAATAGACTAATTTACAATTATATTTGGAGAATTCAACTCCTCCTTTTCAGTAACTGATAGAATGAGTAGAGAGAAAATCAGAAAGAATATAGATGACCTGAACAAAACATATCAACCAACTTGACTTAGTTGATGTTTATAAGACATTCTTCACAACCATAGCACAATACACATTCTTCTCAACCATACAAGAAATATTCATAAAGATTCTGGCCTATAGAAAAGACTTAAATTTAAAAGAATAAAATTCATACAAAATTCTTGGGCCATAACAAAATTAAACTAGCAATCAATAATAAAAGGTATCTAGAAAGTATCCAAATATTTGGAAATTAAACAACACATTTCTAAATAACCCATATGTTAAAGAAGAGTGACATTCAAAAATATTTTGAACTAACTGAAAATGAAAATACAACATATCAAAATTTGTGGGATGCACCTAAGCAGTACTTAGCAGGAAATTTATAGCAGTAACTGCTTATGTGAGAAAATAAGAAAGGTAAGAAAAATCAGTAATTGAAGTTTTACCTTAAAGAAACTAGAGAAAAAAAAAGCAAATTAAACTTAAAGCAAATAGAAGGAAAGAAATAATAAAGATTAGAAGGAAATCAAAGAAAATGAAAGAAAGACAAATAGAGGAAATCAAAGAACCAAAAGCTGATTCTTTAAAATGGTCAACAAAATTAATAAACTTTTAGCCAGGATGACCAAGAAAAAAAAAAAAAAAGAAAGCATAAAATGCCAATAACAGGAATGAAAAAAAGAAAAAAAAACCTTGCTACTGATCCCACAGATATTAAAATTATAACAAGAGAATACTTAAAACAACTCTATGTCCATAAACTTGAAAACTTAAACGAAATACAAAAATTCCTTAAAAAGAGAAACTACCAAAACTCACGTAAGAAAAAATAACCTGAATATTCCTGTATCTATTTTCTAAATTAAATGTATAGTATAAAACATTCTGAAAAAGAAAACTCCAAGCTCAGATAGTTTCACTGCCAAATTTCACCAAATGTTAAAGAAAACATAATACCAATGCTGCACAATCCCTTCCAGAAAATAGAAAAGAAGGGTATCCTTCCCAATTAATTTTATAAGGTCACATTATGAAAGATGAAAACTACAGACCAATTTCCCCCCATAAATATAGATGCCAAAATTCTCACCAAAATATTAGCAAAATAAATCCAGCAATATATTAAAAAAAAAAATCTCAATTTAATGGAGTTCATCCCAGGAACAAAAGACTGATTCAACATTCAAACATCAATTCATGTAATTTACCATATTAACAGGCTAAATAAGAAAAACTACATCATCTCAAAAGATGCAAAAAACTGTTTGACTAAATTAATCATTTATTCATAAAACTTCTCAACAAACTATAAATAGAAAGAAACTTCCTTAACCTAATAGAGGGCATTTATGAAAAATTCACAGCTCATATGATACTCGGTGAGAGACTGAATTCTTTCTCCATAAGACTGGGAGGAAGAAAATGATGTCCTTTCTCTCCACTCCTATTCAACATTGTACTGGAAGTCCTAGCCAGTGCAATTCAGCAAGAAAAAAAATTAAAGGCATACCTGATCATTTATGTAGAAAACCCCCCAAAAATCTATGTATATTTTAAAAATCTCCTACAACTAGTAAGTGAGTCTATAAAAGATTTAAGATAAAAGATAAATATAGAAGAGTCAGTAATGAATGTTTGGAATTTGAAATTGTAAAAATTACAATAGCATTTTCCTCTCCCTCATAACTGAGTACTTAGATATAAATCTAATAGCCCAATTAAAAGAGATTGTCAGATTGAATAAGAAGAAATTCGCTTTAAATATAGAGGTACAAATACAATTAAACTAAAAAGGTGGAAAATAATATAACATGCTAATACTAATCAAAAGAAAGCTATATTAATATCAGACAGTATAGATTTTAAAGGAAAATATAGCCAGGGATAAATAGTACAATTTCATAATGAAAAAGGGCTCAATTCAGCAAGAGTTTATCAATCTAAATGTTTATATACCTAAGAAGAGAGACTCAAGATACAAAAGCCAAAAACTGATAGAGCTGCAAGGAGAAATACATAAATCCAGATTTACAGTTGGAGATATTAATTTATAATTGATAGAGTACAATACACAGAAAATCAGTAAGGATATAGAAGACCTGAACAACACAATCCTTATCAAAATCCCAGGCATTTTCAGAGAAATTAAGTTGTTTCTAAATAGTATATGGAAATGGTGAGAACCTAAAAGAGTCAAAATAATTTTGAAAAAGAACATAATTGGAATCCTTACACTACCTAAATTCAAGACTTATTGTAAAGCTAAAGTAATTAGACAGTCTGATACTGGTGTCAATAAGATAGATAAATGGATGAGAACAGAGTTTAGAATAGATCTACATTTACATGGTCAATTAATTCTCAACAAAGATGCAAAGGCAATTCAATCGAAAACAAATGATGCTGAAACAAATGGATATTCATATGTAAAAGTATAAACTTTGATCAATACCTAACAGCAAATACAAAAATTAACTTAGAAAGGACCATAGACCTAATTGTAAAACCTAATAACAGTACAAAATTTCTAGAAGAAAATGTTAAGAGAAAAATCTTCGTTACCTTGAGTTAAACCAACATTTCTTAGAACACAGAAAGTAGAAACCATACGAGTAAAAAAATTGATAAATTAAGAACACCTGCACTTTGAAAGATGCTGATAACAGAATGAATACACATCACAGACAGAAAGAAAGTATTTGCTAGTCACACATTTTACTTGTATCAAAAATATATAATGGACTCTGTAAATTCAATAATAAGAAAACAAACTACCCATTTTTTAAATGGGCAGAAGATTGAGCAGACACTTCACAAAAGAAGATATATCAATGGCAAATGGAAACATGAAAAAATGGTCAACATCAAACATCACCGGAGAAATTAAAATTAAAACCATACTGAAATGCCACCACACACTTGTTAGAATGGCTAAAATTAAAAAGATTGATCATATTCAATGATGCTGAGGATGGGGAGCAACTGGAATCCTCAAATGCTTCTGTTTGAATGTAAAATGGTAAAACCATTTTGGGAAACAGTTTGACTTGACTGTTTCTTTTAAAGTTGAACATACATTTACCATATAACCAGACTATTCCACTCCTAAGTATTTATGCAAGATAAATGAAAGCCAATATTCATATAAATACTTGTAAAAATGCTCATAACAGCTTTATTTTTCATAGTAAAAAACTAGAAAGAACCCAAATGTCCATCAGGGGGTGAAGAAATATATTGTGATATATCCATATAAAGAAATACCATTCATCAGTAAAAAGAAATGGACTGACACATGCAGCAATGTGAATTTCAAAATAATCATGCCAAATAAAATCAGACAATAAAAAGAATACAAATTATGCCAGAAAATACCAGAAAATGAAATACTAGACAATAAAAATTAATTTATAGTGATGGAAAGCAGAACACTATATGAGGATGGGAAGGACGGGAAGAGGCAGGAGTGAAGGATTACATAGAAACCTGAGGGAATGTTTTGGGATGATGAATACATTCATTATCTTGATGGTGATCATAGATCACATATATGTCAAAACATATACATCACAGGTATATACATATATGTCAAAACTTATCAAACTAATGTGTTTAATGTGTGTAGCTTACCATATGTCAATCTTACCTCAATGCAGCTGTTTTAAAAAAAGAAGGTGAAATAAAGACACAATCAGGTAAATAAAAAGAGAATTCATTACAGACTGATAACGCACAACTCAAAATACTAAACGAAGTTCTTTAGATTGAAAAAAAATGATACCAGATGGAAATTCCGATCTACAGGAAGGAATAAAGAACACTGGAAATGGTAAATATGTGGGTAAATACAAAAGACTACCTTTATTTTTCTTTATTTCATTAATTTAAAAAAATGGATCATGTAATACAAAAATTATAATGTATTTTGGAGTTTATTATGTATGTCATGTAAAATATATGATAACAATAGTAAAAGGTCAGGTGTGGGGGAAATGGAACTAGTAGTATTGCAAGGCACTAATATGTGAATTAATACATATTAACTCTAAGTACACTGTATAATGTTAAGGATGACTATCAAAATTATTTAATCAATCACTCTGGAATAAATATAATAGGTATTGGTAAGAATCTAATACAGAAATTAAAATATAATATTAAACACTATGTGTAACAAAGAAGGCAGAAAAGGATAAACAAAAGAACAAAATAGGAAAAACAAATAGCAAAATGGTAAACTAATTCAATCTATATCAATAAATAATTATTAATTTTTAATTAAAAGGTAGAGATTCTAAGCTTATTTAAAGAAGCAAAATCCAATTACATTAAAGAGTACTAGCAGGGAGAAAGAGGGAAATTTCATGAAGAAAAAGAGGGTCCATTCACTGAAAGACAATATGCTTGTGCCTAATATAGGGTTTAAAAATATAGGAAGCAAAACTGATAGAATCAAAGGAGAAATAGATAAATCTATAACCATAGTTGGAAATTTTAACACATCTATCTCAATAAGTGAGAGAACATGTAGTCAGATAATCAGTATGGACACAGAAAGCCTGAGTAAGATGAGCAAAAACCTTGATCAAATTAACTTTTACAGACTATCTGCAGAATATTCATTTTTTTCAAGTGCACAGGAATAGTCACTAAGAAAGTCCATATGTTGGTCATGAAATAATATTAATAAATTTCAAAAATACTGAAATATTGCAGAGTATGTTCTTAGACTGTAACAGAATTAAACTGAAACTGAATAACAATAAAATATGTAGAAATAGCATTTTTTCGACCATAATTGTATGAAATTAGAAATCAACTACAGAAAGAAAAACAGGAAAAGAACAAACATGTGGAGACCAAACAACATGCTATTTAAAAAAAAATGAAATCAACGCGGAAATCAGAAAACACCTCAAGACAAGTGAAAATGGAAACATAATTTTCCAAAATCTATGGGATGTAGCAAAAGCAGGTCTAAGAGGGAAGTTCACAGCAATACAGGCTTCCTCAAGAAACAAGAAAAATCTCATATGAACAACTTAACCAACCACCTAGAAGAATGTGAAAAAGAAGAGCAAACAAATCCCAAAGTAAGTAGAAGGGAGGAAATAATAAAGGTCAGAGAGGAAATAAGTTGTGGTTACCAGGGGGGATAGTGGGGGGGGTACTAGGAGTTTGAGATTGACATATACACACTGCTATGTATGGGATGGGTAAGCAATGGGGACCTGCTGTATAGCACAGGGAACTATAATCAGTGTCTTGTAACAACCTATAATGGAAAAGAATCTGAAAAAGAATACATATACGTGTGTGTGTGTGTGTGTGTGTGTGTGTGTAACTGAATCACTTTGCTGTACACTTGAAAGTAACACAATGTTGTGGATTAACTATACTTCAATAAAAAATTAAATTAAATTAAAAAATAAAATAGCTCCATGGGGCTATTCATTGTGATTTTATGCCATCTAAATACTGTTAAGATATGCCATCAATGATTATCCAAGTTATCAATAAAATAAATAAGGACAGACAGTGCTGTGCATCATACTAATAGATATCCTTTGCTGACTGGCATTATATTTTATATTATTACAATAATAGTATATCATAAAAAAACTCTCTGAGAAAGGATATTTAATATAGATATCACCCAACTGAATTACCATTCAGCCTATCTTACTTTAAGTATTATCCTCAAAAGGCTTGGATAACTTCTAGGCGAACAGTTAGTGAACTCTCAGTCTCTGAGAATTCTAACTTGGATTCTAGTTGCCAAGGATACTGTACTGAACATGACAATGTTTCTGCCCTCTTGGTGCTTAATTTGTAGTGAGAAAAAAACATTAAATAAACAATAAATAGTTAAACAAGTAAAAAAGCAAGATAACTTCTAAAGGTGATTAAGTGATATTAAGAAAATAACAGGTTAATGGAAAAGAGAGTCACTGGGTGGCTGTTTTAGGTGTTTTAAGTGGTCGGGAAAGGCCTCTTTTAGTTAACTTTTTAGCTGGACTTGAATGATGAGGAGGAACCAGCCTTACAGAGCTCAGGAATAGGAAAGAAGTGAAGGGAAAAGGTCAAGGTGACTAGGAAGAATAAATATAAGTACATCTATCCCAGCTATTTTGAAATCTTACTTTCTCTAGGTCATCTAGTCATTCTCACCTCTCTCAGAAAGGTACACTAGTGCCAGTAGCCAACCATGAACGCACAGCCCTATAGTTATAGCTCTGAACTAATATAACCCATTCTGGAGGTTGGGGGTGGGAGTGTAGTGGGGGCTATATCAATCCCTAAAGATTAAGGTAATGAGAAATCAGAAGCCACCATTGCTAATTCTACTAAATGGTCATAACAATCCCAAATCTGGATAACTTTTTAATGAGGATATTGTTGATCATAGGGGAAAAGAAAAAGAGAGTGAAGAATTAATGCAAATTCACAACTACTGGAAACACAAGTCAAAACAGTATGCTTTATACTCAAGAACAACATAAACAAAGGTTTCCCACTTCCACAGATAAGTGGAAATTCTGAGGATATATTCAGGGAACATAAAATAACTGAATTTAGGGCTTCCCTGGTGGTGCAGTGGTTGAGAATCTGCCTGCCAATGCAGTGGGACACGGGTTCGAGCCCTGGTCTGGGAAGATCCCACACGCCGTGGAGCAACTAGTCCCGTGAGCCACAACTACTGAGCCTGCACGTCTGGAGCCTGTGCTCCGCAACAAGAGAGGCCGCGACAGTGAGAGACCCGTGCACCGTGATGAAGAGTGGCCCCCGCTCGCCCCTGCTCGCCGCAACTAGAGAAAGCCCACACACAGAAACGAAGATCCAACACAGCCAAAATAAATAAATAAATAAAAATTAAAAAAAAACAAACTGAATTTAGTTATAGCACAAGACATACAAAGATTACCAAGATAAGATATAACCATCGACTGTAGAACTATCACTGAATACTTTTTATATCAAGTAGTTGAACTTTATTCTGTATGAAATTGAGAGTTACTAAAAGTCGTTTGAGGATGGTACTGACCAATCTAGAAGCTTGGTGAAGAACAAAGATTAGGAGCAGGGAGACCAATTAGAAAGCTATTGTAATAATTCAGTTAAGAATTAATGATTGTTTGAATTTAAGTAATGGATTAATCTGTTGGTGATTACCTTTCAAAATGCTCCATGTCCACAGTTGACAAGAATGCAGTAAAACAGGCACTGTAGTATGTTGCTGGTGGAAGTGAAATTTGGACTTTTCTGGTGTACAAAGGGGTGGGATTGGATTTAAGAGACAAAGGAGAAGAGGTAAAAAAAAGACCGGAGGACTGATAGATATCAAGGATGAGAAAAGAGAATAGATATCAAGCTATTGAAGATGACTATGAGGTTTCAGGCCTGATTTAGCAAGGTGATCAGATTATTAACAGAAATGAGGTAACAGGAGGAGATGATGGAAAAGAGCAGAACAAACTCCACAGACCAAGAGGACCTGCACTGACCTCCTTGAGATTCTGCTTAACCTTGGAGAAACTCATTTGAACTTAGTGTCTATATTTACATATGTAAAATGGTGGTGGCAGAGGGCGGTTGAAATAGATTATCTCAAAAATTCTTTCCAGCTAGATAATTATGAGAATTTAGAATGTGGTTGTAAATGCTTTTAATTTCAGAGAAGTCTCTTAAATTAGATTATAAGCAATTTTAAAGCAGGGACTTACTAGCTTATTCTGTCTAGCATATTAGCTTTTCTTTGTTTCTAACTAACAAAAAATAAATAAATGGTTATAAATATATGGTCTTTATAAAACATTTTAAGTTAATAGAAAAATATAAGTACATCCACTTCCTCTCACATTTCTCTAATACTGCACATATATTTGTATTACTCTGTTTATGAAAATCTGGAATTTTACTTGTTTTGTAACCTGTTTTTCAGCATTATAGAATGAATAGTTTCCTATACATACTTATATATTCAAAATAATGTTTTTAGTAGCTTTATATAGACATATGGATATAATCAATCCTCTATTGATTGTATACATTAATGTTTTTAATAACATTGAGGTAAACACATTTTTACATAAATCTTAATGCTTAACTGTACATTATTTCCCCAAGATAATTGTCCAGAGCTGAAATGTCTTGTTTAAAGGGAATAGTTTTGAGGCTTTTGATATATTATCAAGCTGGACTCCAGATAAATTGTCCATTACACTTCCACAATAATACATTAAAGTGTGTGTTTTGTTACGATCTTGCCAAATGTAGGCATTTTAAAAAGCAATTCCAAACAAATGAAAAATGGCATCTCAGATTAATTTGTATTTGAACATAGAAAACTTAAATGTTCTAAAATATTTATTGGACTTTTTTATTTCTTTCTACTCAAGACTTCTATTCAATCTGAGAACATTTTCCTTTTGGATTTTGTCATTTAATTATGTCTATAAGAGGTGGGGCAAGAACAAGATGGCAGAGTAGGAGGACACGGGACTCACCTCCCCCAATGTAAACATCAAAAATACATCTACATGTGGAGCAATTCTCACTGAAAACTAATTAGAGACTAGCAGAAAGACTCTTGTACAACCAAGGCTATAAGAAAGATCCACACAGAATGGGGTAGGAAGGAAAGAGAAGTGATCAGTTTGGGACCTGTGCCCCTGGGAGGAGACTCAGAAGAGGAGGGGATTACATGGGCAGAGATCTTCCCTGGGGAACAAGAGGTTCAAACCACATATTGGGCACGTCAGCCCTGGGGTCCAACGTTGGAAAGACGAGCCCCCTTGGCTGGTTGGAGAGCTGGTGAGACTAACAGGAGGACTGTAGGAAGCCTGGACTCTGCTCATGATGAGGGTGCACACACTTGCTTACTCCTGAAACAGGTCTAGAGGGTGAATTGAAACTACATGGGAGGCTAGCCGGTTTCCCATGACCACCCTGGACTGCACCTCAGCCTGAGTCAAGCACCTGCTCTGGCCCCATTTGCTTCACAGTGCAGCGTCACATGGGGCTGAGAGCTGCAGCAGCCGAAGTGACAGCTAAGTTGTGAGGGACAAAGGCATCTCAGACCCAGAGTGGCATCTGAGCAGAGCGGGGGCAGTCATTAATGGCACTTAGGGAGGCAGCGCATCAGAAGTGGTCCTGGGCTCTGACTATGGCCAGTGCCCCCACAGCCCATGCCCAGAACCAAAATGAACATCCACACCAGCCCCTCTTGCTGTAGCACTGCTCTCCTCTGGGGTAAGTGTGCTGGTGCAGGGAGCAGAGAGAGCACATATTTAAAGGGTATCAAGCCAGTTCAGACCCAACCCACAGGGCTTCTTCTGAATCAACATGGGACTCAACTCTGCCCCCAGTAGGGTAGTGCTGGCCACTGAGCAGAGAAGAAGCCTCAGCTCACACCTGGCTCCAGCCCTAGTGCCTTCATCTCTAGCCCCACCTCCTAGCAAGGTGATAGCTGCCAGCATACCCTGGGGAAAGATATGACTCATGCTCATTCAGACCTAGATTTCCCACTAATGCCACTGGGCACACACAGACTGTATAGGGATGCTCCCACACAAGGACAACATTTCAAGACTGCTATAGGTAACTGCATCACCTAAATTCACAGAGACAGAGAAAGTTAAGCAAAATGAGAAGACAGAGAATTTGTTTCAATTGAGAGAACAAGAGAAAACTCCTAAAAAACAACCAATTAAACAGAAGTAAGTAATTTATCAGACAAAGACTTCAAAGTATTAATAAGAATGTTAACTGAATAAGGGAAATGTTAACTGAATGTTAACTGAATTAGGGAAAAGAATAGATGAACACAGTGAGAATTTTAACAAGAAACTAGAAAATGTAAAAAAGAATCAGTCAGAAATGAAGAATAAAATAACTGAAATGAAAAACACACTAGAAGGAATTAAGAGTAGACAAGGTGATACAGATGAATGCATAAATGATCTGGAAGATAGAATAATGGAAATCACCAAATCAGAACAGCAGAAAGAAACACAAATTTTAAAAAATGAGAACAGTTTAAGGGACCTCTGAAACAACATCAAGCATACCAACATTATACTGCATCATAGGGGTCCCAGAAGGAGGAGAGAGAAAGAAAGGGTCAAAAATGTATTTAATGAAATTATGGAGGAAAACTTCTCAAACCTGAAGAAAATAGATACCCAGGTACAGGAAGCACAGAGGGTCCCAACCATGGTGAACCCAAACAGACCTGTACCAAGACATATCATAATTAAAATGGAAAAAGTTAAAGATAAAGAGAGAATTCTACAGGCAGAAAGAAAATAAGAAAGAGTCATATACAAGGGAACCCCCATAAGACTATCAGCTGATTTTTCTGCAGAAACTTTGCATGCCAGAAGGGAGTAGCATGACATATTCAAAGTGCTGAAAGGGAAAAAGCTACAACCTAAGATACTCTATCCAGCAAGATTATCACTTAGAATAGAAGGAGAGGTAAAAAACTGCTCAGATAAGCAAAAACTGAAAGAGTTCATCAATACTAAACCTATTCTAAAAGAAATGTTAAAGGGTCTTCTCTGTGAGGAAAAGAAAAGGCTATAAGTAGAAGTATCTACAGGAAAGGAAAATTCTAGTAGGAAAGGCAAATATATAGTAAGGGCTGAGGATCAATCACTTAAATAAGCTAGTCTGAAGATTAAAAGACAAAAAATTATAAAATCAACTATAAATAAATAATTAGTATAGGGATAAACATGAAGCTGTAAAATATATCAAAACACAGAATGTGGTGGAGGCAAATAAGAAATGTATATCTTTTGGAGTGTTTGAATTTAATGTTTGAACTTAAATGACTACCAGTTTAAAACAAGTAGATATAGTTATAGGTCACCATACATGAACTGAACGATAAGCACAAATCAAAAATGTATAATAGATGCACAAAAACTAAAGAGAAAGGAACACAAGCATACCACTAAAGAAAATCATCAAAGCACAAGGGAATAAACTTAAATAAGAGAAATTAACTGAGAAGAACTACAAAAATAACCAGAAAACAAGTAACAAAATGGCAATAAGTACATACCTATCAATAATTACTTTAAATGTCAATGGACAAATACTCCAATCAAAAGACACAGGGTAACTGATTGGATAAGAAGTAAGACCCATCTTCATGCTGCTTACAAGAGACTCACTTCAGAGCTAAGGACACACACAGACTGAAAGTGAGGTGATGGAAAAGGATATTTCATGCAAATGGAAATGACAAGAAAGCAGGGGTAGCAATACTCATTTCAGACAAAATAGACTTTAAAACAAAGTTTATAATAAAAGACAAATAAGGGCATTATATAATGATAAAGGGATCAATACAAGAAGAAAACATAATGCTCATTAACATACATGCACCCAAAACAGGAGCACATAAATATATAAAGCAAATAGTAACAGACATAAAGAAATCAACAGAAACACAATAATAGTGGTGGACTTTAACATCCCACTGATATCAACAGACAGATCATTCAGACAGAAAATCAATAATACAACAGTGTACTTAAATGACACAACAGCCCAATTGGATATAACTGATATCTATAGGACATTACATGCAAAACCAGCAGAATACACATTCTTTTCAAGTGTACACGGAACGTTCCTCAGGACAGATCAAATACTAGGCCATAAAACAAGCCTCAACAAATTTAAGAGGACAAAAATTAAATCAAGCACTTTTTCTGATCGCAATGGTATGAAACTAGAAATCAATTACAGGAAGAAAAATGGAAAAACACAAATATGTGGAGACTAAATATCATGCTACTAAAAAACCAATGAGTCAGGGAATAAATGAAAGAGGAAATCAGAAAATACCTTAAGACAAATGAAAATGGAAACACAACTTTCCAAAATCTATGGGATGCACCAAAAGCAGTTCTAAGAAGGAAGCTCACAGCCATACAGGCCTACCTCAAGAAAGAATAAAAATCTCAAAGAAACAACCTACCATGTAAGGAATTTGAAAAAGAAGAATGAACAAAGTCCAAAGTCAGAAGAAGGAAGGACATAATAAAGATCAGAGAGAAAGTAAATAAAACAGAGACAAAAAAAACCCCCAAAACAATAGAAAAGAAATGTACTGGATTTTTAAAAAGATAAAGAAAATTGATAAACCTTTAAACAGGCTCATCAAGAAAAAAAGAGAGAGGACCCAAATAAACAAAATAAGAAATGAAAGAGGAGAAATAACAATGATATCACAGAGATTTTTAAAAAATCATAAGAGAATACCATGGAAGTTATATTCCAATGAACTGGACAACCAATAAGAAATGGACAAATTTCTAGAAATATACAATCTTCCAAGACTAAATCAGAAAGAAACAAACAATCTGAACAGACAGATCACTAGAAGTGAAATTGAGTTGGTAATCAAAAAACTCCCAGCAATCAAAAGTCCAGGACTGGACAGTTTCACAAGGGAATTCTACTAAACATATAAAGAAGAACTAATACCTATCCTTTTCAAACTATTCCAAAAAACCAAAGAGGATGGAACACTCCCAAATTCATTCTACAAGGCCACCATTATCCTGATACCAAAACCAGACAAAGATACTACAAAAAAAGAAAATTACAAACCAATATCTTTGATGACTATAGATGCAAAAATCCTCAACAAAATATTAGCAAATTGAATTAAACAATATACGAAAAGGATCATACACCATGGTCAAGTGGGATTTATTCCAGGGATGCAAGGATGGTTCAATATCTGCAAATCAATCAATGTGATACACCACATTAACAAAAGGAAGGATAAAAATCACATGATCAGAAAAAGCGTTTGACAAAATTCAACATCCATTCACGATAAAAAAAAACTCTCATCAAAGTTGGTATAGAGAGAATATATCGCAACATTATAAAGGCCATTTATGACACACCCACAGCTAACATCGGTTCAATGCTGAAAAGTTGAAAGCCTTTCCTCTAAAATCAGGAACAAGACAAGGATGCCCACTCTTGGCACTTATAAGTACCTGGTATTGGAAGTCCTAGCCACGGCAATCAGACTATAAAAAGAGATGAAAGGTATCCAAATTGGAAGGGAAGGGCAAAAATGACACTATTTGCAGATGACATGATACTCTATATAGAGAACTCTAAAGTCTCCACCCAAAAACTATAAAAACTAATAAATGAATCCAGCAAGGCTGCAGAACACAAGATTAATATACAGAAATCTGTTGGTTTGCTATACACTAATAATGAACTACCAGAAAGGGAAAGCAAGGAAACCATCTCGTTTAAAACTGCATCAAAAAGAGTAAAATACTTAGGAATAAACTTAACCAAGGAGGTTAAAGACCTATACTCTAAAAACTATAAAACATGGATAAAGGAAATTGAAGATGACACAAAGAAATGGAAACATATCCTGTGTTCATAAATTGGATGAATTAATATTGTTAAAATAACCATACTACCCAAAGCAATCTATAGATTTAATGAAATCCTATCAAAATACCCATGACATTTTTCACTGAACTAGAACAAATAATCCCCAAATTTATACAGAACCACAAAAGATCCCAGATTGCCAAAGCAATCTTGAGAAAAAAGAGCAAAGCTGGATGTATCACCCTCTCAGACTTCAGACTATATGACAAAGCCTTGTAATAAAAACAGCGTGATATTGGCACAAAAACAGACACATAGATCAATGGAACAGAATAGAGAGCCAGGAAATAAACCCACACACTTATGGTCAATTAAACTACAACAAAGGAGGTAAGAATATAGAGTGGAAAAAGACAGTCTCGGTGCTGGGAAAACTGGACAGCTACATGTAAAGGAATGAGATTGGAACATTTCCTCACACCTTATACAAAAACAAACTCAAAATGGTTTAAAGATCTAAATGTAAGACTTGAAACTATAAAACTCATAGAAGAGAACACAGGCAGACCACTCTTTGACATAAATTGTAGCAATATTTTTTTGGATCTGTCTCCTAAGGCAAAAGAAACACATGCAAAAATAAACAAATGAGGCCAAATTAAATTTATAGGCTTTTGCGCAGCAAATGAAATGATCATTAAAATGAAAAGACAACGTATTGAATAGGACAAAATATTTGCAAATGATATGACCGATAAGGGGTTACTATACAAAATATATAAACAGCTCATGCAATTTAACATCAGAAAAGCAAACAACCCAATTAAAAAATGGGCAGAAGACCTGAATAGACATTTTTCCAAAGAAGACATACTGATGGCCAATAGACATAAAAATATGCTGGACATTGTTAATCACCAGAGAAATGCAAATTAAAACCACAATGAGATATCATCTCATACCTGTTGGAATGGCTATCATCAAAAAGTCTACAAATAACAGGTGTTGGTGAGAATATGGGGAAAAGGGAAAACATGTGCACTGTTGGTGGGAATGTAAATTGGTGCAGCCACCATTGAGAACAGTAGGGAAGTTCCTCAAAAATCGAAAAACAGAACTACCATATGATCTAGCAATTTCACTCTTGGGTATTTATTTGAAGAAAATGAGAACACTAATTTGAAAAGATACATGTACCCCAATGTTCATAGTAGAATTATTTGCAAGAGCCAAGATACTGAAGCAACCTAAGTGTCCATCAACAGATGAATGGATAAAGAAGTGCACACAATGAAATATTAGTCATAAAAAAGAAATGAAACTCTGCCATTTGAAGCAATCTGGATGAACCTACAGCAGGGGTACCCAGCCCCCAGGCTGTGGACTGGTACTGGTCCAAGGCCTGTTAGGAACTGGGCCACACAGCACGAGGTGAGTAGCAAGTGAGTGAAGCTACATCTGCCGCTCCCTATTGCTCCCCATTGCTCACATTACCACCTGAACCATCGCTCGCATTACCACCTGAACCATTCCCTCCCTCACCCACCGCCTCATCCGTGGGAAAACTGTCTTCCATGACACCTAGAGCATATTAGGCTTAGTGAAATAAGTCAGACACAGAAAGACAAATACTCTCTGTTATCAGTTACATGTGGAATCTAAAAAATAAAACAAAATAATGAGTATAATAAAAGAGAAACAGTATCACAAATATAGGGAAAAACTAGTGGTTACCAGTGGGGAGAGGAAAGGGGGAGTGGCAAGATAGGGGTAGTGGATTAAGGGATACAAATTACTGTGTACAAAATATAAAAGCAACAAGAATATACAGCACAGGGAAATATAGCCATTATTTTAAAATAACTTTAAATGGGATATAATCTATAAAAATATTGAATCACTATGTTGTACATCTGAAACTAATATTGTTAATCAATTATACTTCAATAAAAACTTATCTAAAGATTTTATATAATAAGGTGTGAAACTTCCATCTTTCATATGCTCTAAAAATTTGTTTACTATTTGTATTTTGTCTTGTATATTTTGAACATAATTTGTAAATGATTATGTATTCGATGTTTTTCTCTTCCATTTTTATGTTCCGTTTTATTTTTATGCTTAGGAATGTCTTGTTAGGTTACATATGTTCATCTGTATCTTCTAGTTCTATTATTTTTTATTAGATATATGTAATATTAATCTATCACCAACTTGATGCCTGGTAATTGCTTCATGATGTGTACATAAAGTAAAACTTCTAATTTTTAATGTTTTCGTTGTAATTGGCTACCACTGTCAACTTTCTTATAATTCTGATAGCTATTCAAGTTTCTCTGGTTTCCATGTAATAATTTGTCTGCAATTTAGAGTAACTTAATTTTTTATTTTTTAATAGTTCAGTCTTATCCTTGCTTTTTATTGTTTCCTTGAGAACCTCCAGGGCAATGTTAGAAAAAACAAACAAACAAAAGACTAGTGGTAATGGCATAAATCCTTGTCTTGTCCCTTATAGCATCTGGAATGTGTTTTGACATAAAACTTAATATCTACTAAATAGATGAGTGATCTAAAATTTTCTGGTGAACCAAGTATCTTTAATTTTCAACAATTTGGAATGTAGAATTTTTTGGCCCCCTTTCACAGATGGAGAAATTGAGGTTCAAAAAGGTTATATCCCTTACACAAAGCCCGAGGGCTAGTTTAAGAAAATCTCTCCAAAACTCTTTTCCTATTATGTGAATAGGGGCCATTAAGGTCTTTGAAAAAAGCTGGCTCTGGCATCGCTGGTAAGGTCCTTTCAGACTTAGAACACCAAGCTAGCAAAGGTTCCAGCAAGGCATAGATACCCTAGTAGGTTACCTTTGGCTGGGTCTCCGCAGTAGTCAACACCAGCCCCGTGGCGAGGTGGGGTCTCACACTCTAACCTACATGATTTACAGGTTCTGGGGGGCGAAGGGCAGGCTGGAATTCACAGCTTATCGGATGGGGCCAGCCTGTCTTGGAAGCCAGCTCCTGGCCCTCGAACCAAGGGGAAGGCCAAGGTTCGCTGGTCTTCAGCGCTGATCATCCCCGCAGCCCCGGTCGCCTCCTCTCCGCCCCCTGCAGGCCAGCCGAGGAACTGCTCAGGGGCCGGGTGGGGCCCGGAGCGCGGAGCCGACATCTCTAACCCGCGGGGCTTTGGCGGTTCCACCGACTGCAGGCCGGCCACCCTGCCGCGGAAAGAGCGGGCCATGGCGCGGGTGCTGATCGTGGGCGCCGGGCTGACGGGAAGCCTGTGCGCAGCGCTGCTGAGGAAGGCGGCGGCCCGTCCTTTGCACCTCGCTGTGTGGGACAAGGCTGGGGACTCAGGTGGGTCGTCTCCCGGCCGAAACGGGGGGAAAAGAAGCCGGCGGGGACCATGGCTTCTGAGGTGGCCTAGGCCCTACCGGAGTAAGTCTGTGAAGAAAATCCAGCAGCTCGGCGGGCGTCTGGTCACGTGATCGGAGACTTCCGGCGCCCGTAAGGCCTGAGAGGGCGCGCGGGTGGAAGCGGCGACCCCGGCTGGGCTGGGGGGCGGGGCGGGAGTGCCGAGAGCGCTTCGGAGGGCGGCCTGAGCGGCCTGGGAGGGGTCCCGACTGGAGTTTGCAAAGCTTGGGCCTGCCGCTGCCGCTAAGAAGTGGATTTTTCCCTCGGCCGCTCTGTGCCTTGGAGGCTTATCTCTAGATTATGAGAATCCTCAAGTGCCCATTGACCAAGACTTTACGAAGATCTAGTTGACAACATCCTGTCACTCTCCTGAAATCTGACTGCAAGAGGGAAAGCATTCGTTGATTCGTTCATTCTGACATTTCATTTATTATTTTGTTTTCTTTTGTCCTTTCGTTCATTCCTGTTATTCAGATCGGTAAATAGATGCCTCAGTCACAGTGCTGAAGGGTGGCGCATTATTCATGGGTTCTTTTAAAAAAATATCTCACACTCAGTGACCAAATTGTCTCTTAATTACTTCCTAACAATGTTAGATGACAAAATCTTCAGTATAAAAAAACGTTTTCTAGATGTTTGTAATCTGGAGAAAACAGAATATTTAAAAATATATTAATTATTATGAAAGTAAAAAATTTTTAAAAAAATTTTAAAAATGTTTCCTAAAACAGTTCTAAGTAATCTATTTGTGGTAACCTGGGGTGAATAGCGTCAACTGCAAATGGTTGATTCTAATGCGCTAAGACATTTTCCTGGGGACTAATTCAAGGGGGAAGAATGACCACAGCCAGCAGTCCTCATAATCTACAGAGCACAGTGGACTTGGGTGCCCAGTACATCACCTGCACTCCTCATTATGCCAAAAAACACCAGAGGTGAGTTAGTTGAAAGGGGGTGGAATCAGTCTTACTGGTTGTAGGATGTAAAAAGATACAAATCATCCATTTTTAGCAGGGTTAAACTTTGACTCTTGTAATATAGTGAAATTATATTATCATCATTGATCGTATTAGCAGTAAAAGGTTAACCTGAGTAAAGTGGGAAAACTGTAATACATACCTCATCCAATTGTTGTGACCATCAGATGAGATGTTACATGGAACATAGTAAAGGCTCAATAAATAAGAGTTCGTATGTTGGTGTTGAGGAAGAGGACAGATAGCTGTGATGGAAGTCAATCTTAACCAGATTTAAAGCTGGTGTATTGAATACCTTTCTTTTTATTTTCACTGACTTGAATTTTGAAATATATGAGAAAATAGACCTTTGACTAAGATTAGCAAAAGACTATGGATTCTCAAAACATTTCCGTTCTTCACCTGAATTATAGTTTTTATTAACACAAAACATATGTTGAGTTGTTCATAGGAAGATTTCTAGTTATTATTTAGGATTGTAATCTCTAAGAATTCTTGAAAGAGAATATAGTATTTAGAGCTAAGTATAGCATATAGTTATGTTATACATATTGATTTATTTCAGTTTTTATGATGAACTGTTAGCTCGTGGTGTTTTGAAGCCTCTGACCTCTCCTATTGAAGGAATGGTGATAAAAGAAGGAGATTGTAACTTTGTGACACCTCACGGAGTTTCTTCAATTATTAACCATTACTTGAAAGAATCAGGTGAGAATAGAATTTTTTCTGCCTTCTTTTAAAGTTAGCATTTTAAAATAAAAGTTATATACATAATTAAATATTAATGCTATAAAGTTATAAAATAAATGTTCTCCTACTCACCACTCAATAGCTAGTTGTCTTCCCCTAAAGTAATCATTGTTTACAATATATGCTTCCAGAAAAATGTTTATGCATCTATCTATTGTTCTACATGGCTGTCTCTATTTACCTGTTCATATATTTGTATATATTCTTTTTTAAAAAATAAATGAGATTATTTTACATAAGCCATTCTATACTTTTCTCATCTATGTTTATAATAAATCAATCTCTATCTCTATCTATGTCTATATATATCCTATTGGTTCTATTTCTCTGGAGATTCCTGACTAATGCATAATCATAGGGTGAATCATATCTTGGGTCTGTTTTCATATCAGCAAATTCAGTGTGCTTCATTCTTTTCAATGCCTGTTCAGTATTACATGGTATGTGTGTATTGTTATTTAGTTAACTGTTAACTTTCTGGTAAGTATGTGGATTGTTTGGTTGGGGGGTGAGGGGTTGTTTTGGTTTATGCTAATACAAATATTACTGCAATGTTTAACCCTGATATACTTTTGAAAGCATATCTGTCAGATCAGTTCCTAGCAGTACAGTAGGTGTGTCAATGGCATGTGCATTTTTTATTTAACTAGGTTGTGCCATCTCTTCCTCTTAAAGAATATCTCATCAATAGTGAAGGAGAATGTCTCTTTCCACACAACCTGATATTATGGAAATTTAAAAATTTTGCCCATGTGATGGGTTACAATGGTATCTCCTTGTGTTTTGATTTGCATTTACTTAATTATGACTGAGTTTATGCATCTTTGTTTTGCTAACCAAGTCTGTGCTTTTTTTTCTTGTGAATGTCTTATTCATAACCTTTGCCCATTTTCTATGAGGATTTTCATTTGTTCTTTATATTTATTATAAGTGTTTTAAGATGGATTTTTTGGAAAAAGATGATAAATAATCTTGGATGATAAATGATTTATTTTTTAAAACAGAAATAGGCTTCTTGATGAATCATAAATAATTGCCCAACTGAAGATCACTGAGGAAAGGTATAAGGCTGAGTATTTGTTTTGTTTCATAAGCTATTTCTAGAATAGTTACTGTTTTGGTCTCCTTCATCAAATATTACTAATTGGGAACCCTGAGAATCCTTGATACTGGGCATGGGAGGGGCCAGTGAGATTGAATATACAACATGAAGACATAGTAAATACCATTCTGGGTGAGGCCATTTCTTCATCTAGGATTTAGACTATGATGGTGTATTCATCAGGATTTTCCAGAAAAACAGAATCAAGAGGATATATATATATATATATATATATATATATATATATATATATATATATAAATTTATCATATAGAATTAGCTTATGTGATTTTGGAGGCTGGCAAGTCTGAAGATCTGCTGGAGACCCAGGAGAGTTGATGGTTTAGTTTCAGTCCAAAAGCCTGAGACCCCAGAGAGCTAAAGGTACAGTTCCAGTCCAAAGGCTGGTGAGCTTGAGACCCAGGAAGAGCTGATGTTTCAGTTCAAGTCTGAAGGCAGGAGGATAAAACAATGTCCCAGTTCGAAGGCTATCAGACAGGAAGACTTCTTTACTCCTAGGAGGGTCAGCCTTTCTGTTTTATTCAGGCCTTTGATTGATTGGATGGTACCCACCTATGTTAGGGAGGGCAACCTGCTTTACTCAGTCTACCAATTTAAATATTAATCTCTTCTAAAAACACCCTCACAGACATACCCAGAATAATGTTTGCCAAATATATGGGAACCCCCATGACTCAGTCAAGTTGACACATAAAATTAACCATCACAGATGGTGACACCATTTGGACATTTTGTAGAATGTCATCAGCTTCATATATTGCCACCATACAACTTTAAAAAAAATCTAATTTCCATCATGATTTTTACTTAACCCAAATTAGATGTGCATACTTACTAAAATTTCCAAGTACTTAGTAATTGTATTATATATCTAGCCATCCATGCATGCATACATCCATTCATTCAATAAACATTTACTGAGTGCTTACTATATACTGTTTTAGGCACTAATGATACATGAACCAAAGTCCCTGCCTCGTATACCTGAGGGACAGTCCTTGAATACATTGTACCTACATCCTTTTGTGTTAGGTGTTTGGGGGAATATATGCTTTATTTTCCAATTTTGCTTTGGAAACTCTTGGCAGAAGAGGTCATATTTAATTATTTGTAGCTCAAACAGAATCTAATAGTACCTTGTACATAGTAGGTAGGTATAGTGATATAGATTTAGATTTCTAATATATATAAATATACATATATTTATTCATTCTAATTTAGCCAATTCTTAGTAAAAACCTATTTATTCTTTCAATTTGTACAGTCTCTTGAGAGTGTGAGTACTTTAGATTTTCTTATCACTATGTAAAATATTTATTTCAAAAGTAACTTTTAAAAAAGAATTACATACTACTGGTAGAAAATTTGGAAAGTACAGAAAAATAGCAGGGGAAAGTGTCACTATAATATATAAATCAACAATAAGTCCATTTTGTGACATACTTTCTGCTTTTTTTAAAAATGAATTTTTATATAATTGAGTTCAAGGTCTACATATTTTGAGTGTATATAAACTTTTTCTTAGTTTATTTAAACATTATCTTTGTACTGCTTCAAGAGGTCTTTCCACCCTCTACCCAGATCCATTATTAGAGGTTTTGTAGACCCTATCTATACCATTTAAAATTTTATAATTATATCCATTTAAGCATTCTTTAAACTTCTTTAAAGCTTTCTATCCTATAAATGGTTTCGATCTTATTTTGGTTGTTTCCACAATATAACTCGAGAGAGTCCCTGTCATCAGAATGACCTGGGTTCAAATTCACATTCTACCACCATTTCCTAGCTATGTAATATTAGAAAAGTTTTAAAATCTATACCTTGGTTCTTTCATTGGAAAAATGAGAGCAATAACAGTACCTACTACTAAGTTTTGTGAGGAATAAAGGATATAATGCACTCATTGTCAATTTAAGCAAATAATAGGCCATGCACATAGAAATCTCTTGATAAATATTAGTTTAAAAAATAGTCTACTTGAATGAAGCTGACCTTTGCATGTGCTCAGCACATAAGAACCCAAATTGCCAAGTCATTCCAAAAAATACTCTACATTTGGGATCAGTTGAGTTCACAGCCCCACAGTCTGATGGTCCAACCAGTTTTATTTAGTTTGGGACTAGACTTCCAGGGAAATTATCTGTATTGGGCATGTCTAATCAGGTATGCTTTAGAATAGGTTCAACTCTCTAAAGCCAATATTTAAGTAGACCAGTTTCCCAGAGTAAGTAGTGAAGGGCAGGAGGAAATAGGCACATGCCTCTTCACCTTATGTTCTGTTCTTATTTATTGTCTCATGTGTTCACATTAAGCTTATTACAGAGAAAACTGTGTTTATTGACATCAGTTTTACCTACTGCCTGTCTTCCCAGTTAATACAATCTTCTTGAGTAAGTAAAATGTGATTTTTCTGTTGTTTTACTTTTTTGGTTGTCACTGTTGGGGGTGGGAGAAATTCAAAGGAACAAAAGCTACTCTATCATTTGTTAAGTGCTATTTATCTGATACTATGTTAGGCACTTAACATACATCATTTCTAATTCTCATATAACCATTCAAGGTGGTTATCATTCTCCCCATGTGCTAATGAGAAAAATGAGACTCCGGGAGGTTAAGTACTTTGCTTATGGTGGCTTAACTAGTAAGTAAGAGACCAGCACTCTCTTTAAGCTGACCCTGTTGTCATTTCCTTTTAATGATCCCATGGAGGACAATGAAAGGGTCTCATACCTCTGATTTAACATCTTTTCCTTTCCAGGTTTTCCCCTACAGTATGAGAGACTGCTCCCATCCTACCCTGGTTCTACATGTCAATGGACACCTGGCTCAAGAGAACAAACTCATAGAGCCCTTCCCCTAGTCCCCCTCTTTCATTGGTTAGTCCCTGCCCCAGGGGGAAGGGGCTACTAAGGAGTAATGCCATTTTCCTTCTTTATGCAAACAGGAAGATCAGTCACCTGCTGGTTCCTGCCTATGACCTTTAGACAGTGATGAGCCAAGTCCTTTTGCTTTTGAATAAGGCCCATGTTATTAAATCATTCATCGGAGGATGAATTTAGTTTCCAGGACAGGATGAGCATCTTTTATTTGGTTTGGCCTACCATAGGAAGAACGGTTGCTGCATGTATTTGTTTTTATTTTACCATCTACTTCAAAAGGGACATTGACTAACAATCCAAAGTCAACATGGGCAATGTAACTTGTCAAAGTTGACAGGATTGATTTATTAGAAAAGATGGTTTAATTTGCAGATACTATCAGCTAGTGTGATTTCTTTCTAGTAATATATAATTTTTATCATTTTCTCCCTTTTTACTTTTGTGTTTACTTTCTTTCTAAAATTGATGTAAGACAATTAAGGCTGAGCAGTTCTGTCTCAAAATTTCTCCTAGGCGGGTGATCATGGCACTCATCCATAACAGTGTCTTTCAGAGAGAAGGTAGAAGATAGCCCAGGAGCCTTGGTTAAGCACTCCACAGTTTAAGCAGTGCATTTAGTTAGACATTGCTTACATCTCTTCAGGTCCATCTCAGCAGTTCTGAACCGAAACCTTTTGTAGGAAATTATTGGAGGAAAATGAATTTAGATACTCTCTCTAAAATGGAAGAAGGCAGGGGATACACATTGAATAAATATATAACAGAAACATATTTGCCTTTGTAAAATGGCTAAAACTTCTTTGTGTTCTGATATCTTTGTAGTTATCTGCAGATTTTTTTATTTTTATGAAATATGTGCTGGGGAAATAGTGGTAAATAAAACACATGGACCTTGCCTTTGTTAATATGGAGTGTAGTGGGGGGAAAAGACAAAAACTAATTTCACACACAAAAAAAGGGTACATAATAAATGCTAAGAAGAAAGAGTGAGAGCCTTATGAGAGAGCTATAATAATAGGACCTAAACTAATGTGAGTTTGAGAGGAGTGAGGTATGGGAAATTTGTCAGGGAAAGCATGTCTGAGGAACTAATGTTTACCTGGGTACCTGAAAGGTGAGCAAGAGTGAACTAGGCCAACAGCTGAGTGGTGAGAATTGCATGCAGTGGGCATATCAAGTTGCAACTGTTCTAAAGTAGGAGGAAGATGGTGCATTTATGGAATGAAAAGGTCATCATGACTGGAGGGTAGTGAATGAGGGAGAAAACAGTAAGAGGTGAAGTTTAAGAGTAAAGCAGGGGCCAGATCATAAGGGACTTTGTAAGCAATGTTAAGATTTTATACTTTATCCTAAATACAGTGGGAAACCACTGAAGGATTTTATGCAAGAGAGGGACATGGTCAAATTTACTAAGCTCAGATTGAGAGATATTATGTAGTTCTCTAAGTGTTTAAAAATGATTTTCCAGAGCCTATAGATTTGGTCATGGGGTCCTTACAAAAGTTATTAGTTACTTTCACAAGGAAATGCCACTTTCCCAGAAACTGACTCCTAGCAATTGGAAAGGAAAACTTCCTGGTTAGTCAGAGCAGCTATACCATTGCCCCTAACTCTTGGAAAATGCTATTTTTTTAGTGTCTTTGCCGGTGGTGGTGTTAGATTTGGGTCTACCTATCTACCCCAGTGGTCTCACACTTTAAAGTGCATGGTAACAAACCTGGGGGCTTGTTAAATGCAGGCTACTGGGCCTGATCCCCAGATTCTGATTTGGTAGGTCTGGGTTGGGACCTGAGAATTTGCATTTCTAACAAGTTCCAAGGTGCTGCTGGTGCTGACTGATATACATCTTGCAGAACACTTTGGGACCACTGGGATATATGTCCAAGACGTTTGACTGGATATGGAGAATTTCTAGTTAGTGGACTTCAATTCTGTTAAACACACACACTTACCACCAAAAACAAAACCAATGTAATGCTGTTTTCAAAGGGAATATTATGTGAAAACAAAACTGAATGAAACATAAAGTCAGTTGACTTAGTTGAGGTCCCAGTCAGGGCCAGGACTAGAGTGAGGCAAGTGAGGGGTGAGACATCCTAAATCAATAGAGCAGAGGGAAGTGGAGCCATTCTGGTTGGAGTAAAGGAGATGGTGGGCGTGAGTTGAAAGTTCCAGTTATTTGTGCCTTCCCAGAGGAGGGGCCTTAGAGAAACCCTCAGGCAAGTTGAAGCACTATTTAGAAGCCCTTGCTCTAATCTTTGAGCAGAATGATGCTAATTGCCTCAAAGAGATTGACCCCTGGGCCTCGTTCCTTCTACCATATTTGCATTTGATTTAAAAAATTTGTAATTACTGTATTGTAGAGTTATTCAAGGGAATGTGAAAGATGTAAAGGTATATGAGATCTGGAGACCTGACATGGAGGAGCCCGAGAGAGTATTTTGGGATAGATAAGACACACCTAAAGCATAGAGATACTTTGGATCAATGTCAGAATGAGTGGTAAAGGCAGTGATTGTCGAGATGAGAAGGATCGCATCGAGCTGGAGTAGCCACGGAAAGGAAGCTTCATGGCAAAGGTTGGATTTAAGCTTGGTTTTTAGTGGCTAGGAGCACGAGGTGTCCCATGCAGTGATGGACAGGATCTTTCATTGTGCTTTTTCCCCCTTATTCCATTTTTATTTATTTCTTTTCATGAGGCCAAATAAAAGTAGATTTTCTTTAACATCAAATTTTTCTCACAACTGGAATGTGAGGTAAGTACTAGTGTACCAAGGAGACTTAATGATCCAATTATATTTTCCTATCTTTCAGTTTATGGTTCATAATTCATTCTCTTAAACAAATATTGATTAAATACCTAGTACATGCCAAGTACAATACTTTATATGCTATATGCTATATATAGAAAAAACAGGCATAATTTGTGGCTTATGGAGCTTACAAATTAAAAGGGAAGAAAATATTAATCATATAACTACTCAAATAATTATTAAAATATCTTTGTGATAAATGCAAATAAGGGAAATGCTATGAGAGGATATTCCAGATTGTATTTCTCTTCATTTTGATTCTTTGTCATAAAGGTAATTGATCCATCGATGAGACTTGGATTTCTCTTCAGAGATTTTTTTTTCAGGTTTAATAGGGACTATTGATACTTTTAATAGGGAATATTGCTCTTTCTTGGTATTACTAGAGAGAATTCTTTACAGCTTTACTAAGATGTATACTTGCTCTACAAAGATAATGAACTTTAGAGTCAGATGGATGTGGATTTAAATCATGGCGTGACATTTCTAAATCTGTTTCCTTATCTGGGAAATGAATTGGTATAATGTATATCAAGTGTTTGGCATAGTCTTGACATACAGTAGATGATTAATAAAAGATATCTATGGTTTCTGTTGTTATTAATTGTAGTAATATTATTTTTTTTCCCCAGAGCAGGAGTTGTTAGGGAGGTCCAAGGGTTCCAGAAGGGAGGGATTCCCATTAAACGAGATAGAAAGTAAAGAAAGTGAAGCCCAGGGGCTGTACAAGACGAACTTTACCACTTTATTCATCTGAGTGGATCCAGTTTGTGACTCTTCTCTTCCCTCTCATTCGTATGGAAAATCCTGATTATGTGAATATGATTTTGCTTTTGGAACAGGTGCTGATATCTACTTCAGACAATGTGTGATCCAGATCAACCTGAGAAATGACAAGTGGGAAGTCCTGAGGGAAACAGGCTCCCCTGAGCAGTTTGATATTGTTGTCCTCACGATGCCAGCTCCTCAGATTCTGCAGCTTCAAGGTGACATCGTCAACTGTGAGTCTCAGCCTGCACTGTTTACCTTAGGGAATGGGCTCCCTTTGATAGAGCGTGAATTCAGTTTAACTGACTTAGCAAAGGGTATATTAGGGATTCTACTGATTTGCGTGTTTTGAAAACTGATACTATGGCCTGGTTCATTATATTAGTCTAGGTCAAATTGAAATCCAGATTTTTAAAAACCCAGTTAGAAATTGAATATTTCTCTTTTTTTCCTTGCCTTTAAGAAGTAAGTATTTTTGATGGAGATGTAGTAGTTTGGCCCAAAAGAAGAACAGTCTCTTTGTGGCCATTCTGGAAAAAAGAAGGTTTTTATGATGTAAGCACTGATTATGTGACAAGCCTGGTAAACCTTACCTTGGATTGTTCTTGAGTGTGAGTCTCATGTTCTTCCCTGATTGTGATTTGTTGACTCACCTTTCACCTGGCTTCTCCCACCTCCTTTTTAAAAAAACAGCTTTGAGACTAATTCACATACCATACAACTCATCCATTTGAAGTGTATGTTTCAATGGTATTTAGTATATCCAACGACATACTGCAACCATTCCCACAGTCAATTTTGGAATATTTTCATCACCTCAGAAAGACACCCCATATCCTAAAGCTCTCACCTCCATCCCTCCATCCCCCATCTCTGCCTCCAACTCTAAGCAAACAGTAATCTATTTTCTGTCTCTATAGAGTTCCCTGTTACCTGGATTCTTAAGAAAAGCTTTTCTATAGCTCTGCTTTGTATCTACCTATGCCAGGTTTAACTGATTATTCTCCTCCCTTTCATCATGTCTGACTGACCCTGACACATCAGTCATTGATTTCTGGAGGATACCTCATCTTGCCTTGAAGTCCATGAGTTATAACAAAGCAGAGTCTGGTGATGGTGGCAAGGCTTTGGGGATGTGACATGCCTGTAGCTTTTGACTTTGTGGCATGACTGAAGGTGATATTGGATTTGATTGAGAAATAGCCTTTTATGCCACTGTTAGAAAGAAAACTGGTAATGAATATGGTTTATAGATCCTAGATTTAGAACTGTAATAGAGATTGTTCTCTGAGGAAGAATGTAGCTGCATATTACATCTTGAAAGCAGTTTGAGTAACAGTTCTACTATGCAGTAACAGTATATAGCTTCTTTTGTTGTACAGTCTGAGACAGTAATATAGAAAGGATTGGAATATTTATTAGATAGCTATAATCAAAGTAAAAAACGAATTTCAAAGATCTCTTTCGTGAGTCTACCTCTAATGTGTTGCCAAAGTCACTTTAAAGTAGGATAATTTATTGCCTCGGATTCTGTAATAATTGGATTGATTTTGAGACAGTGTTAAATAACATACTGTAACTTAACTAAAACACAGTTATTGGTTAGTATATTCAGTGGTACTGTAAATTGCATATTCCAATTTTTAGAAGCTGCATAGTTTTGTATGTGGAGACCCTTCAATGTTGCATTTTGAAGGTATTTCTCAATATTTGTATTAAATGACATATAAAATATAACACCATGGCATAGACTGAGCCCTAAGATGTTTAAGGGCCTGCTAATTAATAATTTTATTTAGATCATCTTTATCCTTATTTTTTGAGTAGCTGAACTGTGTTGGTCTGAGAGAGATAACTTAAATTCTTCTACTATTATTGTATTTCTGTCTTTCCTGGGGTTTTGGGAAACAAATTTTGCTTTATGATTTTTTTGATACCACATTATTTGATTCATAATATTTCTTCATTAAAATTTACCCTTTAACTTAAGTTCTTTCTTTAGTGTCATTTTCATTTTATTTTGCTTTCATATCATTCTTGACTGATAAATGAGATGCTCATTCTTTTATTTTCATTTGTCTGGTACATCCTTTTTACTTTTAGCCTTTCAAAGATATTTTATTTTAGAAGTACCTCTTTTGTATTTGTTTATCTTTGAGTCGAGTAATTTCATAAAGATATATCTTATTGTTAATAGTTTTGTGTCAGTTTTTCATGAATCGTGTTGTACATTTTGTATTTGAAGATTCAGCTTTTCCCTTATTTTCAGCTGTTTCCTTCTAATACTTACATGACCATCTATATCTGTTCCATTTTTTATGATCTCAGAGTATCTTAAAAAATACAAAGTATCTCCCTTCCATATCTACCGTTTGTCTCAACGCACTGTCAGTTTTGGTCTTTGCATTATTTTTTATTTTCTATTTCTAGCCTTCCTCTATGTCACTCATGTAGTTTTCAAATGTGTTCCTTTTGCTCCCTTCCTTGAGATATTGTTTCAAAGAGGTCATATATTCCTTCACTGTTTTCAGGTCATTGCCTGAGTGTTTGTTGAACTAATCTACTTCCTGGAAAAATTTTTCTGATATGTATTTTTCATCAGCTCATTTGTTAGGTTCTGTATGTTCTGTTGTCTTCCTCCTTTTCTCTGCATAGGTCCCTGTCTAATCATTTCTCATCTTTAAATGGGGCCATTTCTGTCAATTTGTGAAGGAAAGTGTTGTCACAGAAGGCCAGACATTTTGGTTAAACTATATTGAAAAAATTTGTAAATATTTAGCTGTGAACTATTAAATGCTAGTGATCATTAATATATTTATTAACATGGGAAGATTTCAAAATATTTTTAATTTAAAAAAGATAAAAGGATGCATTGCTATTTCTTTTCTATCCACCCAAAATAGTTTAATAACATTGTTATTGCTTGAAGATGATTTTCATCTTCTTTGATACAATTTTTTGAACTGTCGTAACTTTAAAAATAAGGATAGTTTACTCTTACTATAAAAAATGATAATGGTGACACCATTTTAAAAAGTGTATCGTGCTGAAGAGGAAATAGATCTTTTTTCCTTTTCTTTTTTAGTGGTGGGATATGTAGGCTCTTTATGATGAAAAAGTTTAAGAATGATTGACTTAGTACTTTTGACTAAGAGTAAGGATCTTTGCAGTGTTTTACTGGCTCAGTTCAGAATTGGACCTCATGCAAGTAATTCTGTGTTTGCTTCGTTGTTATGAAATAACCCATCTTAGCAGTAAAGGTTTAAAACAGAATGTCCTAACATGACCGTTGAATACCTGTGGGTCTAAAACAAAAGGATTAAAAACATATGATTTCTATTTATGTTATAAATCTCAGTAAGGACCTCAGTATGAGGAATTAGTGTCATCTCTCTGTTTCTCGAGAACCTTAAATACACTCTTGCTTGCTTATTAGACATCTTCAGTTTCTGTGAAAGACCTCCATTTACAAAGCTGTCTATTGCCATCTAGTGGATGCAGTATATATTGCAGTTCCCCTCCAAATTTTTTTGACTAGAGAGAACTTTGAAGATGATCGAGATATAGGCTATAAAACTATCTGTAATATAATTCACAAAACTCCATTCACACAAGGAAATAAATTTAGGTCCATGATAATTAACTTACCCAAAAGTTCATAGCTAATTAGTGACAGAATTAGGGCTGTGCTACAGGTCTCACATTCATACAAACTATAAGCAGCCCTGTGTCTTTGGCTTTCTTTGTGCTTGTCTTTTCATTCTCTCTGTCTCTCTTTTTAAATCATGTCTACCCCTTAGAATCAATATAGTACCATCTCTTACATGAAAGACTTCCCTTTTGATTACAGCGTGGTCTGGATTTTCCCTTATCCATCCTCCCTTTCCCTATTTTCCTTTTTACAAAAGAAACAGAACTAGTTTTTTTTTGGCAATTACTACACTATTACACTTACTACATTCTCCCAGTTAGGAGAACAGGGAAGCTTTATGAACTATATAGTGAACCTCTTATGATTCATGATTTGCCATCTGGTTCTATAACAGTGCTACTCTCTATATATTAATATTATAAAGACTAGCTCACTTAATCCTCACAACAATCCTAATTACTATTATTTCCATTCTTGGTGGTGATGCTGAGATGTGAGCCTTAGTAGTGTGACTCCAGAGCCCATACATGTAACCACCGTTATACACGGTGTCAGACTATCCTATTACTGATTGTTTCATGTACTTGTGAGTTCCCACAGTGTTCCGCTCATTTTGATCACCATGTTTTCCAAACTTGCCTAATGAAGATTGAGAGTTAAAAAACACTTAAGGGGCACCTTTGAGAAGATTGTGATTGCTAGGGTTTGGGTCAGGCCCAGGAATCCGTATCTTTAACAAGCACCTTATGGGAACTTTTTCCTCCCAGTTAGGCCTGTTTGGGACATTCTGCCTTATCATTATACCCATCAGATTTTATTATGATTCTTATTTTTCAGTAAGTTTCTTTCCCACTAAACCATAAAATCCATGAGGAAAGGGCTCCTATAGACCACCCCATCCCCACCCAGCATCAAGTACCAAGTTGCATGCAGACCCACACACCACTATTATTGTTCAATCAATATCTGCCAAATGACTGAGCATCTGTCTTGTTTCCCAACTTGATTATAAGCTCCTAGAATTCAGCTAATCTTAGAGTCTACTGGTCCTGGCTTGGTCCCTGATTCACGGTACTAGGATGAAAGCGTGAACCTTGGATGGATCATAGAATTTTAGGACTAGGAGGAACCTTGAGGCTCATTGCTTCTTCCACCCTGATGAGAAATTTAAGACATCATCTGCCCTGTACAAATTCATACAATTTATTAGGGGCTGGACGGGAGAAAGTATGGTCAAGAAAAAAGAAGGCGCCTTTCAAATATCATTATTGTCTTGATTTCATGTTTCCTACACACTTAAATAGAGCTCTTCATCAACTGTAATGGAACATCTGGGCCTGAAATCCACATACCTGACTTTCCTGCCATAGTTCTTTCATACTCCTGCTAGGAAAGTGGCAGAGGCAGTGGAAAGGATGTGGGATAAACAATGTAAAATAAAACAGGTGGGATGTGGTAAGTGATTATGAGGAATGAGGAGCATGAAAAATTCCTTTTCTCTACATCAGACCGCCTCCTACATGGGGCTCCTCAGGTTTTCTCCCACATGCTTATATTAAAGGAATGCATATTTTTAAAGGTCTCCTAATGAATAATCTTTCTTTTTTTTTAAAAATTATTTATTTATTTATTTATTTATTTATTTATTTATGGCTGCATTGGGTCTTCGTTTCTGTGCGAGGGCTTTCTCTTGTTGCGGCAAGTGGGGGCCACTCTTCATCGCGGTGTGCGGGCCTCTTACTATCGTGGCCTCTCTTGTTGTGGAGCACAGGCTCCAGACGTGCAGGCTCAGTAATTGTGGCTCACGGGCCTAGTTGCTCCGCGGCATGTGGGATCTTCCCAGACCAGGGCTCGAACCCGTGTCCCCTGCATTGGCAGGCGGATTCTCAACCACTGCGCCACCAGGGAAGCCCCAATAATCTTTCTTTATAGTTTGGTATGCTATCTCACATCCTTAAAACCAGAATGCTAATTTCTTTTTTCTTATGAAACGAAAGGAAAGAAGGAAGGAATGAAGGAAAGGGAGGGGAAAGGAAGGAAGGAAAAAAAGAAAGAAAGAGAGACAGAGACAGAGGCAGAGAGACACAGAGAGAGGAGACAGACTGGGTCTGGAACTGGACTCTCCGTGTGAGAGCCACTCCTCCTATCCCCGTGTAGACTCACGTGCATTCCTGCTCTGACCAGATGAATCCACAGAGGTGAGAACCATATTCATCTGAGCAGAAACATGTCAGTATCCCTCCAGGGAGAAAATGTGCTAGTCCTGCCCTACCCTTACCCCATAAAACACTGCTAATTTTGGACCAAAGCCCTCAAGCCCCCTAACATTACTTCAGAAAGCAGACAAATGAGAGCAAAAGTGTGGTCCATGCTGAGCATGTGGCCACAGATCAGGAGTGTTGCCAAAAAGAGAGTTGAGAGAGGCAAGGAGAGTCATCTAGCTGGCCTCCTTTCTTGAGGAATACTGATCTCCTCTGGGTTCCTTGAATGAACCACACATTCTTCATCTGTGCGTTTACTCACAAAGCTCCCGTTGCCTGGAACAATTTGACACATCCTTTGTGTTCTCTGTCCTTCAGGATCCAGCTCTGGGCCTCTGAGTTCTTCGGAACTTCCTGGGGGCTCTGTGCTTCAGGGAAAGTGTTCAGAACCTTCTCTAGCACTTGGGTTTTATACTACTTATTTAGTGTTGGCTACTCTGTGGAGGGAGTGAAGAATGTAGACTGACAAAGCCAGGATTTGTAACCCAGCTCTGCCACTTACTGTCTGGGTGATTTGGGGCAAGTTGCTTAACCTCTCTGAGCTTCGATTTCCATGTTAATAAAATGAGGATAAATAACATTATCTAACCACATAGGATTACAGTGAAGATTACATGAGATAATCTGAGTAGAGGATTTAGAAGTATTAAAGTTAATGTTCCCAGGAACTTTTTAGTGTTTGTGACTTTTTACCTTTAAGGAAAAGGTCTGAGATGTCTATTTAAAGGGTTGTATGCTTGGTGTTGGGGATTAAACAAAGGTGGTTATTTTATTTTCAGGGTTTTACAAATAGGATACATTACAGACATATTCCTTGTTGTGAAAGAACATGACAACTGCCTTGAAAACTCTGCATTAATTAACTTTTAATTAACGAACTTATCACTGTTGTAAGAGGAGTAAGTCATTATCGGAGATTTTTCACAAGTCAACAGCGACATTTTTATGAAAGCCACCTCTTTTAGAGGGAGGTACAACCTCACTCCCCCCTACACCTCTTCACCCCACACCCCCAAACCTGTACCAGAGTAAGAGAATAAACACCTTGTCATAACATCTACCCCCACCTGCATGACTTCCATGCACACTGTTCGTAGGATCACCCATCCTACGAAAAAAATCCTAGTAGGGGTTTTGGATATCAGTAATAAGGATATTGGAAACACAATGAGGAACATTACTTTGCCCTTGTGCAAAACAATGGTGTATTTGTATCCAGAATATCGTATGGTCATCTTGAGTTAGAATATACAACACTAGGGTGCAAAGGATCATCTGTTCCTTCATTTCTCTAAATATACAAATTATCTGCTTAGAGCATCTTTTTATCCACCTGATAGGAAACCCACCCTCAGTCATCATTAGAGCTGCCTCCCTTCCCTTTGGGATCACACAGGAATCCCAGGCTTTTATAGTGCCAGAAAACAGGGGAGGTGTGGGACGTAAGTCCATAAGGTTGCCATCATTATTGCTCCTCCTCTGCTGTGTGGGTCTGTGCCAGCCCTGGTCCTCTGACATGGGTTAGACACATTGCCTTGTGTGGACTCAGGGATGCCTTTCAAGGGATAACACTGTACTGACACTGAGATCTTTCCACTGCTCTCCAGGGTGAGAGACATGCTTCAAAGGCGTTCTGCAGCAAGATCCCAGCTGGGCTGGGTACACAAGTGAGAGCCAGGTCTCTCTACCTCTCCCCCAAACCCCTGTCCCTTAAACATTTCATCTCCACTCCCTACCCATTCCCACTTTCAGGAATCCACTAGCTGAATCCAACTTAAGACTCTGCAAAAGAAAGACACTTCACTTTCGCGTGTCTGTATGTGAGGCGGGGGGCATCCCAACCTTTAGAAACACAACAGTGAGCATCTCTTTCATAGATTGGAGGGTGGAGAAAGGAGAGTTGATTTTCCCTAAATGACTTATTTTGGTGAGTTCTTTAATTTCTGGTTGCTATATTATAGCAAAGATGTAACAAACCTATAGGTCTCAAGAATGCAAACTATAATAACTAAAGGATGCATATATGAATAAAGTCTAAAAGAAATGAAAAATCCTTTGTCTAGAAATATAAAACTCCACAGCTGTACAATGGAGATTTACAATGGCAATAGAGATATATGTATACATATACATGTATATTTAATTATAAATTAGGAGAATCTGAAATTGTTATTAAAATTCTAGAATACAACCACCAAAGGAAGAACAGAAACCTTCAAGCCTTAAGGTACATAGTTTTAGACTAAGGAAATGCCACTTTACTTCAAAGTACAGAAGTTTTCAATCCAATAAAATATTATTCATTTGACTGCATCTAAAAAATGCTTACTTGGCTTACATTTTAAAAATTGAAACACTTGTTCGCCTGAAGTGTAGTCATTTAAAAGTTTCAGTAATTTCACAGATGGTAGGTTTTTAATGAACTATTAAAAATCCTAGGGGTACATTTTTAACTTTCTAAAGATGTCCTAGTAAATAACGACTTTCTCAGTAGTCACCTACGTACTATCCCCCTCTTTTCTCACATCGGTGCTCTAGCAAGCAAAACGGAGCTCCTCAGGCTGTCCCCTCATTCTGTTTTCCTTTCTAACCTCTGGCTACATACTGTTTTCAGATATTCTACCACCAATTTGCACCCTAATGCTGTACTTGACGTACACAAAATTGTCCAGTATCTTTCTTCTTTTAATATTATGTGATTTTTGAATTTGAATTTTATTTTATAATTAATACACTTTATTGATGAAAAACTTGAAAGTAAAAAGAAAATAAAATGCATTCATATTTCCAGCCCCATGGATCTTAACCCAGTTAATACATATTTCTAGGTATTTTTAAGGTAGAAATCAAATATATTTTTTACTTTATAATATCTTAGGAAAATTTTTTCAATGCCAGTGAATGTTCATGTTTGTCATAATTTTTACTATATAGTGTTCTATTCTTCGGATTTACCTTTATGTATTAAACCAGTTTGATGAACATTTAGGAGGTTTCCAAGTTTGCAAAGTGTAGCTTTGATAGCGCAAATCTGAAACAAAAATTTTCTGCACTAAACTCCATACTGGATGCAAACAGTTATTTTCATATAGAGTAGAATAAGGTCCTCTTGATGACTTTTGTTCTAAGTTTTCTTTCTTAATCTAATGTTTTATTTCTCTCTGTGTGCCTTAGAATAAGGTTTCATTAAAAAATCCTGTTGGACTACTGATTTGAATTGCATTGAATTTGAGTGTTAATTTAGGAAGAATTTATGTCTTTACAATACTGCATGTTCTCATCCAAGAAAATCAAAGTCCTCTATTTAGGTATTTTTACGTCCTTCAGAAAAATTTTGTAGCTTTTCTCTTAAGATCTTACACATTTCTTATTAGGCTTATTGTGGAATCTTTTATATTTGTAGAGATTGTGAGTAATATCACTTTTGTTGTTTTATGTTTATTTAGGTATTTACAGAGAACACCACCTAGCTGAGTTTTTAAATCTAACATGAAAAGTCTGTTTCTTTTGATAGGAGAATTCAACACTTTTACATTTATTGGAATAATAACTATATTGTATTTATCCTTTACATCTATGTCTACTTACTTATTTTACTTTTTTTTCACTTTTTTCCACTTTCTTATTTGCCAGCTTTATCAAGTATTTCTTATTCCTTTCCTCACATTATTTATAGGATCTACAGTGCTTTGTCATTCCATTAATGGTCATCTTCTTATCCCTTACAAACACACTTAAATTTAAACATATTCCATCTCCCTCCTATTTCTCTCTACCTCATTCCACAAATATTTTTTGAATGTCTACTGTATTACATTTTGTTGGGTAAGTTAAAAAAATTAAGTAGTCCTCTCCCCAAATATATTTTTTATTACTTTAAATGACAAAGCTGATTAGTAATCTTATAAAAAATGAAGCAATCCAAAGTTGAATTAGTAATTCATTCCCTGTGCTGTCTTCCTTTCCCACTCCCTGGAGGTAACTGATGTTAACAGTTTAGTGAGTGCCCTTCCACACCTTGCTTCAAGCATATGGGCACCTTCTAAATGTATTGTTTTGAAATTTGCATTTTAAATTAATTCCTTTGGATAAATACATCTAATTTATTTCTATTTAACAGCTGCATGATTTTCTCTAGTTTGGGAGTACCAGAATTTAGTTTTTCATCTCATTGTTTATTGATAGCATTCATGTGGTTTCTCTTTTTTTCCTATTTATTCCTGTTTATTGCTAAATTGAGTGATAAAATACCAACATTGGAATTTGGGGGTCAAAAGCTCTGTATGTTTTAATACATACTGCCGTATGACTTTCCAAAAATTTTGTGATGATTCTCATTCTTAATGTTTGAGAATGCCTGTTTTTCTATATACTCATTTGCACTGGACGTTTTTAATTTTTTATTAATCTTTTTTTTTTATAGCCTTATATCTATTAGAGAAAATCAATTTCTTTTTAATTACACTATACTAGGTGTGCTTTATTTATTTATTTATGGCTGTGTTGGATCTTCGTTCTGTGCGAGGGCTTTCTCTAGTTGTGGCAAGCGGGGGCCACTCTTCATCACGGTGTGCGGGCCTCTCACTATCGTGGCCTCTCTTGTTGCGGAGCACAGGCTCCAGACGCGCAGGCTCAGTAATTGTGGCTCACGGGCCCATTTGCTCCATGGCATGTGGGATCTTCCCAGACCAGGGCTCGAACCCATGTCCCCTGCATTGGCAGGCAGATTCTCAACCACTGCGCCAACAGGGAAGCCCAATTTTTTATTAATCTTTTTAAGATTTCTGCCAAATTGATAAATGAAAACAGGTACATCATTCTTGCTTTAATTTGCATTTACCTTGACTGAAAGTGAGATTGAGCCTCATTTCATAAGTTTATTGGACATTTAGATTTCCTCCTTTGTAAATGTCCTGGTCATCTCCTACACTTTCTTTTCTAGTGGGCTATTTGTCTTTTAGGAGCAGTTTATATATAAGAGATATTAAAGTTTTTCATATGGTATTACAAATATCTACCAGACTACCATTTATTTGTATTTTGCTCTTGTTTATGTCATTTGCCATAATAATTTGTTAAGATTTTTATTTAGTCAAGTCTATCTTTTCTTTTATAGTTTTCCTGGATTTCCTGACTTGCTAAGAACTGTTTCTCTCTCTAAAGTCATATAAATATTATAAATTATATTTTAATAATTTTAATTCTTATGCTTTACATTTAAATCTTTATCTATTGACATAATATGTGTTTTATAAGGTATGAGATATGGATCTAGCTTTGTGGGCTTTTTCCCCCATAGTGGTACCAATTTTATCAGCACCATTTATTTAATAAGAGTTTCTTTTTCCCACTAAATTGAAATTCCACATTTGCTATATGATAAGTTCCTTATATACTTGCATCTGTTTCTGGATCTATTCTGTTCCATTTATTTACTCCTTTGCCAAACCATCACTATTTTCATTATAATCACTTTGTGGTTGTAACTCATTTTTAAGGAGTCTGAACTATATGGGTGTAAACATGAGAAAGTTTTATTTTTTCCTGGAACTGCCCTCACACTTCCCTATTTGAACTCCATGTCTTTCTAGAGAGTGAGTGCCTTAATGACATCTTGATCATTTGCTCCAACTTTCTAGTCACTTTTGGCTGTTGGAATAGTCTCATTTTGGTTTTTAAGACACAGCTGTGTTTATTTTTGAACTTCAGTGCCAGGTAGACCTGTATGTGGTACCAGGGGCTTGTGGCAGAGTGAATTGTGGGGTCTGTTTTATACACACACCCCTTCAGTCTCTCTTTGAATATCTACCCACCCCTCCCTTCAGACTATATTCTCCAGGAGACATTGATTGCTCCTATGACTGGCAGCTTGTTGGTGGTAAGAAGGTAGCCTTGGCTTCCCTGCACTTCATTCCTGTTGTCTGATGCTTAGTGTTGGTTCCATGTAGACAGTGTGTGGTGTGATTTCTTGGCCCAGTGGGCAGATTTCGGCTTCACACTGAACCTTTCTGAGGCTGTTAACAAACCCCTCCTATAGCCTAGAGGCTGCGAAGTCAGCGCACCAGCAGAGCTTTGCCCCAGCCCCTGCAGGTTCTGCAGTTCAGCAAGTACGCAGTCAGAAAACAAGGTCCTTGGGCTTCCCTGGTGGCGCAGTGGTTGAGAATCTGCCTGCCAATGCAAGGGACACGGGTTCAAGCCCTGGTCTGGGAAGATCCCACATGCCGCGGAGCAACTAGGCCCGTGAGCCACAACTACTGAGCCTGTGCGTCTGGAGCCTGTGCTCCCAAGAAGAGAGGCCACGACAGTGAGAGGCCCATGCACCGCGATGAAGAGTGGCCCCTGCTTGCCGCAACTAGAGAAAGCCCTCGCACAGAAACGAAGACCCAACACAGCGAAAATAAATAAATAAATTAATTAATTAATTTAAAAAAAAAAAAGAAAGAAAACAAGGTCCTTGTCAAACCTTCCTGGAGCTCCCTCCCCAGGGTTTGTTTCTGAATTATCCTCTGGGGACCTCCTAGGGAGGGGAATCACCTCCTCCCAGCTCACAGGATTTGGGGAAAAAACTTCTCTCCAGGAATATGGCATTCCTGAGAGAGCTTTCGTATCCCCTTGAGTCTTCTTCCTATATTGACTGGGTAGTGGGGCTCAGAGCAGTAAGGCCAGTTCTTACTGGTAATTTCTCAGAACTCTCTGAGAGCAGTTGACCAGGTCCTTTTCTCCAGTGGCTTCTTTATTGCTTTTTGTCTCTAACTTTACAGAGAGCCAGGATAAAGGAGCAAAATTACTATTGCAGTTTTAATGTCTGGAAGGCAAGAATTTCCTTACTGTGTTTTTATTAATATATCCCAATTTAATAATAACCATGCCCCCATCAAAAAAGTTTGCTTGTTGACCTCCCTCTGCCCCACTTTAGCCCTCTGCCCGGCCTTCAAATTCAGTTTAAAACTGCTTCCACAATAATGTCTTCCCGACCACCAAGACCAGGCTATTTCTCCCATTACATGTTAGCCTAGTTTCCTGCACCTCATGTTTTAACACTATCACAATTGTAATTAACTAATGGCTTAATCCATTGTGCAATGTGTGTCTTTCCTGGTAGAATTTAAGAATATAAAGTATAAGAAGACGGGAGCTGGCTCTGACTTACCTACTGCTTGTGAGTGCCTCACACATGTATGCCTCAGTCTCTATTTAGTGAGTGGATGACTGACACAGTCTGAAATACATCATGAAGGACAGGCAGAGGGAGAGGAAGAGAAGGCTTTGGAGAGAAAACAGGTCTTAGCAAAAAGTTGGAAGTAGAAACACTTGTTTTATATATTGGGGCCTGAAAATAGATTGGCATAGTGGGAGTAAAGGCTTTGCAGTGGGGAATTTTGGGGAGATAAAGCTGGAAATGTGGATTTGGGGCAGAATGCAGTGAACATCTGTTGAACAAACAACAGAGGTCCTAGTTCATCAAAAAATATGGCATCTACCTTTTAAAACCTGACTAGATACATTGAGATGGGAAACGACTTTACCTAATTGGATTGGGAGGAAAAAAACATTTGAGGACTTGGGGAACACCATTCAAAAGGCTTCTAATCTTAACACATACACTCTCCTTAAACAGACACTTAGAACTTTGGTAATCTATACTACAAAAATACATAATCTCAGAACTTATTATGTACCATAGAATATAATGATAAAATATTACTCATAATGAATACCTTCAACCTCCTTCCTAGAACTTCTAGAATCTCCCATCACCCTTGATGGAAAAATGAGAACCAATTCTTTTTACTAAAAGAAGTTGAAATTCTTCATTCTTCCTTGAGATTTTGCTGAAAAGATTTTGATTACAAGCACAAGAAACAAAAGTCCTTTTATTCATCGAATAATATGCTTAATTGCTTTTTCCAGCAGACCATCTCCATAGGAGGGGAAATAATTCAATTTCTAAACTTCTTTAGATATTAGCTGTTCTGTTGGGCTTCCTGCAAGCTTATGAACTGAGATCTCAATTTTAGACCAAAAAAAAATTATTACTATTAAATTCCTTTTATTTATTATATCTTGATCTTCACCTTTTATATCTGCCTCATTTACTTGTCCTTATTATTATTTACAAAATATTAGACACTGAGAGTTGGTTCCACTTAATCTTATATTCTCTCTCTAAGTGCCTGAGAGGGAACCCAAGCTAATCTTTGCCTCTCTGCCACCCTCCCAAAACTTGAGAGTCAGCAGAAATGGCAGAGACTTTCATTCATCTGAAAGTGAATATTACTGATATTATCACGGATATTATCAATACTTGTGCTTATTACCCACTCCAGGTCCTGACAGGACAGAGGGAGTTTTCCTACTAAAATGTCCTTCTGGGGAATGAGTTACTTGTGTTGGTAAAAAAAAAAAGAGCAAGAGAATTAACTTGATGATGATGATAACCAACATTAAACAGAGTTTTTGTGAATTTCTATTATTAAACATTTTACCTACAGTATATCTTTTACTCTTTACGGTCACCTTATGAGAATTATTTTATCCCATTTTATACAAGGGGAAAGTGAGACTCAGGGAAATTAAGTTAACTTGTCTGATGTCACATAGCTTTTTGGTGGCAGATCTGGAATCCAGATTTTCTCTAGGCTCTAGTAATTGGGGCAAGGTACCTTTTGGCCTCTTTACCCAGCACTAATGTGTATGAGCTCCCCATGCTTGATATAAATGCATCTATGATGTAAATATTTGGGCTTTTTTGTTCTTGTACACATGCTGTCAATAGACGTATGATGTTTGAAACTAGGCCAGAAGTTTGCTTCTCTAAAGGAAGAAAAGATCCCTTCTTAATGCTGTCTTACTGCTGTGTACTTCCTTCCAAACTTAGAACTCTATTTTTCATTCAGAGTTCTTCGATAACAGAAAGGCTTTAAAAAGAAATGTCAAAACTAGAGATGGGGTGAGATGAAAGAGCAGAGAGCTATAATTTATTGAATTGCGTCATTTTCACCAACTGAGTCACCAACTGAATTGAATTAAACTTTTCCCCATCTGAGCTGGCAAAGACATTTTAAAGAGAGAAGAAATTTGAGAACTAAGATTCTTAGCTTTCTGGCTGACAAAGACATTTTAAAGAGAGAAGAAATTTGAGAACTAAGATTCTTAGCTTTCTGGTAGAATAATCTGAAGATTCAAATAAAATGTGCTAAACACAAATAAGAACATATTACCACAATCAACTACTAATTTTAAAACAGGGAATTTTAAACATTTAAGATTAAAAGAGAGCAAGAGAGGGATAGAAGAATACCAACATTCTACATTGGATAAGCTTTTTCTCAAATTTGTTTTTCTTTTCCACCAATGTATCTCATTTAAGAAGTTTCTTATTCTTTTGCATCAGATCTATGAGATATGGCTATCTGCTGGCCAGACATTCTGATCTTCTGTCACTCTTCTGAAATCTAGTTTCCAGAGTCTGACATTTTTCATTCTGACTTGAATGTTTGCTTCTAGAAAAGAATGAGAGAGAGAATCTAAAAAAATACTTGAGTAGCTAGCACAGAACATTTTATGTTTACCAGTGTAGAATTCTCTGTTGGTTTGAGGAAGCTATTTAAATATCAGTCTCTCCCAAGATTTCTTCCATGAAATAGACAAAGAAAATCACTATATCCAAGGCAGAGTTTGCTTTCCATTTCAGTGAGTTCTTATAATTTTACTTGCCACAGGCATATGAGATTATAAAATTTTATTCCAAGGAGAGAAATTAAAATCCAGTTTTAGTTTTTTTAAATGGCAATTGTAATATTTTATTCAGATGTTGAATTTAGTTTTTCATTATATAAATATTTATTGAACATCTACTTTGTGCTAGAAACTGTTCTAGACACCCTGAATACAGCAGTGAACCAAACAATAAAAGTTCCAAGGAACTTCTGTTCCAGTGGGAGGAGGCATAATATTCTATAATATTCTATTCCAGTGGGAGGAGGAAATATAAGTAAAATATCTGTGTGAGATAATAGTAAGTACTGGGAAAGAAAATGAAGCTATATGGAAATAAAAAGTGACCAGGAGTACTTTTGTGTATAGTATGAGCAGACCTGTGACAAAGTGATTTTTGAGCAGCAGAGACTTCAAGGTAGTGAAAATGTGAGCCATGAGGTTATCTGGAGGGATATCCTAGCAGAAGTAGCTGCAAGTAGAAAAGCCCCAAGGAATGAGGAGTTTCACAAGGGGGCCATTGTTGCTGGTGTACAGTGCATGAGGAGGGGCAGTGGTAGGAGGTTAGAGCAGAGAGGAAGCAGGAGGCCCAATTATATAGGGCTTTGTGGACTGTGATAAAGACACTGGGTTTCACTCCACATGAGATAGAAAGCCATCTAAGGAATGACGTGATCTAACTTAGATGTGAGGAGGTGTTTTCCTGCTGTTGTGTGGAATTTAGACTGTAAGAGAGTTGAGTTGACCAGATGGACTGATACTATAAAAATACAGGGCAGAAATGAGGGTAGCTTGGGTTATAGCAGGTGGTGTGTTGAAAAATGGTTGCAAGCCAGATGTACAATAATCAATAGTTTTTGCATCAATTCTCTTCCTGATATAGGATCTCAAGTGTTCAGATAGTTAGGGAGAAAACTAAGCATCAGTGGTGCCAAGAAAATGTTTGAAGGAAGAGGAAGTGATAAGCTATACAAATGCTGCCTATAGTTTCATGTAAGAGTTGGCCATTGGATTTAGCAATATGGAAAGCATAGGTGACATTGACAGTAGTAGTTTCTATGGGGTATTAGGAATGAAAGTCAGATTGGAGAAGGCTCAAGAAGAAACAGGAAGAGAGGACACTGAGATAGTGGGTGTAGACCAGTGTTTCTCAATCGGTTTTTTCATTATCATCTCCCTAAAGAGTTTTTTAGACACTTTTTCCTAATTGTCCTCCACCCACCCCAATGGAATTATAATATCATAGATATACTTTATATTTGCTACATATTTTATGTATATATATATGCTTTATATATAAAAAGAGTAAGAATTGTTTGCCCTTCAAGAGTCAATTTTTGCCCTTTGAGGGTGATATTACTCCTACTGAGAATGTCATGGTTTAGACAATCCTTTAGAGGAGTTTTTCTGTGAAGGGGGACAAAGAATTGGGCTGATGGCTAGAGAAGGAGGTTGGATCATGTTTTTATTGTTTTATATTTTTAAGATGGGATGCACTATAACATGTTTGTGTGCTGGTGGAAAGAATATAATAGAAAGGGGGAAATTGATGTTGTAGACCACGATTTGACAGTTACAGGAGTCATGGTCTTGAGGAGGAGATAGAAGATGGGGGCTTAGATGGGAGCCAGGCAGTTCTCCCACTATAACAGGAGGGAAGGCAGAGCACATGAGCACAGGTGGGGACAGGATGATATATTTGGAGATGAGAGCCTGTGGATGTCCTTTTCCGAATGATTTGTTTTCTCAGTGAAAAAAGAAGCAAGATCATCAGCTGAGATTGGGGAGGGGCAGGAGGTTTTGAAGGTTTAAAGGGAGAGGAGAGGTGTGACATAGTCATCTAGGGGAGTGAACTGAGCAGAATGAAGGAGGGTAGCCTGGCAGCACGAAGATCCACTTGAAGTTAGTGATTATGACTTTAAAGTGAGACCAGTGAATATTTTTTCCCTCTAGCACTTGATCTCCTCTAAGCACATTAGATATTTTAAGTATTTGAATTAATGAATAAATGACTAAAGTGAGTGAATACTGAGTTTATGCTGTTGCTACCTAAGATTTTTTCAGTTTACTAAACTGACATGTTTTTAATTGGAACGTTTTATACTTGATTTTGTTAAAATTAAGGCCTTTAGACAAGAACATAGTATAGCACACCCTGGTTCAAGTTTTCTGATCGAAGTAGCTAAGTTCAACAAGGATATTTAGTGCCTTTGTTTTAGCTGATGCTGTTGCTGAATATGGGAAGAGGATGTAAAAATGACAACTTGTTTGAATCTCTTTCTAAATATATTATTTTTATAAAAAGGAAACAAGAAGTCAACCGTAGTTTCTTTGAGGATGTGGTAGTCATTTGCTAGAAATTTCTGAAATTCTGAAATATGCTTATTCATTCATCCATTTATTAATTTAACAAGCATTTTCTCAGAGTCTCCTCTTTCATCAGCCACAAGAAGAACAAAACTGAACATAACATGATTTCTACCTTGAAGTACGTTACAGGCATCTGGATGTTACACTACTTTTAGAAGAGGTGTATATAATTTACTTTAGACTACAAAAGATGTACTCAAACTAATATATTTAGTGAACATGGTTCCTATGTAGTACCACATGCAATTAGAACTGATAAAGAAAGAATGTAATGAAATTTGTAAAATAAAAAATTCAAACACATTAGTAAATTCAATACATTATCTATAAAATCTCTTTTAACAGAAAGCAGGGTGCTCACAGACACTGCTATGTCATGACTACAATTGCATGCTTCATAGAATCTTAATTAGAGATTACTAATTCTTAAAGAATTACTAATTCTCAAGATCGTTATACTTTCCTTTTTCAAGATCAGTTGGTGCTTTTGAAGAGTTAACAGCTTCATAAATTTGGCATATGATTCATTCTTCTGTTGGGGCCAGGCTGGTGCCCACAGGCTGCAGGATACACAGATGAACAGCATGTGGCAGTGTTTAAATGCTGTTCGGAAAGCCAATGACACAGGCCTAAGACAATTTAGAACACTTCTCTACAATGATTGCACATGCATATTGGGATTACATTTTTCTTTTATATTGCTATGTGTCATGCTTTGTTTGCCAAACAGAATATAGAAAATGAATAGGCAGTTTTCTGGCACAAGTCTTAGTAGATAAATTGTCAGAATGAACTCTGTTGCTTAAGAAAAGCATGAACATAATTTAGTCACTGGATGTGGCTGTATGTAGGTTGTTGCTGTGGGGAATTTTGGTTTGGCCAAAGTGTTATTTTCTTTGAAAATTTTGATAGACTGAGGTTCTCTTTGTTTTCATAATACTCCCACTCCACCCCACCCCCCAAAAGAGCAAGCTATCCAATTACTGAGGTTACACATGTATAAATGTAGTTGCACAAATCTAACATAATCATGAATTTGTCTTGTCATGACTTAAAATTATAGATATTATTTGAATAAAAGAGAATTAAGTTCTTGATTCATTTTTTAAATTTTCACAGAGAGTTTTCCTTCATTTAGACTTTTTTCCCATATACAATGGAGTGAATTTTAGGCCACCCCCAAAATACAGATGTGTGTTTGTGTGTGTGTGTGTGTATGTGTGTGTGTGTATATCCTCCTCATTGTCCTACACACTTTAAGATAATACTACTCATAGTGATTGAAATCTTTATATAATAATATAATGGGGGAAAAGCTCTATGGATAGACAGTAGTCATTATCAGACAGTAGATGTATAAAGATATTTTTAGTTTGTGACTGTTGTCCTTATGCATGAATGTTCTCATTACTCTACCTTTTATATTTACTGTCATCTCAAAGACTTTGCTTTGAGACACTGTGATATCTTATTGCCCCCATTGCCAATTGCTTTCCAATTAACTATCATACACGTACATCTAATGACCCCTCACTGTATTCCAGGAATTGTCCCATTGTCCCAGATTCTGGGTTCACCTAAGTTAATGAGCCCTAGCCCCAGTTATTAAGGAGCTCATAGTGGGAAGATTTGTCTGTTGCATTTCTCTTCTCTTTGCTTCTGAAATATGTTTTTTTAATATGTAATTAGGCTTAAGAGCAACTTCTGGCCATTTCTTCTGTCCTTCTTCCTAGTCTGGGCTCTGCAGCTTATTATCTATGTGTCCTTGGGCACACTACTTAACCTCTCTAACTCCCTGATTCCTATTCTCTACAATTGAGGTGATAATTCCTACCTCATCAGGGCACTGGGGGAGATTAAATAAGATAATGTATTAAAGCACCTAATAAATTGCTGGCACACGATCAGTGGTCAATGAAAGGAAACTGCTGCTGCTGTTGTTTAACTTGTATTTGTCACATGTCTGGCACTTATTGCTAAGGTTTAGTTTCCTTTCATTACCTTGCTGTTATCTGTTCTTCAAACATTTGGCCAGTGGGAATTTAAAACTAAAGTAAATAGTGATAGGTCCAATTTATGAGCATCTTTTATGTGCTAGATATTTTATATGTCTTGTCAATAATCCTTAAAACAACCCAGTATTATTATTCCTACTATATAGGAGAAGACCAGGGAGATACGAATTACTTTCTTAAGTGATGAAACTGACCACCCGCCCCACGCGACCCGCCCAGCTCGTGGCCTCCCGAGAGCAAGCCGTGTGGCTGACAGGGTCTTTGTGCTCTGACCAGGTGTCAGGCCTGAGCCTCTGAGGTGGGAGAGCCGAGTTCAGGGCATTGGACCACCAGAGACCTCCCAGCCCCACGTAATATAAATTGGTGAGAGCTTTCCCAGGGATCTCCATCTCAATGCTAAGACCCAGCTCCACTCAATGACCAGCAAGCTCTGGTCCAGTGCTGGACACCCCATGCCAAACAACTAGCAAGACAGGAACACAACCCCACCCATTAGCAGAGAGGCTGCCTAAAATCATAATAAGTTCACAGACACCCCAAAACACACCACCGGATGTGGTCCTGCCCACCAGAAAGACAAGATCCAGCCTCATCCACCAGAACACAGGCACCAGTCCCCTCTACCAGGAAGCCTACACAACCCACTGAACCAATCTTACCCACTGGGGCAGACACCAAAAACAATGGGAATTACGAACCTGCAGCCTACAAAAGGACACCCCAAACACAGTAAGTTAAGAATAATGAGAAGACAGAGAAATGCGCAGCAGATGAAGGAGCAAAGTAAAAACCCACCAGACCAAACAAATGAAGAGGAAATAGGCAGTCTACCTGAAAAAGAATTCAGAGTAATGGTAGTAAAGATATCCAAAATCTTGGAAACAGAATGGAGAAAATACAAGAAACGTTTAATAAGGACCTAGAAGAACTAAAGAGCAAACAAACAATGATGAACAACACAATAAATGAAATTAAAAATTCTCTAGAAGGAATCAGTAGCAGAATAACTGAGGCAGAAGAACGGATAAGTGACCTGGAAGATAAAATAGTGGAAATAACTACTGCAGAGCAGAATAAAGAAAAAAGAATGAAAAGAATTGAGGACAGTCTCAGAGACCTCTGGGACAACATTAAATGCATCAACATTCAAATTAAAGGGGTACCAGAAGAAGAAGAGAAAAAGAAAGGGACTGAGAAAATATTTGAAGAGATTATAGTTGAAAACTTCCCTAATATGGGAAAGGAAATAGTCAATCAAGTCCAGGAAGTGCAGAGAGTCCCATACAGGATAAATCCAAGGAGAAACTCACCGAGACACATATTAATCAAACTATCAAAAATTAAATACAAAGAAAAAATATTAAAAGCAACAAGGGAAAAGCAACAAATAACATACAAGGGAATGCCCATAAGGTTAACAGTTGGTCATTCAGCAGAAACTCTGCAAGCCAGAAGGGAGTGGCAGGATATATTTAAAGTGATGAAAAGGAAAAACCTACAACCAAGATTACTCTACCCAGCAAGGATCTCATTGAGATTTGGCAGAGAAATTAAAACCTTTACAGACAAGCAAAAGCTAAGAGAATTCAGCACCACCAAACCAGCTTTACAACAAATGGTAAAGGGACTTCTCTAGGCAGGAAACACAAGAGAAGGAAAAGACCTACAATAACAAACCCAAAGCAATTAAGAAAATGCTAATAGGTACATACATATCGATAATTACCTTAAACGTGAATGGATTAAATGCTCCAACCAAAAGATGCAGGCTTGCTGAATGGATACAAAAACAAGACCCATATATATGCTGTCTACAAGAGACCCACTTCAGACCTAGGGACACACACAGACTGAAAGTGAGGGGTTGGAAAAAGATATTCCATGCAAATAGAAATCAAAAGAAAGCTGGAGTAGCAATTCTCCTATCAGACAAAATAGACTTTAAAATAAAGACTATTACAAGGGACAAAGAAGGACACTACATAATGATCAAGGGATCAATTCAAGAAGAAGATATAACAATTGTAAATATTTATGCACCCAAAATAGGAACACCTCAATACATAAGGCAAATGCTAACAGCCATAAAAGGGGAAATTGACAGTAACACAATCATAGTAGGGGACATTAACACCCCACTTTCACCAATGGACAGATCATCCAAAATGAAAATAAATAAGGAAACACAAGCTTTAAATGACACATTAAACAAGATGGACTTAATTGATATTTATAGGACATTCTATCCAAAAACAACAGAATATACTTTCTTCTCAAGTGCTCATGGAACATTCTCCAGAATAGATCATATCTTGGGTCACAAATCATAAACCATAAAGATGAAAAGACAACCCTCAGAATGGGAGAAAATATTTGCAAATGAAGCAACTGACAAAGGATTAGTCTCCAAAATATACAAGCAGCTCATGCAGCTCAATATCAAAAAAACAAACAACCCAATATGAAAATGGGGCAGAAGACCTAAATAGACATTTCTCCAAAGAAGATATACAGATTGCCAACAAACACATGAAAGGATGCTCAACATCACTAATCATTAGAGAAATGCAAATCAAAACTACAATGAGGTATCACCTCACACCGGTCAGAATGGCCATCATCAAAATATCTACAAACAATAAATGCTGGAGACGGTGTGGAGAAAAGAGAACCTTCTTGCACTGTTGGTGGGAATGTAAATTGATACAGCCACTATGGAGAACAGTATGGAGGTTTCTTAAAAAACTAAAAATAGAACTACCATATGACCCAGCAATCCCACTACTGGGCATATACCCTGAGAAAACCATAATTCAAAAAGAGTCATGTACCACAATGTTCATTGCAGCTCTATTTACAATAGTCAAGACATGGAAGCAACCTAAGTGTCCATCATCAGATGAATGGATAAAGAAGATGTGGCACATATATACAATGGAATATTACTCAGCCACAAAAAGAAACAAAATTGAGTTATTTGTAATGAGGTGGATGGACCTAGAGTCTGTCATACAGAGTGAAGTAAGTCAGAAAGAGAAAAACAAATACCGTATGCTAACACATATATATGGAATCTAAAAAGAAAAAAAAAATGGTCATGAAGAACCTAGCATCAAGAAGGGAATAAAGACGCAGACCTACTAGAGAATGGACTTGAGGACACGGGGAGGGGGAAGGGTAAGCTGGGACAAAGTGAGAGAGCGGTAGTGTATATATGGACATATATACACTACCAAATGTAAAATAGATAGCTAGTGGGAAGCAGTCCCATAGCACAGGGAGATCAGGTCGGTGCTTTGTGACCAGCTAGAAGGGTGGGATAGGGAGGGTGGGAGGGAGGGAGATGCAAGAGGGAAGAGATATGGGGATATATGTATATGTATAACTGATTCACTTTGTTATAAAGCAGAAACTAACACACCACTGTAAAGCAATTATACTCCAATAAAAATGTTAAAAAAAATCTACAAACAAATGCTGGTGAGGGTGTGGAGAAAAGAGAACCTTCTTGCACTGTTGGTGGGAATGTAAATTGATACAGCCACTATGGAGGACAGTATGGAGGTTCCTTAAAAAGCTAAAAATAGAACTACCATATGACCCAGCAATCCCACTACTGGGCATATACCCTGAGAAAACCATAATTCAAAAAGAGTAATATACCACAATGTGCATTGCAGCACTATTTACAATAGCCAGGACATGGAAGCAACCTAAGTGTCCATCGACAGATGAATGGATAAAGAAGATGTGGCACATATATACAATGGAATATTACTCAGCCATAAAAAAAACAAAATTGAGTTATTTGTAGTGAGGTGGATGGACCTAGAGTCTGTCATACAGAGTGAAGTTAAGTCAGAAAGAGAAAAACAAATACCATATGCTAACACATATATATGGACTCTAAAAAAAAAAAAATTGGTTCTGAAGAGCCTAGGGGCAGGACAGGAATAAAGACGCAGATGTAGAGAATGGACTTGAGGACACAGGGAGGTGGAAGGGTAAGCTGGGATGAAGTGAAAGAATGGCATTGACATATATACACTACCAAATGTAAACTAGATAGCTAGTGGGAAGCAGCTGCATAGCACAGGGAGATCAGCTCCATGCTTTGTGACCACCTAGAGGGGTGGGATAGGGAGGGTGGGAGGGAGACGTAAGAGGGAGGGTATATGGGGATATATGTATAGGTATAGCTGATTCACTATGTTATACAGCAGAAACTAACACAACATTGTAAAGCAATTATACTCCAATAAAGATGTTAAAAAAAATAAAGTGATGAAACTACCTGCTAGAAGAACGAAAATACTGACTCCAAAGCCTATCATTATTTTACTACCATCCATTCTTTCCAAGATCCCTTCTAATTCTGAATGCTTTAAAGTTTTTTTGTGTGAAAAATGGATGTGCATTATGATCATAAGCAGTAGAAGTTTTCATTTGAGCACAGTCTCAAACTCTCAAAATCTGGATGCCCGATGATGTCATTAACAAGCTAAGATATAGAGATCTGCATTTTTATAAATAAGTATGACTGATAATCCATGGACAGACCAAAGTTCCCCCAAACTTCTCAGATCCTGCCATCTGCATCAGTTGATTTTTCTGTATCATCTGAAAGTAGAATTCTTTTTAAGGAGAGGGGTACTGGGGAGAGTGCTTTCCTTCTTTAGGCTTTTGGAAATATTTTTAAAATTTTGATAAAAATTTATCACTGATTTTTAATAAAAGATTTGTTTTGATATTTTGACTTTTCTTTAATCATAAGTGGTAAACATTGACAATCTGTGCTTGCTTTGGTAGAGTAGTTCTCTGTCTTTATTTAGTACTTTGTGGTCTCTGGTAGCTTGAGGACATCAGGCTTAAAGAGATGATGCAATGAAGGAGATGTACAGCTGACCCATGTGGCTCAGTTGCTGAGCCATTGCCTTCTGAGTTCAGTGTAGCAAGAGTTCCTGATTTGAGAAAGAGGAACTTATGGGTATGTACTTTCCATGGAGAAACTGAACAAATTCTTAAATTGAATCAGAATAATTAGAATGTAGAATTCTATGTAGAATTCTCAATATCGGCTTCTAAATGGTTACTTTGGGCGAATGCCAGTCTATCTGGACTTCATTTTCCTCCTCTGTAAAATGAGACCATTGACCTCTAGAACTCCAAGATCCCTTCTCAATCTGAATCTAATCCAAAATGATTCTGTAAAAAGGCAGATGTGTGTGTGTGATCACTGTTTGAAATGTGAGTTATTTGAACATGAGTTCATAGAATATTGATGTCAGAAAGTATGTTTAGAAAATGTTAATGTGGGTGAGTGAGAAAGAAATACTTCATTGTTGCTTACAAACACATTGGTTAACAAGCTTGCACCTTTCCTGAGCACATTAGATTTTGGGGGAGGAAAAAAAAGCCTTGTATTTAAACCAAGGTTCAATTATTATTATTATTATTATTATTTTTAGATAATGGTTAGTTTGTCTTTTTTATCCATTAAACTTCAGTTTCTTGAGTCTTATACTGTCTCTGCCACCTTACACTGTCCCAAGCAATATTTCTTGAATGAATGAATTAATTGAATTATAAAATCCTCAGTGTACCTGATTACCACTATGGACAACTGTGAGAAAATAAGACTTCAATTTGCACTCTCTTTAGCCTCAACTATCTCATCACCTACTATGTACCTACATTATGTTGAGGAGAAAAAAAAAATCAGTTACCAAAGGAAAAAAAAGAATCCTCTACTTATCCTGTTCCTTCACTGAACTCTCATTAAAGAAAAGCAAACTACTATATTTTTGATGGCTAGCTGGAGTTTTATAAACATAAATAATTTTTATTTCTATAAGCAGTTCTACTTGTACAATAAAACCACTGAATGAAATACAGCAGAAATTTGGGTAGGGCTTTTCTCCCATTTCCAAAATGGTATATCCAAAGCAACAACGAAACATAGCAACAACCAAAAAAAAAAAAAACTTTGGGAATTGTGTGTGTGGATGGGTAGGGATGGGTGTGACTGTGGATATTGTATTGAAGGAGGAATGGAATTTAAAGACATTGTTATTTGGCTATATTCTGAAGCAACTCATGAGTTTAGAACCAACTCTAACAATAATAAGTTTCAATATTAGTTGTTTTCAAATCTGATAATGTTTTATACATGGAGAAGTTTAAAAACTGTATTTCAATTTGTGATTATATAAGACAAAACAAAACAAAACACCATTTCTTTCTCTGGGCCTTAATCTCCTTAACCATGACATGATAGGATTGGGATAAATGATGTTTAAGGTTCTTTCAGCACCAAACATTCACTGATTTTGTAAATCAGTTGATCAGTTGGCTGTAACACTGGCTTTCCAGCTTGACTCTAGAGTGGCATTTCTCTACCTCTTTAAATTCATCTCTCCTACACTGCTTTTTCACTCCCTTCTGTTTATCGCCTCTAAACAAGATTTTTTTTAGTCCCCTATTTTGTAGCTTGTATTATGAAAAAAATTTAAATAATAGGCACCTTGGATATTTTTCAAATATAGTTTTACATGATGGGCAGTATTTTTTATTTTGTTATATATGGGACCAAGTTTTAGGAGATGAGATAGTATCAGGCTACAACTATATGACAAAAGCTCTAGCTTGTTCCTGTGTCCCAGTGTGCATGGGAGCATTCACCGGGATTTTTCACATTGATTACAATCTATTACACATTTAATACACTGAATCTAATCATTCAGTGCTGCCAGTATCGCTCCCCTAATTGTGAAACTAGAGTTATGCCATACATTCATGTGTATCAGTTCACTCTCCTTATTAATGATTCTGAATAACCATATCTTAATGCATGATTGATGCTATTAATGTGGCACCTTTTTGACAGCTAGGAGTGTGCCTTTATTCTTGTATTCTGAAGCCTAGCAGAATGCTAGATACTATAGGTGTGTTAAATGAATGCTTCTGTAATGTTGATCTTTGAATGTGTAGACTTTTAAAAATATAAAATGTTCTCATAAATGTGTAGGGATGTATTTATAATGATGTAAAAATGTAATAAAACTAGTTATCTCATGATGTGTACCTAAGTAATTTTTAAAAATTTACTTAGTTTATCTTTTAAATTAGTTAATGTAGGACTCGTTGTAGTAATGCTGCCTCCTCAGGCATTTTCATTTAGAATTCTTCTTCCACAATTGTAGTTTTGCCTACTCTTATATTACCTTTGGAGGTAATAGGTCATCACCCTTTGATATTTCAAGACAGGCCCTCAGTCTTGACTGATGACTAAGTAAAGTGGACTTTTCCAAGCCAGGGGAAACTGGTTTTTGGTCATAAATAAAATATGGCTGGAAAGTAATAAGAGAAATTTTCTTAGAAGTCACAAAACCTGAAATGGAGATTATGCCAAGAAATTCCAGAAATGTTTTGAGGATTCTGGGATTAGGGAGTGTATTGATAAATATACTTTGGCTTTTGGAGACATTTCTCTGGAGGCTTTGTTTTTATTTCCACAATGTTGTTCATAGTAGCTTACTCATAAAATTTTTTTTAAACTTCTAATGAAATGCACTACATAAATTATTGAAATTATTGGAGGGGGAGGACTGACACGATAGTTAACATTTATCAAATGTCTATATCTTGAACGCACATCTTGTATGTCATATATTTAAATATAGTCTCTGTCGTTAAAAACAGCACAGTAGAGTCACAAAACAATTGATCCAGGTGCAAAAAGAAACAAATGTCTACAGCTGTGTAATTTATCAGGGCTCAGGAACTTACCTTCCTCACCATCACTCTTCTATAGTCAAGTATAAGGAAATCGTGAGCCAATGTGATCTGTTTTAAGAGATTTGGAGATATTTTAAAGTAAAGATAGTTAATAAGAAAAGGAACCTCATTCTCTGATTCAACTTTAAATTTTCATGATCATGTTCAATATTGCAGTTCTTAGTTTCTCAGGCTACTACCAAAGCATATGATGGTTATTTGGAATTTGCACTAAAATCTCAAGTTATTCCTGGTAAAACTGGTGTCCTACATAGGTAACTCAAAGGATTCCATAGCTTCAACATGAGCAAAAATTCTGAACTATTATAACAGTTCCTCTGACCTGAAACCCTGAAAAACAGATCTAAGTATGTTTAACAATAAAAGATAATATAGTTATTTTGATATGATATACTTCTGATATGATAGTGTTTCAAAAATGGTAAGTAACTTAGTTTTTTGGGTTTTTTTTAGTAACTTAGTTTTTACAGCAACATGAAGAGATAGGTACAATTACCCCAATTTAAAGATGAAGAAATTGAGATTTAGGTAATTTGCCCAAGGTGACAGAGTTAATGAGTGAGCTGGGATTGGAACACCAGGCGGGTTGAATCCAGGGGCCAGGCCTTAACCACTACACTACACTCACTCCTTCTCACTATTCCTGCTTCTTATACTGAACAAATGACCCATGAGTTTGCAAGTATAGTAGAACCATGGTAGAAAGGCATGATGGACAATCTTTCACTTTCCATAATTTGATATCCAGTGTAGTAGGCAGAAAATAATGACCCCTCAAAGATGTCCACTCCTGATCTCTGGAACCTTACATGGAAAAAGGGACTTTGCATATATGATTAAGTTAAGGATCTTGAGATGGGAAGTTTATCCTGGATTATCTGGTGGGCCCAATGTAATCTCAGAGGTCCTTACAAGTGAAAGCTAGAGGGAAGAATCAGAAGCCAATAAGGAGATGTGATGACATGAGCAAAGTTCAGAAATATATGATTGCTGGATTTGAAGATGAAAAGGGGCTACAAACCAAGGACTGTGGGCAGCCTTTAGAAGCTTGAAAAGGCAAGAAACAGATTCCCCTCCAGAGTTTCAAGAAGGAACACAGCCCTGTGGACACCATGATTTTAGCCCCATAAGACCCATTTCAGACTTCTGACCTCCAGCATTGTAAGATAATACATTGTGTTATTTTAAGCCACTGTGTTTGCAGTAATTTGTTACAGCACCAAGAGAAAACTAATACACCCAGTAATTATTTTCACAGCAATCATGTTTTTCATGAAACTAGCTCATTCTCATCTGAGAATGATAGTCATATTGAACATTATATCCATTTCTAACTGAATACTCTATGTAGGAATTTGAGGAATTTGCCTCTCTTCTCTCATAAATAATTCCAGTTGACTGCTTTCTCTGGAAGTTTGGAATAAGTAATCTTTACATCCTTACAGTTTTGCTAGGTGGAGTTCTGATAGTCTAACTTGTTTAAAAGAACTTTTGAGCAATTCACCTGGAAATGACTAGGAATTTATTTAGGCATAGACCTTGAATAAGATAATTCTCTTGCCCCTTCATAGAAGATTACTTATATTCTAACTCATAACTGGAAAAGCCAAAATTGCTTTGAAGTTTCAAAATGCTGATATTTTAGAAACATATTTACTTTGAGATAAAATCTACTTTATCTGCAATTAGTTTCACTTAGCATGTTGCAAGGATGTGTCTGTTAGTAAATTTTGTAAAACCCTACTAATTATTTGAAGAGAAAAGTGCTTTTCAAATTCATAAAGTTCAAGATAGCATACCAGTACTAACATGCACGTGCCAGGACAGGCAGATGGAAGGAAGCCCTTCCATACCTACTTCTGCTTTGAGCTCAGTGATCATGTACTTGGATCATTAGTGTTCTCATAAACCAATGTAAAAAGAGGGAAAACAATTTAAAAGTAAATAGGAAAAGGAAGTCTTGAACTAAGGACTTGATATCTCCGAAAATTATCTCAAGGTGTTGATATCCCCTGCAGGACCATTGCTTTAGAATAATGAAATGAAAAAGCTCACACTCACTTCTCCTCAACCTTTCATTCTCAACACACTAATGCACATAGCCACATACAATAAATTTAGTTCAATAAGTATTTATTAGACATCTGTTGTTGGTCCAAAATAATCCTTCTATAATTCTTTTCTTGTCATTTACATGGTACAGTCTGTTGTCTAACCATTGTTTTTGTTTCTTGGTAAGAAATCAGATTATGATTTGAAAATTCTTGTTGTCTTTGAAGTAATATTGTTGGATTTTCTAACACTTATTATCCTGAAATTTTATTTAACCTGCTCAATAATAAGTTTTTGACTAGTTAAGAAAGATTGCAACATTCTTTGCCTGGATAATTTCTTGTTTAATCATTGACATATAACATAAATTTTCTGATTCATGGATTAGATTACAAAATTTCTATTTAATCCCTAACGTAAAGCCGATAACCGAATATTTTTAACCACTATCATTATCAGAAGTTTCTTTAGCAGTGGTGTTCATTGACTTATTTATTATTTCTCATATGAAAGTAAGAAAAACTGTGTCTACCTGCAATAAAAACAAAGGGCAATGATTAATTCTTTTACTTAGTTGCTCTCAACTTAAACCAGTGAACTCTTATCTTTATTTTAACTGTTGAGAGTTTTTAAAAGTCACCATTCTTTAGTTTAGAATTTTATTCTTTTTGTATCTGGTTCAAGTAGGTGGAAAGATCAGCAAAACATGTTTTTTCCTTTTATAACAATTTAAAATGTTCTGACCAAGCAACAGTGTCAAAACAGTCCTTTGCATTTACAAATGACTTCACAATAGGTATATATAAAAAGTGAATATGAAATTTGATCTACTAATATGAATATGCCGCAGACAGATATACTTACAATACTTGGATAATTATGTGGTTAGATTTTAGTTTTCATTCTTGATGTGGAAGTAATTGCAGAATTTTCCTGTCATTAAAATACTTGAATATATTCTCCATTCTTTATAATTACTTCTCAATGACATTGTACTTATCGTATATATTTTTTCTCAATACCACCCCCAAATTTAGGACACTTCCTTTCATGTGACCATACACATAATTTTTTATTTAATAATTATTTATTGAATAGTGAATAGGTGATTGAAATTTTTGAAATACTTCAGAATGATCATCTTAGCTAACTGTTATCATTTATTAGTGCTGCTGATAAAGAAATTTTTATTTAAAATTTCCAGTTAATCAAAGTGTATCCATTTGAGTATTTTTTTCCTGAAACAGCAAGTCTCATATTGTCTCTAATTAGATATAGACAAAGATAGATATATCATGGCAGAAACTGACAAAAACTGATTTTTTTGCGGTTGTCAGGATATTAATTTATTATTTTGAAACAAATTTTCTATTAAATGTTACTTTAGTGAAACAGCAGGGTTGTATAAATTGAGTAAAATCATCCTCAAAATGTTCTAATGTGGTATAGATGAAGAAAGAAAAAGGAAAACACCAGTATTAAATTTCCTCCTTATAAATGGGCTTTCTATTCTGCCATCGACCTTTTAACCATCCTATGCCCAATACCGTACTTTCTTAATTCCTATGGATTTATAAAGTGTAAAACTCTAAATATCTGATAACATCCATCTCCCTTCTTGCTTGATACAAGTCATCTTGACTGTTCTTGATTCTGCCTTTGAATACCAATTTGTAGGCTTTTTCTTAGAACTTCATTAGATTTGTAGATTGATTTTGGGGAGAATGGAAAAACTGATGTTTTTGATAAAATGAAGTTCCTGGGAACTAAAGTGTCAGCCCTTTAACAGAATAACAGTATAATGCTGACTTGTGCTGTTAAATTTATATTGACTCTACATTGTTACTTTTCCCTTCTTAAAAAAAGTCTTTCTCTGTTTACTTTATTTAAGTTTTTGGTGAGCGTTCTAGAAAAGTGAAGTTTGAGATAAGATACAGGGTGTCTCTTACTGGTTTACTGCATTGAAAATAGAGATTATGTTGTGAAATGCCTGAGAAACAATGAGTTCGGACGGACAGCTCTAGCTAAGAAGGGGACTTCTACAGTCAGACGGTGCTGCAGCAAAGGACCTTATCAGACAAGATGCTAATGGTAGAGACCCAAAAAAGCAGAGGTATCCAGGATAGCACACCCTGGAGTGTTACTGCCTTTATCAAACAGCTGCCAAATGGGGATTATTCCAGTCACGACTGACTGTGTAGGTCGTGAGATTGGAATGTTAATTCTGCATTCTGCACTGTACATCACAAACAGCATGCTTATTAAAAAAAATGAAACTCAAAATTCTGTCTTCTGTATAAGAGTATCCTTTCTGTGGTGATATTTCCCACCTAAATCATGAAAGAAGACTGAAAAGTCACCATTCATGTAAGTACACTTAAGGAATGGAAACCTTGTCTCATAGAGTGGTGTATGTCATTCAGGCACCCATGGTGGTTTGTTATTTCAAAATTAAGCAAAGCAGAGCATCCATTCTTCTCAGAGTTGTTTATTTATATGCCACATTTGACATTTTAAGTTGAAGTCATTTCTGGATTGTCAGAATGCAGAAGAACCCTGAAAAGATTCTTGTAAGTCAAAACTTTTAGTTTGATAGCAAAATAATTAGACAAACCTTGTTAGGTTTTTCCCTGACTGTTGTGCCTTGAATTTTTCAGACTTAACAGAAAATAGATATTTTGGATAAAATGCTATCTCCATAATCACACTATTAATATACCCTAACTTTATCCAATTAGAAGCAAAACTCTTATGGTGTCTCAAACAAAGCAAATAATATATATTTTATTTAGGGGGGTTTAAATCCTTTTTGGTCATTCAGATTTCATATGATCAGTTGGCCACTAAGACCTATTTTAGGAACTGGTTCTCATGTAGTTAGCTTGTAGGAACCCAGTGGTTAAGGTGCCTTCTGTTGTCATTTTAAGCCATTGAAAATCTTTGCAGTTGGCATGTCTTGCATTTTATTATGATTAATTTACAAATATTTTATAAGGTGTATAAAGTGTTTTTGTGTAGTACCTTTTAACCAATTGTTTCTGATAAATAAATGTCTTTGTGAATTTTAGGTTTGCTTTTCCAGAGACATTTTATCTAAACTTCTTCATCTCCTATGTGTTTTTCTTAACTAGGTACAATTTCTTAAAAAGATAATTTGGATTGTACTAGGCAGCCACTAGATGACCTGTTGGTTCATCTGAATTTTAAAATATATAAGGAGAAAGTATGAAGTGATGTTTAAGAAGTTTCAGAAGAAAATGGGAACTCCTAGATAACCACTTTTAGAAAGTTTTTTAAAAAAAAAATTGAAATGAATTTCTTCACATGTAGGGTTTTTTTTTTTATCTTTCTGAGAGTTATTAGTGTCTGAATTTTCCACTTCACAAATGACAGGAGAGAGACCTTGGGCAAGACCTAGGGTGGGAATATGGGGAGCTGGGTATGAGATTGGGGGAGGGGGTAGAGGATGGAGGGAGGGTGGAGGTTGGGAGAAAGCTGGCAGCCACATCAGTTCATCAAATATCATGAGGAATTAGGCTGGAAATATTGAGCAAAAGGATTGTATAGCTGGGGCTTGAGGATAAAGGGAAAGGGCAGAGAGGTGGGAACATATATGTTGGGTCAATTTAAATAAGTCCACCTCTTTTAAAATCACAGTTTTAAAAGACTCCTCATGGAGTTGTCTGTGTCATGAACTAGACTTTGCCTCAATTTGGGGGTAACTTTGTCTTCATCATTGTGTATTAGGAATGGAATGGTTTTATATCACTCAAGGGAGATGTTCTCGCAGGTCCTATGAGAGCTCAGAGCATTTTTATTATGTTTTTTGATTACAGTTGGAGATGCTGTTTATCTTACTTCTTGTAAAACTCAGAGGGAAGACTTCCAAGGGCTTTACTGCTCTTGGGTCCCTCCGTAATCAAATATGCTTCTTCAGCAGTAATTTCAGCATCTATTATCATGCTTGAGCCTTTGGCAGCCCTGCAGCCTCGCAGCTTTGACATCACTTGTGGTTTGCAGAGCATGATGCAGTGCTGTCTAGTGCTCCTGATAATAGTTTCTAAATGCATAGCTGATTTATACTGCCTGGAATTGTCCCATCTCTTCCTAGCAATTGAATTTGGCAAACTAATCATTTAACCTTTTCTGCCCCATGCCCAGGCCTCACTGTGAGGTCATTGGTGTCACACTAAGTAAAGCTTCACATTGACAGAAGAAAGTTTGTGCTGGATTTGTGAATGTCACCCTCTCCAGAAAATGTACATGTTGTCTTTTCAGATGAAGAAATGAAAGCAAACAGGAGCATATTTTTTCAAGTGCACTTAATGAGTCCACAACAGAACTGAAAAGGGAGATCCATGCTCCTCACTCCCAGTCACATGCTTGGCTCCTTGGGCTTCCTTCAATTCTCACCAGAATTTCTGTGCCTGCAGCATAGAATAATCATGCTTGAATGTAGCCTCAGACTTAAGTTCCAGAGCTGATTCCAAGATGCTAGGTTTAAGGACTTAGAGAGGGGGGAACTATAAAATGAACCTTCATTACTCTGATGTGCTAGCTCTCCATTCACTATAACCTTGGATTTTTATGTCACAGGGATCCATCTTTAATCAAGGCTTGTAATTAAGCAGAAACTCAGTGGAAAGAGACTTTGATAGTCACATGACTGGTTCCCCAAGCAAAATGCAAAGGTGTCTCTCCCCAGTTTAGCCCCCCTACCCTCAGAAATGTCTCATTATGTCCTTGGGTGAGCTGTGGAGGGTTCCATTTAATACTCCTATCCCTCCTACCCCTTTGTCCCTCAAACCTCCACCCTCACCAGATAGACACTTCAGCCGCTGAGGCTTCCTCCTCCATAAAGTATCCTCAAGTAAACATCAAAGGTAGGAAGTTCTTGTTAGTACTATTTGTTGACTCAAAGTGGCACAACAAGTATATTTCTCCTTGTCTCAGGGGTCAACTTGACCCACACCTGGATCTGACCAGAATATAGAAATACAAATTGTAAGGCCAAAGAAGGAGCTGTTGTTAGGGTCAGTTGTCTTCTCAAGCTAAAAAAGGTTAGAATTATTTTCTTTTGCAAACATAATCTTCCCACGCTGATTTCCTGATTTCTGGTGCACCATAGTACAATGTGTTCTCAAGACTAATTCTTGGAACAGTCTAGAAAGTTTCATGTGCTTCTTATTTTGTTGCTACTTGTCAAAGTCCAAAGGGGTTGAATGTGTCAGACACAGTGGGTCATTTGTATGATATACTACATATTAATAAAAAAGGATATGTGGGAATTCGAGGATATGCTTCATCCTGTTTCAGCATTTAATTTCAGAACATGGCCAAGTATCTGTTTTCATTGAGAAAAGCCAGAATTCGCCAAAATCAACATGAAGCAAATGAATTGCATCGTGATGAAAAAGAGTTAAGACGTACACAGACACGTTGTTCCTTTCAATTGTTATCGAAGTAACTTTGTTTTTTTAAAAAAGTATTAAACTTTTGATTGCAATTTAGAAAACTTAGAGAGTTCAATTTGTGTATTTATTTATAGCGCATTCTGAAACTGCTCACAAAGTGTAAATATTCCCTCTCTGTGTAATGGAAATACTCAGGCTACAGTTTTCACAGTCAGCAACCTTATCATGGGAGACAACTGGTAGAAGTTGGCATTTTTTTTTATTGAAACTATATTCTAGAATTTTAATTTCAAGCTAGTTAAGAAATGCAGTAAGAAGAGACCTGTAGTGACCACACTATATCAGAATGTGATTCCTGATCATGAGAGAGCAACCTGTAGTTTCTAAAACTTGGTTTCAGATTGAGGATAGGAAATTATCCTTCTGTCTAGCAAATTACCACACACACTGCTTAATCTGGATTTGACAAGTGAAGAAACTATACGTGGCATGCATATAAAGTAATGAGACTTGGTTTTTAAGTTATTTATATATACTTTATTAAATAACGTGTGTTGTCCTTGAGAGAGTTCCTCTGGAAATTTGTACTTGTTCCACAATTCTCAAAATACTTTTTGAAACTTTTGGAAAGTTCTTTTAAAAAGTTCTAGTCAATTCTCTTAAATAAAACTAGAACAAAGTATTTTTTTGAAGCTGCATGAGAATGGATTTGGGAATTTGGAGCCACCCTGGAAAAATTCTTCAAATTGCTGTTGCAGCCACACATTCTTTTAGATACACACCTATTCTCTAGCCATGGCCTAAATAATTTTTGACTCCTCTAAAATTATTTCCACTTTCAAAGGGAAAAGATTTGCTATCCTCGCAGATATTCAGAAAATGAGCTGTGTTCTCTAAAAGCAATTCCAGAAGGGGACTTTTCAAAATGTTTAAAATAATAGTAATAACTTGGTATAACAACATCACTTTTGAAACAGCATAATTGTCTGTATGTGTTACTTCTTACATGTTTGTTGACAAAATATAATACTTAATAGTCAACACATCCAATAGTGAGTAGTGGATGCCTTGTTTTAGAAAATTTTCACTTCCTTGAACCTGAATACAATTGCTGTTCTGATAGCCTCCATAATAGCTTATGAAATGCTTGTTGTTGACTTTTGGAGGAGTATGTGATCTTGTAATTTTTTAGGAGTCATGATAGCATAGCCTAGCATAAAAGTTCCACAGGCATTTTTTAAAACTACATCTTTTATTAGTAAAAATGTGTTGTTAACAAAGTAAGACTTCACAAAATAGGAAAAAAACTATATTTTGAAAACCAGATAATTACTTGAAATACTTTTTATCACAACATAAATTTCATATTTGAAATTATGTTGAGTTTATTCTGGTGGAAGCAGTATCTAATTTAACTCATCTTTGTTAGTTTGTGGCTTTTATTATTAAAATAATAACACAGTATTTTGTCCATAAATGGTGGTTAAAAAATTCTATTGATGGAATAAATTAATGTGAATATTGAAAAATTAGATTCTGAACAACATTTGATACGTTATAATAGCTTGACAGGTATTTAAAGGTAAATACAGATTTACTTTAGTAAATCTTTATTTTGAATGATTTAACTTTTGAGTATGTTACATTAACTCCAAAGTTATGAACCTGAAGTTAGATTCAAGAAAGTGTTAGCTGTGTTCATGTTAAAAAAGCAAGTTAGATATTTACAGAGATTAATTCATTCAACACATTTTACTTGAGTAACCACTGTGGTTCCAGATGTTGCATTAGATGCTGGGGATTATGTGGTGGAAAAGCAGGTAGCACCCCTACTAGATGAGCTTATACTCTAGTGACTGTAGGGCTCTGGAGAGAAGAGACCAAACTAAAAGTTTTTGTGGTGACTCCGTATTGCATGGAAAAGTTCTCATTCCAAATCTCTGGGTTCTGTTCTTTATTTTGAAGTGTGATGAATTTGGACTCATGGTCTTTAAAGAGCTCTCAGATTAGAGTTTATGCTATGGTTTTCTGAATTCTCCTTTGTCATCTTAATTGCTATTGCCCTATTCCCCAAATTCCTAGTATTTTCAATATGTAATATAATATGTGAGTACTATATGTGAGAGCATTTTGTAAATTGTAAATTTTTTGAACTGTAAGGTAGTGTTATTATTCAACAAGAAAGCATTTGAGCTGTACCTGTACAAAGTAAACACTCACACAATCACACAGTTTTGCAGATAATAAGAAAACAGCTAATCTGAAGGTCTTTTTTTCCTCCGTTTTAAAAATTAGAGGTATTTTTTGCCTGACTTAGCTAGTTAATTTATCAACTGTCTACATCACTTAGTCTTTGTAGAAACAATTTCTAAATCCCTTGAAATTATATTTATGTTCACTATGGTTTAGAGCTTACATTTTCTGGCGGGCACAGAATGTGTCACCCCATTAAAGAGAGACTCTCAATATTGTTTATGGAAGTAGAGAAGAAAATGAGGTCATAAATCTGGAAGACACCCTATTTGGCCACCGCCTTTTGGGGAGAAGTAATTCCAAATAATTAAAAAGGGCCAGTTAACTTTTTTCTTAAACATTTTTTAACAAGGAGATGTTATAATTTCCCTAAATAACCTAAGTCAGCAATCACATACATTTTCTTCATACATTTTCTTAAGTCAGTTCCTTCATGTGGAAAACAAAGGAAATGACAGGATAATGTCTAAAACTATCTCCTAAATCTTTTTCAATTTTTCTATTTTTTTTTTAAATGCCTCGACCCATAGTTAAGCCCTGTTAAGGATAAACTGCAACTGAACATGCTCAAAACATTTAAAAAAAGGAAATCAGATTTTACTATCATTGTTTTTCACTAGGAATGAAAGAGTATTTTATTTTTTCTTTCAAGTTCTGCTTTCTTTAGACTTTTCTATAAACATCTCTGAAGACAGGCATTACAAGACGTTTTGAGGAGAGAGAAATGGTGATCAAATACAACCATGGCAGAAATGTCTTTTCTAAGGGTTAATGAGGTCACATTGTTTGTTATATTTTTTGAAATCTTAGAATAGTTGTGGATTTTTATTCTGACGACAAAGTGCAGCTGTTTCTAGTCAACTCTTTTAAATAAAGTTCTTTCTTAAAATCCATTTCAAAATCAGCAAACTTCTGGGCCCAGAGTCAATCTTGCCCTATGTGGATGCCAGACACTTTCATTAATTGTGAAAGTCACAGGTTAATCTCCGATGATAAATTTTTTTTCCAGCCAGAATCACAGATGATTCTGTGATCATACAGTTGTGCTACATTAACCATTTCTTGAATGTCAGTTACATTTTTCTCCTACTGAAACTCTCAAGTGATTCAACTAGTACATCATTTTTCTTTTCTCCTCCAAAGTTTCCTGGGAAGCCTAGATTTGGAAAGAGTTCACCTATAAAATTGTCATCATCAACACCATCTTTTTTCCCTGCCTTTTAAAAAAACTTTTTATTGAAATGTAATATACATCTAGAATAGTGCACGTATGTTAAGTATACATCTTGATGAATTTGCAGATGGAACATACAGACATATAACCAGCACTCCTATCAAGAAATAGAGCACATTAGCACCCTGAGAAGCCTCACTTGCATTCCCTTCCAGTCACTAACTCTTCCATCTTCCCAGTAGCTGTTACCCTGACTTCTAGATTTTTTATTTGCCTGTTACGTGCTTCATTTAAATGAAATGAAACAGTATGTGCCCTTACAAGTGTTTAGCTTCCTTCACTTACCATTACTTGTTAGAGTTATCTTATTAAAATCATTCTATCTTACTGCTCTGTAGCATTACATTGTGTAGATATAGCACACTTTATCCATTTCACTGTTGATGGGCATTGGGGTAGTTTTCTAGTTGATGAAGAGTCTTGTACATTTACTTGGTGAGAAATTTGTATATACATGGGAGGTCATCAACATATTTTAATTTCTCAATTTTATTGATGAAAAATTTACATAACTGAGAATTTCTGAGCAGCATGAATCAACGAGAGGTACCATGTTGAGTTGGTAGAATTTTTTTCTAAATCACAGAAACTTAACATTTTAGTTACCCAGCCCTCCTGGTTTCAATCAAGCTAGTTTCATTTCTGCCCTTTTCACTGACCTCCTCTCACCCTGCATACCTACTAATACACATTATATGCTTATGCTTACTCCTCCCTCTTTACTTTACTTCTGTCTCCTAGAATGGTATAGTAATAATATGTTACTTATAGTAGTAAATAACAGCAGCAACTGTTTATTGAGAACTAACTGTGTGGAAAAAACACTGCTGTAATATTTTTTACAATTATTTTATTTTACCCTCATATAATACTTATATAGATATTATTGTTGCAATTAATAGTATTTTTTTCAAGTAGATTGAAATCATATCAACCACAATGGTATGAAACTAGAAATCATTCACAAGAGAAAAAAATAAGGAAAAAAAGGTGGAGATTAAACAACATGCTACTGAAAAACCAATGGGTCATTGAAGAAATCAGAGGAGAAATCAGAAATACCTAGAGACAAATGAAAATAGAAATATGACATACCAAAGGCCATAGGATGCAGCAAAAGTGGTTCCAAGAGGGAAGTCCATAGCAATACAGGCCTACCTCAAGAAATAAGAAAAATCCCAAATAAATAATCTAACTTTACATTGAAAGAAACTAGAAAATGTAGAGTAAGCAAAGTCAAAAATTAGTAGAAGGAAGGAAATAATAAAGATCAGAGAGAAAATAAATGAAATAGAGACTAAAAAAAAATAGAAAAGATCAATAAAATTAAGAGCTGGTTCTTTGAAAAGATAAATAAAAATCAATTGACAAATCTTTTGCTAGACTAACCAAGAAAAAAAGAGAGAGGACTCAAATAAAATTAGAAATGAATGACAAGTTAAAACTGATACCACAGAAATACAAAGGATCATAAGAGACTACAATGAATAACTATACACCAACAAATTGGACAGCCTAGAAGAAATGGACAAATTCCTAGTAACAGACAATCTTCCAAGACTGAATAATGAAGAAATAGAAAATCAGAATAGACCAATTTTTTAAGGAGGTTGAAACAATAATTAAAAATCTCTCAACAAACAAAAGCCCAGGACCGTATGGTTTCACTGACAAATTCTACAAAACATTCAAAGAAGATTTAATACCTATCCTTCTCAAACTCTTCCAAAAAGCTGAAGAGGAGGAAAACTTTCCAAACACATTTTACAGACCTAGCATTACCCTGATATCAATATCAGAGAAGGATAAATAAATGAATAAATAAATAAATAAAAGAAAATTACAAGCCAATATCCTTGTTGAGCATAAATATAAAAATCCTCAACAAAATATTAGCAAACTGAATCCAACAATACATTAAAAGGATCATACCTCACAGTCAAGTGGGATTTGCTCCAGGGATGCAAGGATGTTTCAGCATCCTCAAATTAATCGACGTAATACATCACATTAACAAAATGAAGGATAAAAATTATATGATCATCTCAGTATATGCAGAAAGAGCATCTGAGAAAATTCAACATACATTTATGATAAAAACTCTCAACAGAGTGGGTACAAATGGAATGCATTTCAACATAATAAAGGCCATATATGACAAACCCACAGCTAACATCATACTCAACAGTGAAAAGCTGAAAGCTTTTCTTCTAAGACTGGGAGCAAGACAAGGATGCCCACCTTCACCACTTTCATTCAACTGAGGTTTAGAAGTCCTAACCACAGCAATTAGGCAAGAAAAAGAAACATAAGTCATCCAAGTCAGAAAGGAAGAAGTAAAAAAGTGTCATCACTTTTTGCAGATGACATGATACAGTATACAGAGAACCCTAAAGACTCCACCAAAAAATTACTAGAACTAATAAATGAACTTAGTAATGTTGCAGGACACCAAATCAATATACAGAAATCTGTGGCATTTCTAGATACTAATAATGAACTATCAGAAAGAGAAATTAAGAAAACAATCCCATTTAAAATTGCATCAAAAGAATAAAATACCTAGGAACAAATTTAACCAAGGAGGTGAAAGACCTGTACTCTGAAAACTATAAAGACACTGATGAAATAAATTGAAGACACATATAAATGGAAAGATATTTCATGTTCATGTATTGGAAGAATCAATATTATTAAAATGTTCCTACTACCCAAAGCAATCTACAGATTCAAAGCATCCCTTCAAAATTCCAATGGTATATTTCATAGAACTAGAACAAATAATTCTAAAATTTGTATAGAATGTCAGAATATCTCAAATAGCCAAAACAATCTTGAGAAAGAAAAACAAAGCTGGAGATATCATGCTCCTTAATTTCAAACCATACTATAAAGCTATAGTAATCAAAACATTATGGTACTGGTATACACAAAAAAAGACACACAGATCAATGGAACAGAATTGACAGCCCAGAAATATACCCACATATATATGGACAATTACTTTATAACAAAGGAGCAATGAACATATGATGGAGAAAGAAGAGTCTCTTCAATAAATTTCGTTGAGAAAACTGGACAGCCACATGCAAAAGAATGAAACTGGACCACTGTCTTAACCATACACAGAAATTAACTCAAAATGGATTAAATACTTGAATGTAAGACCTGAAGCCATAAAATTTCTAGAAGAGAAAATAAGCAGTAACCTCACTGACATCAGTCTTAGCTATGTTTTTGTGGATCTGACTCCAAAGATAAGGGAAACAAAAGAAAAAATAAACAAATGGGACTACATCAAACTAGAAAGCTTCTGCGTGGCAAAGGAATCCATCAACAAAATGAAAAGGCAACCTATTTAATGAGAGAAGATATATATCTGATAAAGAGTTAATATCCAGAATATGCAAAGAACTCATACAACTTAACAACAGAAAAACAAACAATCCACTTAAAAAGTGAATAGAGGATCTGAATAGACATATTTCCAAAGATGACTTGCAGATGGCCAACAGGCACATGAAAAGGTGTTTAACATCACTAATTATTAGGGAAATGGAAATCAAAACCACAATGAGATACCACTTCACACCTGTTTGAATGGCCGTTATGGAAAAGACAGGAAGTAGCAAATGTCTGAGAGGATGTGGAGAAAAAGGAACCTTCATGCACTGTTGGTGGGATTGTAAGTTGGTGCAGCCACTACAGAAAACAGTATGGCAATTCCTTAAAAAAAATTAATACCAGAACCAGCAAATGCCCAGCTATTCCACTTCTGGGCATTTATCTGAAGAACACAAAAACACTAATTTGAAAAAATATATGTGTTAATTTCACATATATTATGGTACTGGCATACACAATTATAAGAAATAATAAAAAATAAATTCCTTCTCCAATGAACAAACTTTTGAGAGGTTATTAAAAGCATTGACTTTTAATTTCACATGATTAATTTGTGTTAATTTCACATTATTTGCGATAGCCAAGACATGGAAACAATGTAAGTGTCCATTATTGGATGAATGAATAAAGAATATGTGGTATATACACAGAGAAATACTACTAAGCCATAAAAAAATGGAGTCCTGTCATTTGTGACAACTTGGATGGACCTTGAAGGTATTATGCTAAGTGAAATAAGCCAGATGGAGAAAGACAAATACCATACTATACTATACAAATACAAATACCATACCATACTATTTTCACTTAAATGTGAACTCTAAAAAAAAAAAAAGAACCAAACAAAATTAAACAAAAACAAACTAATAGATTCAGAGAACAGAGTAGTGGTTACCAGAGGGGAAGGGAGTTTGGGAGTAGGAGAAATGGGTGAAGGAGGTCAACTGTATGGTGACAGATGGTATCTAGACTTGTAGTGCTGATCACTTTGTAGTGTATACAGATGGTGCATTATAATTCTGTACACCTGAAACTTATATAAAGTAATAACATTTTAAATTTTGAAGTGTTACAAATATGCAAAAAAAAGAACCAAGAACCATATAGCTAACATTCATGGACCCAATTCTCAGATTTAATTTAGGTAAAGAGCCTGCCATTTTTGTTCCAAATTTTTCCTGCTCCCAAAATTTAGAATTAGGTGACTTTCTCAAGTCACACTACCACCATGTGACAGAGCTGGCACTTGAGCCCAGCTGATATTTGACTCTTCATTCGTGTCTCTGTAAACCTCTGCCCTCTCCCTCTCACTTTTTATTTATTTCAAGGTCTCACCCCCTTCACGTGCTCTTCCCTGCATGATTCTGTCTTGTTTTTGATCCTCTCTGAGAATACTAGCTGACATTAATTCATTCAGAAAACAAATATTTATGAACCTTTTTTAAGTTCCAGGAACTATTCTAATACTTTTCCATACCTCATGTAATTTCTACTACAGCCTGCAAGGGAGGTACTGGTATTGACCTCAGTTGACAGAAGAGGAAACCACAGTTTAGAGGTTGAATCACTTGTCTAATACTATAGATCTTAGGCGCCCAAGCTAATGTCAATTTTAGATGTGTCTGGCTCTAAAGCCAATGATTTTAATAACCTCTCAAAAGTTTGTTCATTGGAGAAGGAATTTATTTTTTGTTATTTCTTGTAATTGTAGGTAGTATGCAATTCCAGCTCCTCTCCCAAGTCTCTGCCATCCTTTATTTTACAAGTGAGGAGGTTAATGTCCAGAGGGGTTAAATGACCATTACAGGGCCACATGGCTACTCAGGAGACTCCGTTCTAGGACCCATGCTTCATGACACCTAGTCCAGGGCTTCTCTGTCACATAATGCTGCAGGTCTCCAGTTTAAGGAGATAAGTCTATGAGCAGGTCCATACAACAAATTTAAACCTCTTTTATTAATCCCCAGGTAAAACCATTCTCTTAAAGGCCGTCCCCAGTGACCTCCTCATCATCACATTTGAAGTTTTTCTCAGTTTTAGCCCTCCTTATTTCAGTGCCTCCTATATAAAGCTCATCTTCCCTTGCCTACTCTGGATCTGAACTCTCCTTGTTTTCCTTCTAACTGTAATCACACTTTCTCTCTCTTCTTTGTTAACTATTCCTCTTCCTTCCTCCTAAAATATAGGCAGTACACAAGGCTTAGTCTTAAATCCCCTCCTTTTCTTTGCTCTCTCTGTTACCAATTTCATTTACCCCAAGACTTTCTGTGCAGTAGACCCCAAATCTTTATTTTTAACCCTGGTTTCTCCAAGATTTAGACCTGGGGTTCAGGCTGCTTTGGAATTCAACTTGTACAAAGATAATTTCAGCATCTGCTCTCCTCACCAAACCTGTTCCTCCCTTTATGTGTAGTGCAATGTCATCCCATTGGCTTATCATCCTCTCTGTCATGGCCCCCTGTATTGCTTACCTCTTGCCTGTACTTTTATAGAAGCCCTTTAAGGGATCTTTCTGTTACTAGTCAAATCCTACTTCACCTCAACAACTACAAGAAGTAAAAAACACCTGCAGAAAACAGAAATTTGTGGAGGTTAAACAAAATGCTCCTAACCAAAGTAACCTTTTTAAGAGAACCTCGGATTATTTTATTCTCCTGTGCATATAAACTTTGAAGGATTCCCCAGTGCATACCAACTAAAAGTGGGCCCTCAAAGCCCCTTTATGTCTGATTTCAACTGACCTTTCAGGTCAAATTTATCTATTTCTTTTCCTTCTGACATATCTACACTTTTCCATTTCTGTGTCTTTTCCTAACTTTCTTTCTCTCTATAGAAAGCGTTTCCTCACTTCTGTTAAGACCCAGTCCATCCTTCAAGATCCCCTCCTTCTATCACTTCCTTATATCCTAAGCCAAAAGCAAAACTTGGTGGTCCTCTCTAACCAAGGATGATTGGTACTAGGGAAAAGGGGAATCCACATCAAACAGGGACCAAAATTTCATAGTAAATAAGAATTAAAGGGTTGATTGGGATTTTAACTTGAAAAATGAAACTAAAAATTACAAATTATAAACATAAACTTATTTTTCTTTTAATAAATAAAATTTAGGTTATAATTGAAATTATGTGCTAATTTTTGTAATGTACAAAGAGCACTTTTTGTGGTATCTTTGTCTGGTTTTGGTATCAGCATGCTGACCTTACAGAACGAGTTCAGAAGCATTCCTTCCTCCTCAATTTTATGGAATGATTTGAGAAGGATAGGTGTTAATGCTAATTTAAATGTTTGGTAAAATTCACCTGTCAAGCCATCTGGTCCTGGACTTTTGTTTGTTGAAAGTTTTTGTATTATTGATTCAATTTCATTATTGGTAATTGGTCTGTTTATATTTTCTCTTTCTTCCTGATTTAGTCTTGGGAGAGTATATGCTTCTAGGAATATATCTCTTTCTTTTAGAATGTTTATTTTATTGTCATGTAATTGTAGTAATCTCTCAGGATCCTTTGGAGATTTCTGTGGTGTTGGTTGTAATATCTCCTCTTTCATCTCTGATTTTATTTATTTTGGCCCTCTCTCTTTTGTTCTTGATGTATCTGGCTAAAGGTTTATCAATTTTGTTTATCTTTTCAAAGAACCAGCTCTTAGTTTCACTGGTCTTTTCTATTATTTTTTAGTCTCTTATTTCATTTATTTCTGCTCTGATATTTATTTTTTGTTTCCTTCTACTAATTTTGGGTTTTGTGTGTTCTTCTCTTTCAAGATGTAAAGTTAGGTTGTTTATTTGAGATTTTTCTTGTTTCCTGAGGTACGGTTGTATTGCTATAGACTTCCCTCTTAGAACTGCTTTTGCTGCATCCCATAGACTTTGAATCATTGTGTTTCCATTTTCATTTGTTTCTGAGTATTTTTTTAATTTCCTCTTTGATCTTCAGTGAGCCGTTGGTTGTTTAGGAGCATTTTGTTTAGCCTCTACATATTTCTGGTTTTTGCTGTTTTTTTTTTTTTCTGTAGTTGATTTTTAGTTTCATACAGCTGTTGTTGGAAAAGATACCTGATGTGATTTCAAACTTCTTAAATTTATTGAGACTTATTTTGTCACCTAGCATGTGATCTATCCTAAGGAATGTTCTATGTGCACCTGAGAAGAATGTGTATTCTACTGCTTTGGATGGAATGTTCTATATATAGCTATTAGCTGTTTGGTCTAAAGTGTCACTTAAGCCAGTTTTTCCTTATTGATTTTCAGTCTGGATGATTTGTTCATTGATGTAAGTGGGGTGTTAAATTTCCTTACTATGATTGTGTTACTATCAGGTTCTCCCTATATGTTTATTAATATTTGTTGTACATATTTAGGTGCTTCTGTGTTGGGTGCATGTATTTGCAATTGTTATATCTTGTTGTTTGATAGATCCCTTTTTCATCATGTAGTGTACTTCTTTGTCTCTTGTTACTGTCTTTGTTTTAAAGTCTATTTTGTCTGATATAAGTACTGCTACCCCAGCTTTCTTTTCGTTTTTCATTTGCTTGGAATATTTTTTCCCATCCCCTCACTTTCAGTCTGTGTGTGTCTTTATATCTGAAGTGAGTCTTTTGTGGGCGGTGTATATATAGACCCTGTTTTTTATGCATTCAGCCACTTTGTGTTGTTTGATTGGAGCATTTAGTCCATTTACATTTATTTATTTATTTATTTTTTGGCTGTGCTGGGTCTTCGGTTCGTGCAAGGGCTTTCTCTAGTTGCGGCAAGTGGGGGCCACTCTTCATCGTGGTGCGGGGACCGCTCTTCATCGCGGTGCGCGGGCCTTTCACTATCGCGGCCCCTCCCGTTGCGGGGCACAGGCTCCAGACGCGCAGGCTCAGCAGCCGTGGCTCACGGGCCCAGCCGCTCCGCGGCATGTGGGATCTTCCCAGACCAGGGCTTGAACCCGTGTCTCCTGCATTAGCAGGCAGATTCTCAACCACTGCGCCACCAGGGAAGCCCCTAGTCCATTTACATTTAAAGAATTATTGATAGGTATTTACTTATTGCTATTTTGTTAATTGTTGTCTGGTATTTTTATATTTCCTTTCGTTCCTTTCTTCTTTTGTTCTCTTCCCTTGTGATTGGATGACTTTCCTTAGTGTTATGTTTGTATTCCTTTCTTTTTTGTGTATGTGTATCTATTATAGGTTTTTAGTTTGTGATTACCATGAGGTTCATATATAACATCCTGTATATATATGTGATTATTTTAAGATTATGGTCTCTTAAGTCAAACAAATTCTAACAGCCCTGCATTCTGCCCCCCAATATTCAGTGTTTTTGACTTATTTTTTATCTTTTTGTTTTGTGTATTCCTTAACTACTTATTTTGGATATAGACGATTTTACTACTTTTGTCTTTTAAACTTCCTACTAAATTTCTAAGTGGTTTACTACCTTTACTGTATCTTTGCCTTAACCAATGAGATTTTTCTTTTTGTAATTTTCATATTTCTAGTTGTGGCCTTTTATTTTCTGCTTAGAGAAGTCCCTTTAACAGTTTTGTAAAGCTGGCTTAGTGTCGCTGAACTTTTAACCTTTTCTTGTCAGTAACACTACCTCTCTTTCAAATCTGAATGATAGCCTTGCCAGGTAGAGTATTCTTGGTTGTAAGTTTTTTTTCTTTCATCACTTTGAATATATTATGTCACTTTCTTCTGGCCTGCAAAGTTTCTGCTGAAAAGACAGCTGATAGTTCTTTGGGAGTTCCTTTATATGTAACTAGTTGCTTTTCTCTTACTACTTTTGAGATTCTCTCTTTATCTTTAATATTTGCCATTTCAATTATAATGTGTCTTGGTATGGACCTCTTTGGGTTGGTCTTATTTGGGAATCTCTGTGCTTACTGGACCTGGATGTCTGTTTCCTTTTCCAGGTGAAGGAATCTTCAGCTATTATTTTTTCAGATAAGTTCTCTGCCCTTTTCTCTCTTTTCTTTTGGGACCCCAATAATGTGAATGATAGTATACTTGATGTTGTCTCAGAGGTCTCTGAAACTATCCTTTTTTAAAAAATTCTTTTTTCTTTTTTCTCTTCAGTTTGGGTGGTTTGCACTACTCTGTCTTCCAGTTTGCAGATTCATCCCTCTGTATCATCTAATCTTCTGTTGATTCCTTCTCGTGTACTTTTCATTTCAGTTATTGTATTCTTCAACTCTGTTTGGTTCTTCTTTATATTCTCCAGCTCTTTGTTAAGCTTCTCACTGTGTTCATCCATTCTTCCTCCAAGTTCATAGAGCATTATTATGATCATTACCTTGGACTCTTTATTAGGTAGATTATCTATCTGCATTTAGTTTAGTTCTTTTTGTAGGGTTTTGTCTTGTTCCTTTGTTTGGAACATATTTCTCTGTCTTCTCATTTTGCCTAATTTTCTGTGTTTGTTTCTATGTATTACATAACTTGGTTACATTTCTCAATTGTGGAAAAGTGGTCTTATATAGGAGATGTCCTATGGGGCCCAGCAGCACACTCCCCTCTGGTCACCAGAGCTATATGCTCTAGGGGTGCCCCTTATGTGGGCTTCATGGACCCTTCTGTCGTGGCAGAGCTGACTACTGTGGGAGCAGTGTTATGTGGGGCTGTTCCCTGGCCCAGTTGGCTGCCAGATCCTACAAGTGCAGTGGCTGTTGGTCTGCTAGTGGGCAGAATTGGCTTCCAGTGTGACTGACTGTGCAGCCTGGAGGATTGTGGGACTGGCACTGGTCCACTGGTAGGCAGAGCCATGTCCTGGAATGGCTAGATGCATAGTTTGTGGGGTCCTATGGCTGGTTTGGGTAAGTGCCTGACACTAATAAGCTAGAGGGAGCACTCCAAAATGATGCTTGCTAGTACCAGTGTCCTCATGGTAGAACAAGCTCCCAAAAATGAGTGCTGCCAGTGTCTGTGTGCCCAAGGGGAGTCCTGGTTGCCTCCTGACTCTCTAGGAAGTTCTCCAACATCAGCAAATGGGTCTGACCCAGGCTCCTTTCAAATTACTGCCTCTGCCCTAGTATTCAGAGTGTGTGAGATTTTGTGTGCAACCTTTAAGAGTGAAGTCTCTGTTTCCTACAGGCTTCCAGCTTTCTGATATGCAAGCCCTGCTGGCCTTCAAACCCAGACATTCTAGGGTCTATTCCTGGTGCAGGACCTCCAGGCTGGAAAACCTGATGTGAGACTCAGACCCCTCACTCCTTGGGGAGAACCTCTGCAATTGTGATTGTCTTACCTTTTGTGTGTTGCCTATCTCGAGGTGTGGGTCTTGACTATACCATGTCTCTGCCCCTCCTACCTGTCTCATTGTAGTTCCCTCTTTATATCTTAGTTGTGGAAAATCTTTTCTTCTGGTCTTCAGGTCGTTCTCATAGATAGTGACTCTGTAAATAGTTGTAATTTTGGAGGTGCCTGTGGGAGGAGGTGAGTTCAAGGTCTTCCTACTCCACCATCTTAGCCACTGCCCTGACAGAATTTGTTTTTGACCTTCATTGGCAGTAGTTGAGGTGTTATGATCCTTTGCAAGATTATGAAGATGAAGTAGATTTAAACAAGGGTTAAGGTGCTGCTTCACTAGATTCATTGCACCTTGGTAAGCACATTCACTTGGATTTCACATCATCCCACAAATCTTGTTTGGCTTCTGTAGGCGTTGGGCCAGAATTTTTAGTGAAGATCGTATTGTGATTTCCTAAGAGACTGAGGAGACCTGGGTAGCTAATGCATATTTGTATTATTACTAGGAAGTATTATAATCTCTAGTGTCTGCTAAAACTGTGATTTAATGTTGCAAATGAGTACAGAAATATACCAGACCATATAATGTTTTTACTAGCCTAGTTGTACCCCACAGCAGCACTCTAGTCAAATAAATAAAAAGTAATATTTTTTACCACCCACTTGAACTGAATTATTCTTCTTTGTGGGTAAATATTTATTTGTAAAATCTTAATAACAAACCTGAATATCTAATTTAGTAAGATATAGTGACCTAGAAGCCTGAGGATCACTTTCTTCATCACAGGATCAATTTGAATGCCAGTAAGTGTTTGTGTGTTTGTGTGTATGTGTGTGTGCGTGTTTATAAATAGAGATAGATATAAGTATATAACTGTACATCAAAGCTATTGCAAGTTCATGGAGCGTTATTTGTGCTCCATGAACATAGTTCTGTATTAACAAAAATAAATAAAATTTAAAATAAAAATGAGGCCTGCTAAAAACCTGTTTAGAGAAAATACTCTCCCTTTAGCTTTGAATGCCTTTAGGCATTGCCATAGATTCAGCCATCTGAACTGTTTTATTATTTAGGTGCTCTACATGGTTATTTAGGGCTTTCTTAGGTCCTTTATAAATGTGAAGAAAGTTTATTGTGTTGTGAAAAGAAGAGGTTCACAGGTTTCCTTCTGTTCTGTAGAATATATTTCATACCAGGGATGATCAACAGGAAATTTGGGGTTGGAATATAGAATGAAAAAATTAATTATGGTTTTAAATCTTTGGTTCAAGTACCTCTTATATACACACACACACATATAAACACACACACACACACACACACACACACACAGAGCAACATCTTTTGCTCCTTAGATGACTTAGACAAGTGAAGTTTCTCCTTGCTGTAGTTTTTATGTGGAGTTTAGATGTTTCTTGTCATTGTGTTGCCAGATTGGGAAAATAAACTGTTGTGTGATCTGCTTTGGACTAGGGCAAGGAGTTTTAGTTCTTGAAGTGTACTGAAAGGTTAGATACAGCCAGTATTTGTCACAATATTATATAGAAAGCCAATACTGTATTGATAAATCTGAAAGTGGTCTAATCCAGTACTGTTCAGTAGAACTTTCTGTGATGATGGAAATGTTCTGTATCTCCGCTGTCTAATGTGGTCGGCACCATCCACATGTGGGTATTGAGCACTTGAAATAGTGTGACTGAGGAACTGAATTTTAAATTTTGTTTAATTTCAATTAATTTAAATTTAAATAGCTAATACATAATAGGATGTTCTTTTACGATTGCCTGAGAATATAGGTAACAGAGTAAAATTATTTTGAACTTTATAAAACAGAAAATTGCCACTAGCTTGACTATGACACAGGTCATTCATTCACACATCTATTCAACAAATATTAAGTACTTACTATATACTGTACTATACTTAACTATATTATGCTAGATATTAAGGTAAACAAGTTTTCTGTTGCTAAATTGGACCCCAAATACATGAAACCTTTTTAAGATTACAACATATATGTGAAACTGACCAATTGAGGTTGGAGGGGCAAATGGTTCTATTGCTGTTACAGAACAGGATAGAAAGAAGAACAGGGCCCAGGAAGCCCCCAGGGACATTTCCTGCAGCCAAGGAAAGAGGACAGAAGCCAAGAGACCTAAAGAATTTGTTTTAATTAATCAGTTTGAAGAAATGATATATGGTCAAAAATTACCATAAGATAGAATTTAAAAAGCTAAAACAGAAACATGGGCCAAAGCCAAGTAGAAATTATTGCAAGATTAGCACATCCCAGGAAGCTGCTGTTCAACCAGGATACAGCATTATTCCAAAGTACAGCTGAGTGACCATAACCCCCAAGTGAAATGCATCTAGCAAGCAAATGTAGGTCGAATGAGGTATGAGCTCGCCACTCACTCATTCCCCTTATGTATTGTCCTGGCTCAATAGAGAGGGAGGAAAGGGCGAATTTATAATTTGAATAGTGATTCTGCTATTCTGCAGGTGATTCTGAAGCCACTCTTGCCTTGAGAATCATACAATAACCACAAAGGACTTTCCTTGGCTTCTTTTTAAACTGAGTCTGTGACTCAAAGAGTCTAATGACTCATGAATCTGAGATTCTGGAATCCAGGAAAGAGATGGGAGAGAGTCATCTTTCGTTTTGTTCCTTGTAATTTTCTAAACTCAGAGGGAAGGATGGACTGAAGTCGAATGTTCCTGAGCTTAGAACCTGATGTAAAATGATCCCTGACTTCTAAAGGAGAAAAGAATTGGAACAGGGCAATAATAAAAATGACATCATCTAGTCATTTTGCTTTATAGGCTTACACTGACATTTGAATAATTCCTTTCAGAAGAGTTGTAACTTATTTTCAAAAAGTCTGCAAACTTCCAATTTTGTAGAATAATGGCAAGTAGAGTGTCCTTTTACCCTTGGCTAGGAATGTAGATAACTGAATAAAGTTATTTTCTGAGTGGCACAGTAGGACATATGCAGAGCAGACTTATAGCTAATAAGTGGCAAAATTTTCTTTAAAAAAATATTTTATATGATTTAAGGTTCAGAATTCACCCTCTTAAGAATCTTAAGAAAATTCCTTCTCAAATCTCTTGATGCCTAAGTGTACGGGAGATGATTTTGAGAACTATAAAGCTAGCAAAGGATTTCTCTGTTTATAGAATTTCTCCCTTTTCCCTGGACAATTGTTTAGATACATAACTGCACATTCCCTCCCTAAGGAGGGGCCAGAGAAAGAGAAATGCCACTGCCTGTTAGGGTCCTCTCAAACAGTACACTGCAGCGCCTGCAGGGAGGAAGTCCTTTGGGGGAAAAACCAGTGGTGCAGCCTGCTTTCTTCCACTGTGGAAGCTCATTTTCTCTTGTCCTGCCTACAGGGAAATAGAACAGCTGCTTGCCACATTGGCAAAATACTTGAAGACTGTTACTTGCTTATCAGCCTTCTCTTTCTTAGTTTAAATAAACCACATTTCTTTGTCTTTCTGTTTGGGGCCAATTTTCTTATCATTTTTTATTCCTTTAATCTCTTTGATCAGTCCCCTTGGGATTCCTTCCAAATCCTCTATAGATGTGTTCAGGGCCTAAAACTGAAGCTAATCAGTACCTTTATTAAGGCTTGCCCAGTGCTGAGCCTAAAGGGGTCATTATCCTGTATTTCCTATCAGTAACATGCTGAAAATACTCTTGTACAAAACTTGGTTTTTAAATTATAGCATAGCATCATTGGCTCAGATTTAACCTGCAGTTTTCATAGGGACACAGGTTTTTTTTTGTCATGGATATTCAATACCATTGCTAAATCTTTACTGGTTCAGAGTGGTTTTACTTAGAAAAATCTACTCTATTCAGTCTTTATTGTTGCATCTATTGGCCAACTTCTACAATATTATTGCCATTTAGAACTTTATTCAGTATTCCAATTTCTACACCCAGTTTGTGCTGAAGTAAAGCTTTGCACATTCAATCCTTCACTTATTCCTTTGGCATATGTTTATTAAACCCCTATATTTCAGGTACTGCCTGTCCTACCATGCACATTTTTAATGTATCGATAAACATAACTTTGTTTCAGCCCAAGGCAAGAGTGCATTGGACTCATTTTAGGGAAATGTAGTTAACGAAGTATAAAAAACCCCCATTAGAAGAAGAGTCTTCAAAGACAACATTAAGATGATGTTCTGGTGTGTAGTACCAGCCAGTGAACTAAGCCTTCTAGAGCTTGTTTGAGCCTTTACTCCAGGGTAAAAATGAAGCAACAGTTACTGCTTCTTGTTCTGTTTAACAAGAGTCACTCTTTAGTGTCCACTTTTTGGCTAAAATCTGAATCTCCTTTTTTCACTTTCCATTCTGGAAACTGTGGGTGTTCCCAGAGTTTATTTGGTTCTTGGTGTTCGGTTCTCTATGTTCTTTTCTTTGGTAATGTGACCCTGTGTGACAATTTTAACTCTTTTTCTCTGTATTTATGTTTATACCATCTCTATTAAGCTCCAGTTCTATATCATTAGCTACCTCAAACACCATTATCTGAAATGTGTTTTATCCCCAATTCAGTACATTTTATTCTCTCCCAAATTATTTGCCAGTTCTGATAGCTGCATTTCTATTGCTGACATATACATCCTCCACTTCAAACCTCATTTTAAAAATTCTGTCCCCTTTTCCTTCCATTGTATCCTAATAACCTCTTTTGACATCTCCCTTCATTAATCCAGATTACCCATTATGGGCAGACAATTTCATCGTATCACACTTCACACTTCTCAAAAACCACCAGTGGGTCCCCATCATCTGCAAGATAAAATCCCCAAATTTTAAGACACACAAACCCAGGAACAAGGCAGGGTCACAATATTAAACACAATTATTTTACAATCCTGCCTCTGTCACTGCTCCTACCCTCCTTCAATACCATCCAATCTATTCCCTAAAAGCCAATATCTTTGAAGTTGAGACAAGAAAAACAGAGTACCTGTGGTTAGGATCTGAACTAAAAAAGGCTAACTTAGGAATAGGATGATTTGGACAGAAGAAAATTTAAGCACATTTCCCAGCAAGGCCTGAAAAAGACAACACAAATGGACAGGAAATAAAGATACCCATGAGGGAGAACAAAAAATCCTAGCAAAGACCTTGATGGACCTTGATGGAGGCAGAAGTGAAGAACAGATCCATAGAAGAAAAAAAAAAAAAAAACAAACAAACCAAAACTCCAAGACTGTCTGATAAGTTAGTAAAAACTGATGTTTACATAGAATCTTAGCTTCTGATAATCCACCCCTTCCTACAGCTCTCCCAGGTTTGTTTTCAATAGGCCAGTGTTTTGGGGACATAATTCTACTGTGGATTCAGAACTTTTCCTCCAGATGGAAGTTTTTCTGTATATGTGTTCAGGAAGATATTTATTCAGGGATGTGGCTAGTTCATATTCTATGTATGAGATATAGAGGAAGGCAAAGAATATTGTAAAGTGCCCCTTTACCACTGCAATCATCTTTTTCTTTTCTTATCTCATACTCTACGAACCAGTCTCACGTTGATGTAGGTATCGTGGTGGTCCCTACTCTGGACCTAAGCCCGGCCCATCACAGACAGTCTGGGCACATCTGTTGGGCTGGTGCAACTGATCAGCCAGAAGACAATTTCTAGGAGAGACTAAATAGAACTTCTGGAGAGAGAACGCCTTTGCAGGGAAGATGAAGTTAGACAAAGTTAACCTAGTAATAAACCTTTAGTAATTGTTAGGAGTGATACTTCTGAGAATATTAAGTGTCTATCATTTGATTCATCTACCAGCCATTCCCACTTAAATTCCCATGTGAATCGTATGGAGACATAGGCAGGAGGGAACTACAAAGAGAAGCAGAGAACTCCACACTAAAGTCCTGGAAGCCTTTGGAACAGTACTGCTTCTGTACTCACGTGGAAAAATCAACACTGAATCAGAGAATGAGACATCCCCAGCCACCCAGCCGCTTTTCATGCAACACAGAGTAACTTCTACATGTTATGAACTTCAGAGAGCCCAAAGCAACTTTAGCTTCAAGAACTGGCTCACTGGCAGGAAAGCAACAGGAGATAGTGGTATTCATTGGAAACGGGCACAGTACTTGGCAGAGGCAACAGTGTCCAGCAGGTTATGGCGGCAGATCAGCGATCTGTCAACCAGAGGCAGCTGATAAACACATTTACACATCATGGAAGACCTCAGAGGCCTAATTTCAGGTATCATGAGGGTGAGGGGTATCCAAAGCAGAAGAGGAAAGTGCTAGACCACATGTAGTAGCTGACAGGGCTTGTTCAAGAGCACCCATGAGATAACCCTTGGAGGTCCATAAATATTTGCAAAGGGCTTTGCAGGGCATTAGAGATTATAGATACTTTGTTTTAATAGGTAGGGTCAGGAAGCAGCACAATGTGAATTCTTAAATTTCTCGGGCTTAGAGAAAGGCTTTTTCCCTGGGTTTTTTTTTTTTTTTTTTTTTTAGATTTGTTAAATCTTGAACAGTGATGTTTGAAATATTTAAGAGAGACATAAGGTGTGCTTTAGAAATAAGATATGCCTTTATTGTTTTCATAAGTTTAAAGAAATGGTAACTGGGCCTATGTAAGCATTGCTCCAGTGTCTACTGCCTACTAAATGAGATTATGTGAGGGGGTGGGAGTAATATATATGAAACCCTTTTATACAGTGCCTGGAACTTACGTACAGAAGATATTAGTTTGCATAGACTTCTAATCTTCCCCTTTTAACCACAAAGATGTGTATAATTTAGGAAAGGATAGGAATGGAACATTTGCTAGACTTGGAAAAGAACAGAACTTCGAGCCTGAATAAGCATCAGATTCACCTACGGAGATTTTTAAAAATACAAATGCCTGCCCCAGACCTTCTGAATCAGGGTCTCTGGCTGTGGGACCCAGGTACTTTTTAAATGCTCCTCAGATGATTCTGATGAGCAGCAAAGCTTATGAACCACTGGTTGGAGGCTGGAGAAAGTACTGATTTTCTGCTTTATAAAAACAAAAGCCAATCCTTTATAAAAGGCTTATCTTTGCTTTCCTTAAGGATGTACCATGGCCAAATGGAAAAAGTACTGGGTTGGGATGTAGTCCTAGATTTGGCTCTGCTAATGGAGAAGGTCACTTTATCTCTTTTATCTCAGTTTCTTAGCTGCTTATGGAGACTGTGATACTTTCTGTCCAGAGCTGTTGTGAGTATTAAAAGAAATGAAGCTTCTATACCACAGGAGCTGACCTGTAGTAAGTAGGCAATAAATATTAGTTCTTACTTGCCCTTTTTCCCTCTCTCTATGTAAACAGTGATTCTTCAGAACAAGTACTTTAGCACCTCAGTTCACAAACTAATGGGGGAGATGAGTAACAAACCAATTACACAAATATTTATTCAATTACAGTTTTAAATGACATGTTATAAGGATCTCTGGTAAGATTTTCTGACCTAATTTACATGGTATTTTAGTGTTCTGTTTTAGCTATGATTTTTTTTTCATACTGATGTATTGAAATAATTTTTTCTCCAATGTTAATACAGGAAAGCATATTCTAGGGAATAGATATGCCTTATCCACAAGTATAAATGACAGATGCACACTATTATTTTGCCTGGGGGTTATATTATACATAATGTACGTTACTTACTGTTATGGATAAATATGTATACCCTTAATGCCAAGCTTTTTGAAAGTCCTTTTTCATGTATTTTAATAAAGAATCTAGATTTTAAATTTTATGTAAGCTGTTGGATTAAAAAACAAAAGGACTGGTTCTCATTATGGTCTAAGTTGGCTGAAAGGGCAATGAAGAAATGTCCAGAGTCAGTTATGTTTGGCAGCATTAAAAAAAGAAATGTCTCCTACCATGTTTTTAAAAACAACTTTCAATTAAGTTTCATTTGGGATTAGGGTCTGTCCTAGTTATATACTTCAGCAAATTAAGATTTATAACAGAAGAGTTTTAGTATCTTAACACCATTAGGCAGAGCTGTAATCTGTTCATTGTTTCCCATTGTGTAAAATTCAGTGTTCCTTTTCAAATGGCATGAGAATTGCCTCTCAAAATCTTCTGGCATTGATAATCAAGTTTTGTTAGGTGGGAGGATGTTTATTCAGTTAAAAATTATATGACTCTCTTTGGCTTTTCACTTTTCATAAGTAATTTAGGCCTTCAGCATTTGTGTCTCTAAGAAGTCTATAAGAAACCTCTTCACTGAATGATGTAAGTGCCCATGCTGAAAGATTATTTCTAGATTACTAGTAAAAAATATTAGAAGAATAAGGACTGGCTTGTGGAAATCACGAAAATTTATCAACCTATGTTATGTATGTATGTATGTGTAAAACAGAAGGCCATTTCACTCAGTTTACTTCATATATCATAAGATAAATATTAAAGTGAACCTCTGAGACATCATAAAAATTAGCACATTCAAAGCATTTAAATTCTCAAAGCATTGTTAAAGCATTAAACCTTTTAGATATGTTCTCAGCTAAATATTATTATCCCCATTTTATAGCCAGCATTATGGACATCCAAGGGCAATGTCAATTTTTGTTAATAAATGGTACATCAAATATGTGTATGGTTTAAAAAAAGTTGATACATTTATTCTTTCCTTATTATGGAAAGTCTGTTTGTGATAAAAAGGAGTTCTGTACATAGGGCAATAGATTTATGCACAATGAATTCATAATGATTTCCCAGATGTTCATATTTAACTAGCAACCATTATGAAAGGCACAAGGCTTTCAAAGGTTATCTTCCTGATTAACAGCTTTCACCATTCCTGGCTGGGTGATTTTATAGTCTGTCAGGGAAATTAACCATGTCGTCTCCTGGTCATAGCTATCATAATACAGACAGAATATAATTTCACACATTTCAATCATATTTTGAGATGAAAACCTGACATTGCTTGATTTCACTTAATGATTTATATACTGTCATAGATATATTGACATACCCAAAATATGAAGGGAAATAGACAGTTTTTCAAAGTTAGCATATAGTTTTTAATACAAAAATATGGCCATGATAAGAGATGAAACATACAACCACAAAAAATCTCTCAAGAACTTCATGTCCCATGATTAATTTTTCCTTTTTCGTAATGCCGTTGAGTATGCCAGTGTGTCAAATTTCATTTTCTAAGAAAAGCATCTCTTTGAAACTAACTCAGTAGTGAAGAGGGAAACACTAAATCATAAAATGCCATCCAACTTTATAGACAGACTAAAAATTATAGGGATTTCTCAACAGTCCCAACAATGCAATATTGCTGTGAATGCATGTGCCTCCTTAAGCTTGAGTGGCTTATTATAATCAGACTAAATTCTCACACCATGTAAATCCATTATAGTTTATGACTTAAATCCATGAGAATTATAACTGAGAGAGCCTTACCCAATCAAGATCAAATTTAATTATATGTTCACATTATAATCTAGTGAACAGAGGTTTTAATTTAAAACCACCCTCTCCTCTTTGTTCTGAATGGAAAATAAAGAATCGTTTTTTTCTCAGTTTGACATACTTGCCAGGGCATATGAATCTTTCATATGCCTCTAATGCACTACACTTAGATAGACCCTAATCCAGGCATCTTCCCTTCTATGTCCTCTAACCCTCTGTATTTGTTTTCTAGGACTGTGTATTAGTTTGCTAGGGCTACTATAGCAAAATGCCAGAGATTGGGTGACATAAACAATGGAAATGTATTTTCTCATAGTTCTGGAGACTACAGGTCCAAGATCAAGGCACCAGTAGGTTCTCCTGAAGCCTTTCTCCTTGATTTGTAGACAGCCACCTTCTTCCTGTGTCCTCACACGGTCTTTCCTCTGTCTGCATGCATGCCTGGTATCTCTCTGTGTGTCCAATTTTCCTCTTTTTATAAGGACACCAGACAGATTGGGTTAAGGCCCCACAGTAATGGCCCCATTTTACCTTATTCACCACTTTAAAGGCCCCATCTCCAAATAGAGTCACTTTCTGAGGTACTGGGGGTTAAGGCTTCATTATATGAATTTGGAGGGGTACAGTTCTGCCCATAACACCTTTTATGTATTGCTCCCATTCTCCCCGCTCCTTCCCCTTTTTCTTTTCTTACTTTTTTCCTTAAACATTTATGAGCACCTACTTGTATGCCAGGTACTTGGCTAGAGGCTGAAGATACAATGATGAATGAATAAATAACAGTCTTTTTCCCCAAAGATCTAGAGGGGAAAGTAAGAAAGTAGTTAATTACATTACAGAAGGATAGTGTTCTGATCAGGGTGCACATAAGGCACTCTGAAAGGACAGCACAAGGCCATTGAAACCTGTCTTAGGGAATTAAGGTAAACCTTTACTGTAGAAGCAGTCTTCAGGTGAGTTTTGAATGACTACTAGAAATCAGCCAGGAGAAGAAAACTGAGAGAATTCTCCACAAAGAAACAGCATGTACAGGATCCCATAGGTGGGGAAGACACAGGACACCTAGACCCTGAAAATAATTCAGTAGAGTTTGAGTGAAGCAGTTGTGAGACTGAGGCAGTAAGTAATGGAGAAATACTAAAGCAGTATTAAGTACTGCTTGGAAGTAAGTTAACAAAATAAAGTTATGCTTGGGAAAATAAGTCATATTAAAATCAAAATAGAAATGAAAAACTTGGAAAAAATATTTGCAGCTTATAGTACAAAGGGGCTGGTTTCCTTAAAATATAAAGAGTTCTACTAATCAGTATGAAAAGGCCAGTAATTCAGTAGAAACGTACACAAAGGACTAGAGAGTTGAAATAAAAAAAATATGAGTGGCTCTTAAACATATGAAAAAAAAAGATACAGTATAAAACTACAAGATATTTTCACCTTTGGTATTGGCAGATATTTAAAAATTTGATAATGTATTATAAAGGTAAAGAGAAACAGATACCTACATTTCTGGTGGAAGTGTCAGTTGTTACAATCTTGACAGAGGAAAATTTGGCAATATCCCTCAAAATTATAAGTACAAATTTCTAACAGTTCAATTTCTAATTGAAATATCCACACAAATGTGAAATAGTGTTTAGACAGCTTTTCATTGCAGCACTAACTGTAACAGCAAAATTTTAATATCTAATAATAAATTTTACACGTTAAGTATTTCAAGGGAGGTGTGATGATAACTGCAACATATTCTGAAATTAATAGAAATATATGAGGGATGGATAGATATGTGATAAAGCAAGTGTATAATAAAATATTATTTATAGAATCTAGCTGGTGGGTGTATGAGTGTTTACTGCAAAATTAAACTTTTGTGTATGTTTGAAAACCTTTATAATAAAATATTTGGGAAAAAAAGATTGCTAGTAATCTTCAAGTCTATCCATAGGGGAATGGCTTATCTAATGATGGTGCATCCATACACTGGAACACTACAGCTATTTAAAAAAAGGAAAGGACAGATGTTTATGTACAGACAGGGAAGACTCTCCAAGATATATTATGAAGTGAAATAAGAAAGATGTCAAAGACTGTGTATGTACACCGCCATTTGTGTATAATATCTTAAAGTATGTGCAAAAAATTGGAAAAAAATATAGCCTCTGTTAAGGGACTTCATCTGGGGGATGGGATGAAAGGGAGATCTATTCTTTCATACATTTTTGAGTTTTGAGTCATGTGCATTTACTATCTACTCAAAAGTAGAGTTTGAAAACATAATAGATACTTTTGATGTCTTACTTTATATAATTCTCACTGCCATCCAGCAAGGTAGGTGTTATTGTCACCATTTGCAGCTGAGAAAAAGAGTTTCTGAGAAGATCAAAAATTTGCCAGGACTGCACAACTAGTAACTGAAAAGGGCACAGCTGGGACATAGGTCTATCTAATTCCAAAACCTTTGCCTTTTGCACTGCCAAGTAGTGCAAGGAAGAGCTGCATTCCAAGCAGAGGAGACAGCCTGAGAAGAGGGCACAAAAGTGGGAAGGGAAGTACTCACTGGAGAACTCAAGCAGTACAGAGTAGCTGGAGTGCAGAATGCATTGTGGAGAGTAGTGGGAGAGAATGAAAATGAAAATGACAGGCTGGATTATGAAGAAAACTTAGATGCCACATTAAGAATTGTGAACTCTATCTTACAGACATTTAGGAGCCATGGATGATATTGAAGATGAGTTTCTTTTTGACCATGTATGGGGAAGGATAGAGAAGAGTAAAAAATGACAAGTTCAGACAACAGGCTTAATGGGGAGCTTTTGTTACCCATGTTGCTTTCTGAGCATCAGTCAAGAAATGGAATGGAAAATGTTTTGTGAACTGTAGAGCACTTTCATTATAAATTGTCATGTTTATATTTTATATGCACATATGAAGAAAACCTTATTTATATGTAATAAAAACCTCCCAAATAGAACTTCCACTGACAGTTTACTGCAGCAAGAATTATGGCAGAAGGGGACTTGTTGCTGACATAAAAGTATGCAAACACTTTTTTCTCTAAATCTCACCCTCCTTTAAAAAAGAAAATAATAATAGCTAATAAGAATAGTCAGCACTATCAAGGCATTACTACGTACAGGATTTTCCCACCTTCTTTGTTACAATATTGTATTATAAATATAATAATAATTATAAATATTCTATTTAATATTAAATATAGAATTAAATATTATAATAAATAATATAAATGTTATGAATAATAAATGTAATTGTAAATGCTATTTAGTGGCAAAATTTCCCTTGTGTTTTGTACTATTTTAATGCATGCTATATAGTACTCATTTGAATCCACTTAAATATAGTATGACTGATTTACATTCAAGGATGATTTTGCCTTGTTATTTACAAAAGTAAAAAACTGAAAATAATCTAAATATCCACAATAACAATTTGATTAAATAAATCATTGTACATTTATATTATGGGATATTTTGCAGGCGTTAAAAATGTGGTTTCAAAGAGTGTTTAATGGCAAATGAAAAAAATAGGAAACAAAATTTTATCTACAGCATGACTGTCAGTTTGTCAAGGAAGTCAGTGATCTCCAGGTTGCAAAATCCAACTGTCAGTCCTCAGCCTTCATCATACTTGACCTACCTGGGGTACTTGAGTGTAGATTACTATCACTCCCTCCTTCTTGAATTACTGTCTTCACTTGGCTTCCCAATCAACGCTCCTTTTATCTTTCTTACCTCTTTCTTACCTTTTATCTTCATGTCCTCTGCTCATTTTCTCTGATCTTCTCTAGACCTCTAAATGTTGGAGTGTCCAGGACTCAACCTAATGTTCTTCCCTTCCCCGTCCACACCCTCCTCATCCAGTTTCATGACTTTAAGTCCCAAATGTACATCTTCAGCTTGGGTCTGTCCCCTGAACTCCAGCCTACTTGGGAACTCCACCTGCTTGTCTGATAAGCACCTCAAACTTAACTCATCCAAAGTAAACTTCTGATTCTTCCCTTTGCAAACATGTTTCTCCCACAGTTTTCTGCATTTCAGAAAATGACACTGCTATTTAACTCCAGTTGCTCAAGCCAAAAACTATGGTATTATTCTTAACTTTTCTCTTTCACACCCCACATCTTGGTCACTCAGGAAGTGAGGGAGCTGATGCAATCACTCCTGGCCTGTGTATCACTGAGAAATGATTCTCCTGAGAAATGAGGGCCTAAACGTCTCAGTGCAGCTAAAGGCCAGGAACCTACCACTGATTGGCTTGATAGGGAGGGAGGGAGATAATGCCCTAGAGAATCCGCATTTTAAAATGGATAGATTTCTCCCTCACCCTAATCTGTATTCTTATGTTTCCTATTGTTTCCATTCAGAGCCTCAGTTTTTTCATATGTAAAATGGGCATAATAATTGTATATACCTCATAGTCTTTTTATGTGGATTAAAGTTTTAAGTGTATGTTAGGTGTTAATGAATATTGTGCTTGGCATATGGTAAGCCTTTAATAAATATTAACTTGCTTATCTGTTATTTATTTTCTTCTTGAATGATACAGTATATCCTCTTTATTAATAGAGATATTGCTATAATTTGATCCCTATGGAATGAAGCATTTTAGGAACAGGAGAAGTTTGGCAAAGCTTTATTCTGAAGCTGCTTGTGATGTGAGTCAGTGGAAAGTTTAAATAATTAAAATTATTTAAATTAAAATTTTAAATAATTTCTTGCTAGTTTGAATAATTGAAAATTTTTAAAGGTTTCTTTTCTCTTTTTCTGTGCTATTTTTTTAACCTGTTATTATCAGGATGGTTAGAATTATCTGCCCAAATGATTTTTGTTATAATTTTTTAAATGTGGTGTTTTCTATTCTATTACACCATACAGTTACTTATTATCCCAAGTGTGCATTCAATTTATATACATACCATGCTATTCTGTTGGGGAAAACATAGTCCTTCACTTAAAAATCTGACATAAACTTGACATACTTTCATGAAATGTGAAATGGTTGAAACTTCTAATCCTAAATTATTCTCTAAATGTTCATTTATATTAAAAGCCTCAGTAGGCACATGTACTCCAAATGTTAATATCCTAGGGGATTACTTACATTGGCCATTTGGACATAGCTAGAAAGGAGACTATGAAAAATTTATTAGCATTGGAATGGGGTTTGATAAGTCATCTTGGCAGAAACATTCCTAAATTGTTCCAGGCAGATGGGTATCACTCTTGTGTTTTCAAAAATATTTGAGGAAGAAAGATTATATCACCAATTGGCATCTATTTTGGTATTTAATAATCATAGTTGTAAAGATATCCTTCCTTGTAGGTGTTACTATTTAAGGTTCCTTACTTTTTTATAATTGTGTCCTTGGTAGAGAACGGCTCACCTGTACAATCACGTTTTGCATTTACTTTTGAGTTGTACCCTAATCCTTCATTTTTTTAACCTAAACTGTTTTTAAACATTCAACTTAACCATTTTGTGGCATTTTTGCAAAAGGCAATCAATTTTATATATTTCATTCTGAGCTCAGAACTGGGACTAGAGTTGCTCTTTTTCTTTTTTTCTGCCTTCCCTTTCTCTCTTACTTTGTCTCTTACTTTCTTTCTGCCATTCATTCTATCATTCAACAAATACTTTCCCAATGTCTACCCACACCAGCCACTATGCTAGGTGTTGAGAATGCAGTGAGGAACAAAATATATGGGGTCTGGTTTCTCATGGAGCTCACAGACAAAAGCAATTCTGTCTTTTATTTAGGACAATGGGCAAAAATTGCCTGTCTTTGTTTGCCAGTGTCAAAGACTAGCTTGTCACAAAAATCATGATCATATAAATAGAGAAGAAAGTGGTGAGTCCACCTGGTCACTCATCAGTGTTGTGACATTGAACTTCAAAGCTCTGCATTTGTTCTTCTGGAGGCCAAATAAGAACCACAGAGGAATTTAGTTCAGGAATACAGGAGGAGAACTCTACAGGGGAAATCTTAGAAGAGGTGTAAGAGCCATCTCCCCTACCCCCCACACAAAAAAATTTTTTTTAAGTGTCTTGCCAAAGGAAAAACAGTCATTCGAAAACTATTGCATCCTGAAACCCAGAGGGAACTATGCAGTGCCTTTGAGAAAGGATGGAGGAGAGAGATAGTAAATCAGTAAATCAACAGTTATATTTAGGGATTAAGCTGAGAATGGGAATATTTGACATTATCCATGCCAATGTTTCTTTATATTTCTGCATAGTTTTCTTCTATGTAAACATTGTCTCAAAGGGACATTCCTAGACGGGGTAGAATACTGGGAAAGCAGTGGAGGGGAATTTAGGAAACAGGCTTTGTCCAGCAGACACAGAGTTCCAAGGCTGTGGTCTTTTAACTCCCCACCCCCACGGTTACTACAGCCACTATCATCACAACCACCACCATCACCCACGATTCACAAGCTACTGGTGGGGAAACACTAGTAGAGGTCATTAGGATTGTATCAAATAATAACGGTAAATAACAAGAACAGCAATATACTGAATACTCATTGTATGTCAGACACTCTGGCAGATACTTTACATTATCTCATGGAATCGTGAGATAATCATGAGATAAATATCCCCATTTACAGATGGGGAAATAAAGGCATGGAAAACTGATGTAATTTTCATTAGGTTACACAGCTTGTAGGTGGTGGAGTTATTCAAACAGAGGTCTGTCTGTCTGCATAGAACACGGTCATAGCCACAAGGCTACAATTTCTTTCTAGATCCCTGTTTCACTTGAGAACCTTCACTCAAGAACCCTCAATTTCAAGCTGTTCACCAGTTGGAATTTGCGCTTTTCCCCAAGTTTGATGGATACACAGCTGGCAACTGAAGACAGGACAAGAGACTTAATAAAAGGCTTCAAAATAGTTCTTCCTTATAGTATAGAGACCATTCAAGATTAAAATTCAGATTTTCAAAGAATGGTAATTCACTTTGCAGCTGTAACTGCTATCCATTAACTGATTAACTCCTCTCACTATTGACTGTTTACTCTATTTTAAGGTTGCAGAAATATCCAGTAATCCTACAGTTATCAATTGTAGAGACATTAGATTTACATATAATCACAGCTCAAAATCATGCCTGTGGATATAACAAGTGGTTACATTCTTTTATCAGTGGATTTAGTTTCCTAGTGGCCAATAATTTTGAACTCTCAATGTGTGCTACATTGAAATTAAATATTCATTATGATCTTTTGAAGTTTACATTGGAAGGTACTTCAAAAACTATCAGTACATCAAATTACAATGTATTGCTTCTCTTTTTAAAAATCTGATAGTGGTAATCCATGCTGAATTTTGCTCTTTTCAATTCTTTCTTCAGTGCAGATGTTAGCAGCTCACATGGGACAGCTAAAAAATGCTTTCTCATAAAAGCTACAGAAGAAAGTCAGCCATAAATCATATACTTTAAATATGGGGAGAGCATCTTGCTATGGATAGTACAGTTTCTCAAGAACAGATGATTGTAAAATGAAAGGTTTAATACTTCCATTAACATAGCACTTTCTTTATTGATTTGTTTGCAGTTGATTGGACCCCTTCTTTTAGGGATGTCATTTAGGACTTACTGTCTTGTATTTTTCAATAGCTTTTTTAAAGTGCCAGGAAAAATATCCAAAGAAAATATTATACTCATTTCTTGTGTGTGTGTGTGTGTGTGTGTGTGTGTGTGTGTGTGAGAGAGAGAGAGAGAGAGAGAGGCGGGGTGGGGGGTAGGGAGGAAAGAGAGAGATTGGGGCAGGTAGGCCCTCAGATTACATATTCACATTTCATTGCATTTCATATTTCATCTCATAGCTCTTGGACTTGACTGATGGTTAACAGTAAACATGTATAATTATTCTTTCATGCAACTTGGCCATTGGCAGTGATTTTCATAGCAGTAATTTAACTGCTGAGGCTGCAAGTCAAGATTCATCAGTTTTATTAGGATGCTGAACCTTAAAAGCTTATGGTTGATGATGTTATTAACTCTCTCTGCATTTCCTCTGTAGTAAAGGGGAAAATTGGAAGTGCAGCACTTTTTAATATAGTCCACGTGTGGGTGGCTATAAAATATGGGGGTGAAAACTATGTCAGAGCTGAGTAAGTGACTAACCCACTTATCTCAACTCTGCCACTTCAGTTGTCAAGCATTTAGTTGCTTCAAAATACTCTATTTCACTTTGTGAAAATGAATTTATGGGATTGTTTTGTGTGTTGACATTTTTTGTTTTTAGAATACTCACCTTTCTTATGGTTTCTAGACATTTTTTGCATTAATTTTTGTCCATCTTATTATGAAAATGTTCACAATTACAGAAAAGCTGAAAAATAGCTCAATGACATCTATATATGTCAACTGTTACCATTGTTTCAGATTTATTTTCTGTTTGTATATATAGATAATTCCTGTTTATCTTGTATTTGTTTATTTTTGCTTGTTGTTTTTGTTTATTTTTCCTGAATCATTTGAAAGTAGGTTGATAAGTTCCAGACATCATAACTGGTTATTTTTTATTATTTTAAATTCACGACCCAATTAAAATTCATTGCATTAGGTTGTTAATCTCTTTAGCTTTAAAGTTTCCTCCTACAACCCCTCCTGGACTCTACTTTTTTGTTATTTGCAACCTTGACTTTTTTGAAGAGTTTAGGCCAGTAGAAAATTTGATGATCTGAACTTGTCTCACTGTTTTCTCATTAAATTCAGGTTAAACCACTGGTTCTCCAATTTTAACATGTTTCAGAAACATCTGGAGGGCTTATTAAACATAGATTGTTTGGCCTACTTCCAAAGTTCCTGATTCAATAGGTCTGTGTTGGACCTATTTGCATTTCTAATGCTGATGCTAATGCTGATGCTGCTGGTCTAGGGACCACACTTTGAGAACCACCAGGTTAAACATTTTTGACATAGATGACATGTGTACTTCTTAATTGCATCACATCAAAGGGCACAAGGTGGCAGGTTGTTCCTCTGCCGATGATAATTTGATCATTTGGTTGGTTAAGGTGGTGACTGCTAGGTCTCTCCATTGTAAAGGACCATTCTTCTTTGTACTTAGTTATCTATGGAATGATACTCTGTAAGTAATAAGTAATCTGCAGGGAGAAACTGTGAATTTCTATTCCTAAATAGCCTGATTTTAGCATCTAGTGATAATCCTTGTCTGAATCAGTTGTCACTATTCTATTATTCTTTAAAGAAGAATAATATTTTGTCTTTCTTCCTCCTTTCCACACACATACATACACATACAGGTTCTCTCTCTCTCTCTCATACTGTTTCTCTGCTCTCTCCCTCACCTTTTCCCTCTTTCCCTCTCCTTCCCACCTGCTTACCCCTCTTCTGAGTTTCACTATGGTTCAAGATTTTAAAAATTCAATATGTTATAATTTATTGCCATTGTTATTATTTTTGAGACTCAAATTTTCCCAGGTTTATCCAGTGATAACCCCTTCTGGGCACTTTCTTGTTGTCTGGCAAAAGATGTTCAATTCTCTCCTTGTACTTTTTCTGCTCTAGACCTGGAATCAGCCATTTCTCTAAGGACAACAAGTTTCTTTTTGTTGGGAATATTATTTAGAAGCCATTGTCTGGGTCCTGGGGGTTTTTAATTACTACCAGGTGTCATTGCTCCTACACCCTTTCAGAGGGCAGACCTAAGATTTAATTTTTTAAGAAGTGATGAATTCAAACGCAGCACCAGAGTTCTTCCTCATCTTCCTCCAGTTCCCACTGGTATCCATAGTCATCCACAATAACAACTCTGATTCTCAAAAAAAATTTCAAAACATTCAAAAAATTTTTTAAATTTAAGTATATGCATAAATATTTGCTCATTTGCTCCAGTCCATATAAAATAGATAGCGAATTACAGTAATAATACTTCAACCAACAATAGTAAAACTACTAAGAAAATTAGATTTCCTTGTAATTTTTTTTGTCCTTAGAATTTACTAGAGTATATGTAGTCTGAGGGCTGTGTTCAAAAGTTTCTTAAATTATTTTTCTTTGTGTTTGTGTTATCAATTTGATATAGTTTATTGTAGTTGTTGCTCTTTTTATTCTATTTTAGGGTTTGTTTTTCCAACTGTTTTGATTTAATTTTATGTTTTGAATATGTAAACTATTTACAAGGTCAAAGTCAAAATTATGTAAAAATCAAAAAGCTTCAAACCCATTTGTATTCATTTGTTTCAGGTTTATTCTTCCTATGTTTCTTTTGACAAAAGTAAACAAATATGTGTACATTTACTCTTCTTTCTTATGCAAAAGGAGCATATTATATACATTCTTTGGCGTCTTTTTTTTTTCATTTAGCAATATATTCTGGGAATCAGAACATACCAGTTCATAAAGATCTTCCTCATTCTTTCTCAGAAGTACATATATTCCATTTTGCATCATAGATAATTCAATCAGTGTCTTATGGATGAGCTTTTAGGTTGCTTCCAAATTTTTGCTGTGGTAACCAATGCAAGCAGCTTTTAGCTGGCCTTATTTACGGTCTCTCATGATGTTGCAATAAAGCTATGGACCAGTTATTTTATGCTCAGTTGAGGTTGGAGAATCCACTTCCTAGATCACTTATATGGTTGCTGACAAGCCTTTATTTCTTGCCACTTGGGTCTTTCCATAGGCACCTGAGTATCCTCAAGACATGACAGTTGGCTTCCTTCTCCCCTGGGCCACTTTCTGACCTGATAGCTGTCTTCCTCCAGAATGCATGATGAGAGAAAGCACATGCACACATCCAAGGCAGAAACCATAGTCCTTTCATAAGCTAATACTGGAAGAGTCATCTGGTCATATCTGGTATATTTTATTAAACTAGAAGTAAGTCACTGGGTCCAGATGACACTAAAGGGAAGGAGAATAAGCCCCACCTCTTGGGGGGAGGAGTGTCAAAAATTTGTGAACATACTGATATTCTTTAAACCAGCACATTGTCTGACACAGAGACTTCAATCTCAAAACACTTTTTCTGTGGTAGCACTTGTACAATATAATGTCACAATTGTTATCTCATTTAATCCTAACAAGCATCTTGTACTGCTCCAGAGTAGAACTACACCTCTATCAAATCTCAGCTTTATAGCTTTAATGCTTTTCCAGGTTATAAATTAATTTCTATGACTATTCCCAATATAAAATTTCAGTAGATCATCTCACACATCTGTGCTATTCAGTACCTTAGCTTTTGTTGTAATGTTTTAGGACAATGATAAAGAAAAAACAAACAAACAAACAGACCCTATTTAGAGTGGGAAGAAATGGGTGGAGTGATTGATTTTAAAGATTGGCTATAAATTGATGATTGTTGAGGCTGGATGATGGAAAGATACTTGAGAGCTCATACTATTATACATATATATGTGTTGTGTATGTGTGTGTGTGTTCCAATAATGAGAAGTAAAAAAACAAAGAGGGGAGGAGGAAAAAAAAGAAAACCTATCTCTTTTAACTTTAATTTTTTGTCCTTCAAGATTTATTGCAGTAAAGGAATATAAGTGTTTTTGAACATTAAAAAAATTGACTAGTTCTTCTGATAACTATCACGTTTTCTGCTCATCAAAAGGAACGTTAGGAACCTCAAGTTCCTAACGTGTAGCCCTTCTTCTGTGAGAGAGTTCTCAAACTTTACTGTATGTAACAATCACCTACAGAGCTTGTTAAAATCTTCCCAGGTCCCCAAACCAGCAATTATAATTTAGAATAAATCAGTGGAATAAAAAACTCTTCATTTTAAACAGATACTTCTGGTGTTTCTGATTCCAGTGATAGGTGGACTCCAATTTGATATACACTGTTCTGTGGATTTATAGTGAGGGCACTCTTATGAGTAAAAGCAGTATGATAGATAGAAAGATGAAGTGATGTTCTCACACTATGCTATATTTCCTAAAGGAACTTGCAAACTACTAGAGCAGAAAGATATGCACAAAGTGTTATAACAGGAGTATCAATAATTGGGCTGATTCCATATTATGCTAACAGCTCTCAGCAAGGAATGAAGGTCATATGGGAGCAAATTTCCTGTCTGGATGAGCAGAATATAACAAGAGCTTTGAAAATATAAAGGAATATATCATTGGTTGCTTTTCTAAAGATCAGATGTTTCAAGCTAGTCTTGTCAAGTGCTGAAAATCATTCATATTTAGATGACTGCTCTGATAATTGCCAGGGTTTTAGGTTATTGATTAAAGAGAAATCCACATGCTTTGACTATAAAATGTGCAAATGACAAAGGTAGTTTAAAAACTAACACCTTGTAGCTCACAAGATCAACTCACTGAAATGTCATGGTAGACCTTAGAGAAGCTCAGGAATGTGATGGGCAAAGTCAGTTTTTTAATTCTTCAGATCTGCTCAGGAACACTGATAGATAGACTATTAAGAGCCTACGCTGCTGAGAACCCAGCTGTTACCATTGGGTTGCCTCATTCATCAGCTAAAATATATTTTGTGAATAGGATTGTATGCTACTAGGCATAGTGGTGGAAGGCATAAGGGTTTGGGGAGAAAACTTTTAATTGAATGCTGTGAATCTTCACTTTTCTTCACAACCAAATTATGAAATAGGTATTATCCCCATTTTAATGATAAGGACACAGATTTAAAGGTAATGGCTTTTACAGCTGATTTATAACTATCAATCAGGTAAAATATATACCCAAGTGATCAAATGATTTGCTCCTTAGTATGAAATTTAATTAATATTGTTGATATTAAGTTTTTCTAATAATAGCTAAGCAGAAGAAAGATACTCCTAGTTCAGCAGCATCAAAATAATAATAGCTAACTTTTATTGAGTACTTATGAATTAGGTATAGTATTTAGTGTATATAAATCCATCTTGCATCGTCTCCTGAATTAAGACCATAATGTCGCTATATAGATAGCTGTTTATGTAGGGTAAGGGAAAGCAAATGTAATTCATCTACTTTCTAGACATGGTTATACTTTTATTACATATCTCCTACTACTACACTTCTTGTGAGTGATCTTCAAGGGATGAGTAAGATCATAGGAATAATATAACAGTCAAGCTAAACTTTTTGAAGAGGGTGGTGATTTAAAATGTGTCTTTGGATTAAACACCAATGATTGAGCATTATATTTTTCTCAGTTTCAGAGAAATGCCAACACTAAGTAGCATGATTTGCTTGCCTTAGCTTGTATCTGCAGTTTTGAATAACTGCTTTTATCCTGAATGAAACTAAACAGTGATATAAAAGTTGAAGTGAAACTCTAAAAAACCCAGGTGACTGCAGTACTATTAACCCATTGTGAATTTCTAAACGATAGTCCAGAACTAACTCCTGTTAAGCCCAAAGTTATCCAGAGAAAAATTTACTTCTAGTTTAGAAAATACAGACCTCCCAAGAGCAGATGAGTTCATTCAGCTCTAGAACATGTCTGACATAAGTGCTGGAACAAGTTATATAATTGTCTTAATTCCAGTGTTCCAAGTGAGGCATGTGGCCCTGCTCACTGTCTCTAGCAGATTTAGCGTGGGAGATGATTCCTCTGGTGAAATAATGAATCAATGGCCTCCTGTTCAGACTACGGCAGGAGCTAACATATATTTGAGAATGAGCCCTCAAATTTCATGTCCCGTTAGTCAAGAGGAATCCATTTGGTGCATCAACAGAAATGGCTGCTCAGAAAAACACTATTAAAATTGTACTCTAACCATAACCAGAGCTTTGCTCTCATTAAATCTTTACAGGTTCATTGTAAAGGATATTTATGATTATACATGTTCATAATTCTTTCTGCATGCCTCTTCCTGCCAATAGGAAAATTTCTAAAAACTTGCATATCTTATAAATATATGCAGAAGGTTATTACTCCCTCCTTCTGTTTGACACTTGTCTTTAGACTGTAGTACATCCTTCTTGCTTGTCTGCCTATTTCTTATATGTACTTCTCAGGATCGCAGCTGGATGATAAGCAGGGCTCCCTGAGGGCTTAGGGCATATGAGGACATACGTGCTAGGACAGAGCTGGCAGAAATTGATTGCTGAGATGGTGGGGGAGGGGAGGAGCCTAAAAAGCTTCTTGAGGAATAACTCAGGCCATGTCCACTTCTGAGATTCATGTCTGTCTGGTTACTGTGGGGGTGGTCCAAATAAATCTATTTGCAGAGCAGCTGTGAAACTTCCTGTGAGGGGGTAGGAAAGGAGGAGAATACATCCAATGCCCAGCCCTGAATAAAAGGCCAGCCTTGTCAAAGCAGTCACAATAACAAATATTTTTTGTAAGAGCTTGTAACATATTAGCTGTTACAAACACAGGCTTGAGTCCTAGGGGGAGAGAGGAACTATACGGAGATGCTGAATGGTCATTTTCACTAAATTTGGAACTCATTGGAACCAAGAAATCCTGCTTTAAAACCCTTCTAGCAGTGTTAATCAAATAGGAGCCTTTGCATCCTAGGGATCAAGACAGTCACTGGCAGAGAAATGTAGTGCCCAGCTAAGGAACAAAAGAAATACTGTGCCCAGCAGAGCAGGGCAGACTGGTGAGTGCCTTGCTGCTGCTGCCAGATCTAGTGAGCAACAGTGGAATCTTCCACATGCGTTGCACTTTTACCCTCATCTTCTAAAATTAAGGACATCCTTCTACAGAACCACACTACCATTGTTAAACCTTCAGTCATTCCATAATTTCATCTAGTATTTTGTCCATATTCAGATTTCCCCAATTCTCTCAAATTGTCTCATGGCTGTTTTTTCCCTGAACCGGGATCCAATCAAAGTTCATCAACCGTATTAGTTTGTTCTTTCCAGAGAATTTTTCATTGTTCATTTTGAAATAATTTCAAACGTAGAAAAAAAGATGCAAGAATAACGCAAAAAATCCCTGTGTATCTCTCACCTGGATTTTCCAAATGTTAACACTTTACCACATTTGTTTTATCAATCTCTGAACTGTTAGAGAGTAGGTTGCTGGGTGATGCCTCATATCCACAAATATTTCAGTGTGTACTTCCTCAAAACAAGGACATTTTCTTACATAACTGTAATACAATTGCCAAAGTCAGGAAATTAACATGGATACAATATGATTATCTAATCTACAGACTTTATTAATATTTTGCCAATTGTCTCAGTAATGACCTTTATAAAAAAAATTTTATAAAAAAATTTTTTTATTCTGCTCCAAGATTCAGTCCAGGATCACATGTTACATTTAGTTGTCACGTCTCTTTAGTTTTCTTTAATCTGGAATGGTTTCTCAGTTTTTGTCTTTCATGACCTTGATATTTTTGAAAAGTTGAAGAGTTCTGAACAACTGTGATACAAAGTGCCTCTTGATTTTGGTTTGGCTGATGTTTCCGTATGATTAGATTCAGGTTTTGCATTTTGGGTTTGGATGTGATATTGTGTCGTTCTCAGAATATTATGTATAGACAACACATGATATTGATTTATCCCATCACCGGTGATGCTAACTTGATGGTGTTAACTGGTGGTGATCACTTGGTTCAGGTACTGTTTGTCAGATTTCTCCACTGTTAAGTTACTATTTTCCTTTTTGTAATTAATAAGTAATTTGTAGGGAGATACTTTGAGACTATGTAAATATCCTGTTTCTTAACCAACTTTCCACCCACTAGTTTTAGCATCCATCGATGATTCCTGCTTAAATCATATCCAGATAAATTTTATTCCCTTGACCAGGACTTTACTTTGTTCTCTCCTGAATGGCCTCACAAACACTGTTTTATTTTATTTTTATTTTTTTGGTTCTTTCGTTCTGCATTTATTTATTTATTTATTTATTTATTATTTTTTAACATCGTTATTAGAGACAAACACTATTTTATAAATCTACTTTACTCAAAATTTCTTCCAAAATCCTAGTTGGCTCCAAAAATCTTTCTATAGTAGATTAAGAGTCCAGGTGGTGTTGTGTCTCTTCCTTCTCACACCTTCCCTTTGGACAGGTACTTCCTCTCTCCCAGAACTTTTACTGGCATAGCCATCGGTTTGTTATATAAGATATTTCGCATGACATTTCTGCTTTGTCCTAGTTTTTCTCCTCCCTGTACCTGGTTTTTGACAAAAAAACCTTTCTTTTTAATGCCCACATCCTCAAATATGTCTACTTCTCTTTCTCAAGTTTAGGGCTTTGACATCTTTCTTTGTAAAAGACTTTCCTGTTGTTAGTTGTTGTTTTAAATCCAAAGCTTTTATTCTCCAAATCTGCCATTTTATTTATTATGTCCTTTTTGTGTCTCTTCCATTTTAACTTTTGAAAATTACCTTCATCAAGCCATTTAAAGTCTCGTTCAGTGTGGGTTACTGGAATTTGAAGCCTGCTTCTCTATGGTTGTACCTACTTTTATCTTGAAACTCTAAAACATGAAAATAAGCTAATTCTGTACTGTTCTTGTCTGCTTCCAGCAAACTGACTTGTGTTCTTTTTCTGTATTATTGTTTTTTTTCCTTCAGATTGTGTTCTCCAATATTTTCAACAAGTTCAGTTTGTCTTTCAAAACAGCTTTGAACTCACTTTTTAAAATTAATTTACTCATTTTCCATTTACCTCATACTCTGTATCCTCCCCTAGCCTGTGGAGCTGCTAGCAGTCAAGTTCATTCTCACTGGGGCTCATTATATAGCCTATTCATTTTTCCCTTTCCTTGCATTTTCATTTTGATATGTTTCCCAGGGAAGCAATATATTCAATTTGAGATTCTCAACCTTTAGTGTACCTATTCTTTCCTCACTTTTAGAATGCCCCACAGTTTGGCCATCTCCATAGCTATATCTGTATTCCCACAAAAGTTCCATATAGTCGCCCTCTTAAAAAATACTAGGTAAGTTGTAGTTCTCAAGCTTGAAAACTTCCCGTGCTGTACACCATAGGGAAATTCTCTTTTGAAATTTTTTTGAGATCCATTTCTTGATCTGTTTAGCATGTATTTGCCTCTCCCAGCTTTAACCTTTCTCTTCCGTGAAATCAAGTATTCTTTAAAAGGAATCCAGGGCACTTCCCTGGCAGTTCAGTGGTTAGGACTCTGGGCTTCCAATGCTGGGGGTGTGGGTTCGATCCCTGGTTGGAGAACTACGATCCCACATGCTGCATGGAGTGGCCAAAAAAGTAAAAAAATGAAAAGGAATCTAGTTTGTTGTGTGTTGCATGTGGCAAAGGGAGGTGACACATGATCACAGATAGCCTTTGAAAGCTTTGAAATTGTGGCAGATTTTAGTCATTTTTCTTGGGAGAGAGTTTATGGTTTCATCACATTCTTAAAAGCATTCTGTCTCCCGTTCTCAAGTTCTGGCTCAAGTTCATATTCTCTAGTGAAAAAGCCAACCAGGCTATTTTTTTCTGCATTTCAGTACCTAAAGAAGTAAATCATCAGGCCACAGAGTCTTCCTTCTCCTATGCTATTCCTGAAGTGTGCACTGGGTTTAGCCTTTGCTAGGTTAATGAAATTCTAAATAGTTTTCTTGGAAGTTTTGGATCCTTTTCTCATAATATAATCCACCAAGGGATCCCAGATGTACAATTTGAAAATCCTATCAATTCCTTAATTCCAGGGGTTTTAATTACTGCATTTAATTCATGCAATATAGTTTGTAATCACTCTGTCTATTGGGCAATTGCCCTCTGCTTTCGTAGATAATTTCAAATAGTTTTTCCTTAAAGTGTACTTCTGGGGTACTTCAACCCTTCCAGAAGCTGCATAAATGTTCTCTCCCCTCTTCCTTCTATCCCCTTTGCCTTCTGCACCCCATATGGAACGCAAAGTAGACAAGTTAAAAATGTTTGCCTTCTTTCCCTTTTTGTCTTCTGCATCTCCCATCACAACTTTTTAAAACTGCTTTCCTCTGTCCTGCCCCAGTTTTCCAATACACTCTGCCTTTCTTCCTTTCAAAATTCCCACTTGAAGATGACACTCATCAAAATCCTAAACCAAAAGAAAAAACGCTAAGGTACACCCTCTCATTTCCACTCCTGTTGCCCTTGATCTTGAATTCCTTTGTTAGTTAGGCTTTCCTCTAACTAAATCCAAACCAAGTTTTCCTCCCGTTTCTCCTCTTTTCTTTTCTCTACTCCTTCCTAAATACCCACTTCTACCCATACACTGCCCTCTCTCATTTCCATTTCTACATTCTCCCCTTCCTCCGGAAATTTCCCTCCTCTCCGTCCCCCATTGGTAGCCCCTTTGATTTCCCTTCTTTTCTGTATGCTCCACTCACTTAAATGAAGATTATTTATTTTGACACAATGTCTGGGAGGTAGTGAGAGCAAATGTATTATATGCTACATTTCACAAACATAATAACTGAAGTTTGGAATGTTTAACTTACACGTCTAACACAACCCGTTGTCTAAGACTTACAGACCCAAAGCTCCCTTGTCACACTCAGTTTATCTAATGATCTCTCCTCCTTCTTGGGTCTAAAGAAGAAGATAACAAATTCAAGCTATTAACTATTTTTCTCAAGTCATACCAACATCTGTGTGCATCTTTCTCAGAAAGATAAATTTTATATTTTTGCAATAAGTAAAACGTGCAATGATTGAAAAATCTCTATACAAAATCTTTGTCCAGAATTTGTAACAGTTTATTGTCTAACGTTGCTTCTTAAAAACAGAGCAGGATGTTTTAACATATCTAAAATTAGGTAGTGGAAATAAGATTGTATCTGTTGTAGGAGAGGTTATTAAAAAAGTATAGAACACCTTCCCCAATAAAAGCAGATGCTGAATTGGAGGCAAATCTCAATGTCTAACCTGCAAAAAGTTAAGGCGGGGTGGGGTGGGGTGGGGTGGGGTGGGGTGGGGTTGGGGGGCGGGCGGCAGGGATGTGTCCAAATTTGTTCAGACAAAGAAAGAAATTGGTAATATTTGAATGTTGCTTATTATTCTCTTGAATATAGAATATAAGGACAGCAGAGTAACTGTTTAGCTGCTTTCCAGAAATCTCTACTTGATTGTTTAATTTAAAAGAATCACCAATTAAGTCTGGCCTAGAGAAAAGTTCATTACTGATTTTGATAGGCACCTATCAGAGTTGTCCCAAATTACACAGCTAGTAAAGCAATGGGACCGGGACTTGGGCCAGGTTCTCCAGTCCCAGATCTAATGGTCTTCTGATAAATCCCCATTATCATTGGTAATATTAGCCTTTGAAAGCAAGTCCTCTGTCAGGCTAGCTTTTTTTAAAATTTTTTTAACATCTTTATTAGAGTATAATTGCTTTACAGTGGTGTGTCAGTTTCTGCTTTATAACAAAGTGAATCAGTTATACATATACATATGTCCCCATATCTCTTCCTTCTTGCATCTCCCTCCCTCCCCCCTCCCTATCCCACCTCCCTAGGTGGTCACAAAGCACCGAGCTGATCTCCCTGTGCTATGCGGCTGCTTCCCACTAGCTATCTACTTTACGTTTGATAGTGTATATATGTCCATGCCACTCTCTCACTTTGTCCCAGCTTACCCTTCCCCCTCCCCGTATCCTCAAGTCCATTCTCGGGTAGGTCTGCATCTTTATTTCTGTCTTGCCCCTAGGTTCTTCTGACCATTTTCTTTTTTTTTTAGATTCCATATATATGTGTTAGCATATGGTATTTGTTTTTCTCTGTCTGACTTACTTCACTCTGTATGACAGTCTCTAGGTCCATCCACCTCACTACAAGTAACTCAGTTTCGTTCCTTTTTATGGCTGAATAATATTCCATTGTATATATGTGCCACATCTTCTTTATCCATTCGTCTGTTGATGGACACTTAGGTTGCTTCCATGTCCTGGCTATTGTAAATAGAGCTGCAATGAACATTTTGGTACATGACTCTTTTTGAATTATGGTTTTCTCAGGGTATATGCCCAGTAGTGGGATTGCTGGGTCGTATGGTAGTTCTATTTTTAGTTTTTTAAGGACCCTCCATACTGTTCTCCATAGTGGCTGTATCAATTTACATTCCCACCAACAGTGCAAGATCCTCTTACCTGACTTTTGTGTGTGTGTCTACTATGCATATGTGGGGTAGCTCTTGGCATTCATTTAATACTATAATGACAAGGTATAATCAGTGTTACTTTAGTTTAATTTTAGAATCAGCGGTCAAGACATTGTCATCTAAATGTTTTTCAGGGTTTTCCATCTTGCTTGTGTTCTTCTAGTGTTCAGAACTGTTTGGGAATATTTTTATAACCCAGTCGCCAGCAGCGGTAAAAGGCAACATGAACAAATACAACTTTTAATGACTTCACCTCCTCCATTACACCTAAGGAGATAATCAGGATAGTTGAGATTTGTGCCTTTCAAGTTGTTGCAGTTATAACAAAAAGGGAGGGCAGAAAACAGGACAGGGGAAAGAGAGAGAGAGAAAGAAGGGAAATTATTAACCCACAATTTTTTTAAAAGACCTAAATTCATAGATATAACCCTGCAATAATATAAGACGGTGGTCTTGTGCTGGTTTGTAAATGATAAGAACAAGTATAGCACTCATCATTTAAAAAATAAAGAAATGTTCAGGGGAAAAAAAATGAAAAACTTACAAATTAGGGGAGAATAATTTGCTGAGTGTTAAAAAAAATCACAGAATAATTGATGTCATATTGTAGCTATTCACTGACTAATAACTGATGCTCAGTTTACATGCTTCCCTCTGTTCCTATATATAGTTTCTGTTAACATCAAAAGATACTCTGCATGATATGGGGAAAAACAAGATTATAATATGCTTAAGCCTTTATTAAATATCCATTTACTACATTTCTTATCTAATTTGCCAGGATATCAGAATATACATCATTGGTGAAAAAAAATTATAATAAATGTAACTCCCATTAAATATCCATTTATCATCTCTCCTAACTATTCATCAGATTATCATAATGGTCTTTTTAAAGCTGGCTCGCAAAAAAACACATGTCAGAACCAGAGATGACTTGTGCTGCTGAGATAGTGAAAAATAAAGGTCCATTACACTGATTTAATTTCTTACATAACAGAAAAAGTTGACAAATGTAAAATGTCAGTTATCGTAGGTAACACTTGTCCACAAATGTTTTAAGTTATGAAATATATTTAACTAGTTTCATACTTTTATTCACTTTCAAAATTTAAAAATCCTAAACTCAAAACTTTGTCCAGGGAGGAAAGGGAACTGCTATAAACATTGGGAGAGAAGAAAATATCATGTCTTTAAGTTTGATCATTCTCCTTCTTTCAGGAACCATCTACAGATAGTCTTTTACTAAATATTGGGGGATGATGAGGTTGAAAAAGATTAGGTAACTGCACACCCACAAAACTTGGGAGAAAAGTCATGTAGGAAAAAAAAACAAAAAAGCAAGTCAATATTTTACATTTTACTCCTGTGAATACATTAGCAGCTTGCATGCCATTTCCCAGAGCTACCCTTAATGGCCGTGTTTTGGACTTTTTCTGATATTTCTTAAGAGGACTAAATGCTACATCAAACATTACTTTCTAAAATGAAGTAGAGCATCTTTTCCCAGAGTGTATCCTAGGAAATGTTCTGCAGGCTGGAGGATGATGGGACTGGGAGTCGAGTTCCTGATAAAATGAGATTGGGAGGTTCTCACACAGTCTATTTTCCTCTGGACATACATAATGCATGTTTATAAAATTCTGCTGTATGGCAAACTAACTTTGTTTATCCCAACTCTTCTCAAACCTACTTTTTTTTTTTTTTACCATTTTAACCTTTTATCATATTTTACCTTATTTTGAAAATTCTCTTTTACTCTAATACCCTTTAACATCTCTAAGAACTAGCACCCTCACTTTAGGAATCATTGGACTAGCCTTCATTGTCATGGTCCTTCATTGCTTTCTTTTCACATCATTACTACCTCTTCAAGATCTGCAATGCTATCAGTGATAATTGTAATGGGTAGTTAATGCTCCTTTTCCTTCCGCATATTCCACAGATGCAGGAGGCTGTCAATATAGTACTCTGAGCACTGCTTGATTATGATGAGGAAATATTAATAAATGAATAGTTTATTAATAAAAAATTAGTTGGATACCTTTAATACAGTTTTGAAATATAGGCCAGAGTACTAAATAGGCTTTCTGGGAATAGTTAGTTAGTTAGTTAGTTAGCTCATGTATATTCAAGAGACAATAGAAACTGATAGAATAGAGTCCATTTCAATCCAATTTTGGGGTTCACAGCAAAGGAAAATATTTCTAATAAGGTTTTGAAATGCCCCAGGGTTTTGGTTGTTTTTTCCCTCCTATTTTAGGCTTTAATATGTTACACCTCCTAGGTGGTTTGCATGCTGTGGCCTAATCATGTAGCTTTAGTCACTTCATGAAATTTTACAAGAAAAACAAAATTTTAAATTTTGAAAATCCCAGTTTTAGGTAAAAGAGATTGATATTTTGATGCTCTATGGTACAACCTTAGAATTCTGAGAATCTGAAAAGGCTGTGCATCAAAATAAATAAAGTTTAAAAAATAAATATATCATATTTTAAAGTAGGTTGTTACTGTAACTTGAAGTCCATAAAGTTATTTTTAGGAGAACTAGAACATATACTCCTGGAAAATGTATGTTTATATTTGCTACCAGTAAACAGGATTCTTGACTTTTAAAAAAATAAACAACTTTCTGTATTATCTGATCTCGTTTAGTAATTTATTGTCATAGTTGTGGCTAACGTTCACTTTGTGTGCACACAGTTCTTTTATGTAAAGATTACAGGAGCTCCCACTCATAAGCTTAAAAAGTTATAGATGAGAAAGTCCTTCAGTTGAAAATTACGCAATAGAGAATTAGCTACAACTAAAGCAACTGCGTACTACATGTGCTTCTTTTAAAATAACCTCAGACTATTTGATATTTAATAAACTTAGAGATCACATTGTGGAGAATTATCTTGAGGCACTGCAAAATAATTTCACTAATTCAGTTTCTAAAGGTAAATGTTTTGCTACATCTTGCTCCAAAATCAGCTTAAACCATGTCTTTTGGATGACTATTAAGAGCACAAATTGAAATTACCATTTCACAACATAATTTTTCCCTATAAAATCTAGCCAAAAATCCATACAGAAAGTTTAGTTTCAGAAGTTTTAAGAGACTTTTCATGTTATTCTAATCAATATTCCAATACAGCTGGTCCCTGTAGCCATACAATGGATAGCCTGCTAGCAATATCTCACCTCTAGCTGCTCAATACAGAAAATCAGTAATTCATAAAAGAGTCTGTAGTTCAAGCAAGGCCAGACTTTTGAATTTTCTTTCTTGTCTCACAAGAAATTACAGCCTGAATACCCTGCTCTGATGTAAAAGAAACTAGAATACAAATTGATGGTCTTAAAATCTCAGTTGATGAGCTGAGTCTTACAGATCCAACAGACGTGACTATTTGGTTGACTTTGCCGACATGAGCATCTCTGCAACAGGACTAATGCACTGACGTGGCCCTCTCTGCAAGAGGTATCTGTTCTTGTGAGAAAATGGGGAGCTCAAATTGATGAGGTCCTTGCTATTAAGTTCCAATTTAAATCACCTTGGGAACCATAGGCTCCACATCCATTTTGGCTTTCTACTTGTTTACACAAAGGGAACAGAGTCAAAGGACTCGTGTCCTAGAATTCATACTGGCCTCATCACAGGGAGCTAGGGTTTGATGTTCTTGTTCCCAATTTATTGCCAGGGTCCGAGAACCTGGGTACCATGGTGATAAAGTGCCACTGAAATACATAGGTAATCAGTCAGTGTACTGGAGGATTGATTTCTTTCTTTTCTTTTCTGAACAGACAAAAGCAGTCTTCTTAGAAGCACTGGGAGTAAGAGGACACTTACCATTTATGTTATGAGAATAGCAATGATAAAGGCAAAGATGCAATTTAATTAATAACTTCACCTGGGCAGTGACTAGCTCCAGGGAACTGAAAGTATTGGAAACCCTAATTGACCTCTCCCATAGAGAACACAGGTCTCTCTTTTCCCATTTTTAAATTGGAAGATATCAGAAAGACAAGTCATTTGCTCTCAAGCTGACTTCTGATCCATAATGGAATTGTGACCAGGACTTAGAACTCTCAGATTTCAAGGCAAGACTGCTGTATACATTATGTCTTATTACTGATAATGATCCTCACTTTAACCACTTGTCTGTCCTGAAGAGCACATCGCAATTTAAAACAGGCCAGGCAGTCCGAACTGACTACAAAGACTTTTTAAAAAATCTTTTAAATATTCAGATGCATACACTTTATTTTAAATGTTGGCTACTTTGCCATTCGCAACTATGACCCAAATTCCTCCCTTAAATGTTTTAATTGAAGCCAAATTACTTCACTTTCTGTCTTTACATAAGAATGTAGCACACTCATTGCTGTGACAGTAATCACAGAAAATTTGGCTTCTGGTACTTTTGCTCTCTTAGCCTTCAACTTCTCTTTTTTCATATTTACTTCATTTTTCATTCCACTTTCTCATATTTTAATATTATATTTTCTCTAATTTATTCATTGGTATTTTCTTTACAGTTATCTCTGAAGTTTTTAACAGGTGACATGTGGCCATTTTTTTCCTTAAACAAATTTATTGCGGTATATTTGACATACAATAAACTGTACATATTTAAAGTGTGCAACCTGATGAATTTTATATGTATAAATTTTATATACAAAAGCACTTACGATAGTGAGTATACCCATAATTCCCCAAAATTTCCACATGATTCTGTGTAATCCATTCCTCCTCCCATCCTCCAGCCCTTGCATTTCCAGGCAACCACTGATCTGCTTTCTGTCTCTATAGATACATTTGCCTTTTCTAGAATTTTATATAAATGGAATCATACAGTCTGTACTCTTTTTGTCTATTCTTTCACTCAGCATAATTATTTTGAAAGTCATCCTCATTATTGCAGATATCAATAGTTCATTCCTTTTTAATGATTATTAGTATTCTATGTATGGGTATATAGTAGTGCATTTATTCATTCATCTCTTGATGGATATTTGGGTTGTTTCCAGTTCGGGGTTATATCAAACTGCTATGACCATTTGTGTGCGAGTCTTTGTATGAATATGAATTTCCCTTTCTCTTGAATAAATACCTGGGAGTGAAATGAGTCGACCATATCTTAGGTGTATGCTTAATTTTTTAAGAAACTTTCTAATGGTTTTCTAAATTATTATACCATTTTACATTTTCACCAGCAGTGGATGAGAGTTTCAGTTCTTCCACCTTCCCTCCACCTTCTTGCCAACTCGGAATATAGTTAGTCTTTTTCATTTTAGCCATTCTAATAGGTGTGTATCTCATTGTGATTTTAATTTACATTTGCCTAAAGACTAATAATGCAGTGCATCTTTTCATGTGCTTATATGCCATCTGTATATCTTTGGCAAAATGTCTATTCAAATCTTTTGTGCATTTTTTATTTGGTTGCTTCTTTTCTTATTTTTGAGTCTTGAGAACTCTTTATATATATATTAGATTCAAGTCCTTCATTAAATGTATGCCGTGTAAATATTTTCTCTTAACCTGTGGTTATCTTTTCCTCTCCTTAACAGTATCTTTTGAAGAGTAGAAGTTTTTTAATTTTGAAGGAGCGGAATTTATGAATTTATTCTTTTATAATCATATCTTTGATGTCACAAAGATTTTTCTCAAACTTTACTTCAAGAAATCTTATAGATTTTAGGCCTATGATTCACTGTGAGTTAATTCTTATATCTAGTATAAGGTATGGAACAAAGTTCATATTTTACATATGGCTATCTAGTTGTTCCAGAACAACTTATTGAAAAGACTATTCTTTCTCCACTGACTTGCCTTTGAACCTTTGTCAAAAATCAATTGACTGAGAGCCTCCCATCAAGCCTCTTAGATAGCCTCAACCACCAGAGGGCAGACAACAGAAGCAAGAAAAACTACAATCCTGCAGCCTGTGGACCAAAAACCACAGTTACAGAAAGACAGAGAAGATGAAAAGGCAGAGGGCTATGTACCAGATGAAGGAACAAGAAAAAACCCCAGAAAAACAACTAAATGAAGTGGAGATAGGCAACCTTCCAGAAAAAGAATTCAGAATAATGATAGTGAAGATGATCCAGGACCTCGGAATAAGAATGGAGGCAAAGATTGAGAAGATGCAAGAAATGATTAACAAAGACCTAGAAGAATTAAAGAACAAACAAACAGAGATGACCAATACAATAACTGAAATGAAAACTACACTAGAAGGAATCAATAGCAGAATAACTGAGGCAGAAGAACGGATAAGTGACCTGGAAGACAGAATGGTGGAATTCACTGCTGCAGAGCAGACTAAAGAAAAAAGAATGAAAAGAAATGAAGACAGCCTAAGAGACCTCTGGGACAACATTAAACGCAACAACATTCGCATTATAGGGGTCCCAGAAGGAGAAGAGAGAGAGAAAGGACCAGAGAAAATATTTGAAGAGATTATAGTTGAAAACTTCCTTAACATGGGAAAGGAAATAGCCACCCAAGTCCAGGAAGCGCAGAGAGTCCCATACAGAATAAACCCAAGGAGAAACACGCCGAGACACATAGTAATCAAAGTGGCAAAAATTAAAGACAAAGAAAAATTACTGAAAGCAGCAAGGGAAAAACGACAAATAACATACAAGGGAACTCCCATAAGGTTAACAGCTGATTTCTCAGCAGAAACTCTGCAAGCCAGAAGGGAGTGGCATGATATACTTAAAGTGATGAAAGGGAAGAACCTACAACCAAGATTACTCTACCCAGCAAGGATCTCATTTAGATTTGATGGAGAAATCAAAAGCTTTACAGACAAGCAAAAGCTAAGAGAATTCAGCACCACCAAACCAGCTCTACAACAAATGCTAAAGGAACTTCTCTAAGTGGGAAACACAAGAGAAGAAAAGGACCTACAAAAACAAACCCAAAACAATTAAGAAAATGGTCATAGGAACATACATATCGATAATTACCTTAAACGTGAATGGATTAAATGCCCCAACCAAAAGACATAGACTGGCTGAATGGATACAAAAACAAGACCCATATATATGCTGTCTACAAGAGACCCACTTCAGACCTAGGGACACATACAGACTGAAAGTGAGGGGATGGAAAAAGATATTCCATGCAAATGGAAATCAAAAGAAAGCTGGAGTAGCTATACTCATATCAGATAAAATAGACTTTAAAATAAAGAATGTTACAAGAGACAAGGAAGGACACTACATAATGATCCAGGGATCAATCCAAGAAGAAGATATAACAATTATAAATATATATGCACCCAACATAGGAGCACCTCAATACATAAGGCAACTGCTAACAGCTATAAAAGAGGAAATCGACAGTAACACAATAATAGTGGGGGACTTTAACACCTCATTTACACCAATGGACAGATCATCCAAAATGAAAATAAATAAGGAAACAGAAGCTTTAAATGACACAATAGACCAGATAGATTTAATTGATATATATAGGACATTCCATCCAAAAACGGCAGATTACACGTTCTTCTCAAGTGCGCACGGAACATTCTCCAGGATAGATCACATCTTGGGTCACAAATCAAGCCTCAGTAAATTTAAGAAAATTGAAATCATATCAAGCATCTTTTCTGACCACAACACTATGAGATTAGAAATGAATTACAGGGAAAAAAACGTAAAAAAGACAAACACATGGAGGCTAAACAATACGTTACTAAATAACCAAGAGATCACTGAAGAAATCAAAGAGGAAATAAAAAAATACCTAGAGACAAATGACAATGAAAACACGATGACCCAAAACCTATGGGATGCAGCAAAAGCGGTTCTAAGAGGGAAGTTTATAGCTATACAAGCCTACCTAAAGAAACAAGAAAAATCTCAAGTAAACAGTCTAACCTTACACCTAAAGAAACTAGAGAAAGAAGAACAAACAAAACCCAAAGTTAGCAGAAGGAAAGAAATCATAAAGATCAGAGCAGAAATAAATGAAATAGAAACAAAGAAAACAATAGCAAAGATCAATAAAACTAAAAGTTGGTTCTTTGAGAAGATAAACAAAATTGATAAGCCATTAGCCAGACTCATCAAGAAAAAGAGGGAGAGGACTCAAATCAATAAAATCAGAAATGAAAAAGGAGAAGTTACAACAGACACCGCAGAAATACAAAACATCCTAAGAGACTACTACAAGCAACTTTATGCCAATAAAATGGACAACCTGGAAGAAATGGACAAATTCTTAGAAAGGTATAACCTTCCAAGACTGAATCAGGAAGAAACAGAAAATATGAACAGACCAATCACAAGTAATGTAATTGAAACTGTGATTAAAAATCTTCCAACAAACAAAAGTCCAGGACCAGATGGCTTCACAGGTGAATTCTATCAAACATTTAGAGAAGAGCTAACACCTATCCTTCTCAAACTCTTCCAAAAAATTGCAGAGGAAGGAACACTCCCAAACTCATTCTATGAGGCCACCATCACCCTGACACCAAAACCAGACAAAGACACTACAAAAAAAGAAAATTACAGACCAATATCACTGATGAATATAGATGCAAAAATCCTCAACAAAATACTAGCAAACAGAATCCAACAGCGCATTAAAAGGATCATACACCACGATCAAGTGGGATTTATCCCAGGGATGCAAGGATTCTTCAATATACGCAAATCAATCAATGTGATACACCATATTAACAAATTGAAGAATAAAAACCATATGATCATCTCAATAGATGCAGAAAAAGCTTTTGACAAAATTCAACACCCATTTATGATAAAAACTCTCCAGAATGTGGGCATAGAGGGAACCTACCTCAACATAATAAAGGCCATATATGACAAACCCACAGCAAACATCATCCTCAATGGTGAAAAACTGAAAGCATTTCCTCTAAGATCAGGAATGAGACAAGGATGTCCACTCTCACCACTATTATTCAACATAGTTCTGGAAGTCCTAGCCACAGCAATCAGAGAAGAAAAAGAAATAAAAGGAATACAAATTGGAAAAGAAGAAGTAAAACTGTCACTGTTTGCGGATGACATGATACTATACATAGAGAATCCTAAAACTGCCACCAGACAACTGCTAGAGCTAATTAATGAATATGGTAAAGTTGCAGGTTACAAAATTAATGCACAGAAATCTCTTGTATTCCTATACACTAATGATGAAAAATCTGAAAGAGAAATTATAGAAACACTCCCATTTACCATTGCAACAAAAAGAATAAAATACCTAGGAATAAACCTACCTAGGGAGACAAAAGACCTGTATGCAGAAAACTATAAGACACTGATGAAAGAAATTAAAGATGATACCAACAGATGGAGAGATATACCATGTTCTTGGATTGGAAGAATCAACATTGTGAAAATGAGTATACTACCCAAAGCAATCTACAGATTCAATGCAATCCCTATCAAATTACCAATGGCATTTTTTACGGAGCTAGAACAAATCATCTTAAAATTTGTATGGAGACACAAAAGACCCCGAATAGCCAAAGCAGTCTTGAGGCAAAAAAATGGAGCTGGAGGAATCAGACTCCCTGACTTCAGACTCTACTACAAAGCTACAGTAATCAAGACAATATGGTACTGGCACAAAAACAGAAATATAGATCAATGGAACAGGATAGAAAGCCCAGAGATAAACCCACGCACCTATGGTCAACTAATCTATGACAAAAGAGGCAAAGATATACAATGGAGAAAAGACAGTCTCTTCAATAAGTGGTGCTGGGAAAACTGGACAGCTACATGTAAAAGAATGAAATTAGAATACTCCCTAACACCATACACAAAAATAAACTCAAAATGGATTAGAGACCTAAATATAAGACTGGACACTATAAAACTCTTAGAGGAAAACGTAGGAAGAACACTCTTTGACATAAATCACAGCAAGATCTTTTTTGATCCACCTCCTAGAGTAATGGAAATAAAAACAAAAATAAACAAGTGGGACCTAATGAAACTTCAAAGCTTTTGCACAGCAAAGGAAACCATAAACAAGACGAAAAGACAACCCTCAGAATGGGAGAAAATATTTGCAAATGAATTAACGGACAAAGGATTAATCTCCAAAATATATAAACAGCTCATTCAGCTCAATATCAAAGAAACAAACACCCCAATCCAAAAATGGGCAGAAGACCTAAATAGACATTTCTCCAAAGAAGACATACAGACGGCCACGAAGCACATGAAAAGATGCTCAACATCACTAATTATTAGAGAAATGCAAATCAAAACTACAATGAGGTATCACCTCACTCCTGTTAGAATGGGCATCATCAGAAAATCTACAAACAACAAATGCTGGAGAGGGTGTGGAGAAAAGGGAACCCTCTTGCACTGTTGGTGGGAATGTAAATTGATACAGCCACTATGGAGAACAATATGGAGGTTCCTTAAAAAACTAAAAATAGAATTACCATATGACCCAGCAATCCCACTACTGGGCATATACCCAGAGAAAACCGTAATTCAAAAAGACACATGCACCCGAATGTTCATTGCAGCACTATTTACAATAGCCAGGTCATGGAAGCAACCTAAATGCCCATCAACAGACGAATGGATAAAGAAGTGTGGTACATATATACAATGGAATATTACTCAGCCATAAAAAGGAACGAAATTGAGTCATTTGTTGAGACGTGGATGGATCTAGAGACTGTCATACAGAGTGAAGTAAGTCAGAAAGAGCAAAACAAATATCGTATATTAATGCATGTATGTGGAACCTAGAAAAATGGTACAGATGAGCCGGTTTGCAGGGCAGAAGTTGAGACACAGATGTAGTGAATGGACATATGGACACCAAGGGGGGAAAACTGCGGTGAGGTGGGGATGGTGGTGTGCTGAATTGGGTGATTGGGATTGACATGTATACACTGATGTGTATAAAACTGATGCCTAATAAGAACCTGCAGTATAAAAAAACAAAGAAAACAAAAATCAATTGACTGTATATGTGTGGGTCAATTTCTGGACCCTCTATTCTGTTCCATTAACCTGCTTGTCTGTCTTTACACCAGTGCCACACTGTCTTCATTACTGTAGCTTTATAATAAATCTTGAAATCAGGTAATGTTATCCCTCCAGCTTTGTTCTTCCTTTTTGAAGTTGTTTTGTCAATTCTGGGTTCTTTGTATTTCCAAATAAATTTAAGAATCAGCTCTTCAATTTATTTCAAAAAAAACTTGCTGTGATTTTGGTTGGGATTTTGTTAATCTACAGATTAATTTGGGGAGAATTGACATCTTAACAATATTGAGTCTTTTGACCCATGAACAAGCATCAAATAATAAATGCTTAGGGGTAAATCTGACTGTGTGTGAGATACATACACTGAAACCACAGAACATTGCTGAAAGAAATTAAAGACCTGAATACATATATTTCAACTGGCCATTTAAAAAATTTGTCATGCTTTATTTGCCTTGTGTTTTTTTTCTCCCTCTCTGCTTGTAGTTCAGCTTCAAAGAAATTAAGATATAATAACTTTAAAGGTGTGCTATTTGTCTCTACCTTCAGTTACTAATGAAAAAATGATTGATGGAAAGTTTAGAAAAGGGTTGTTTATAAATAAATTATTCATAGAATCATTAGCTGCTGTATGTATTATCTAGGCACTTTGTTCTTTCTCTTCAATTTTTTTCTCTACTTCTGGCACTTTCACTTCTCATTAGTGTCTTCTGAGGTAGATAGGAGTAGAGAGAAGAAATGAGATGAAACTAATAAATTCTTTTTTCCCTGTTATTAAAAGCCTTTATGGAAAAAGAGATTGAATGCTGTGTTTAGGGATTTCACTTATCTTTTCTGTCCCCATTCTGTGCCCCACATTTCCATAGATGAGTGATGATTGGCAATAGTAGGAAAGTACAAATATGCACATTTAAATATCAAATGCTGCCTTCTAAATTTGTTAATGTGTTTTATCAGTGAACACTCAGAACATATGTGAAGTGCATTTCTCAAGAGTGAAGCCTATCTTTTTGAAGAAGATTTGTCATTATAATAAAGATTTAGAATTTTGAAATTTGTTAAATTATCTAATAGAGTTTGCTTGGTAGCTATTGAGATTAAAACAAGCTATTACTGAGAACCCTCATAAACTTTTATGTTATTCATACTTAGGATTAATAATTCTTATGAAAATTTCCTTTCGGTTCACATCTTATAAGAGAGTTGATATAAGTTACAGCTGATGCGTATGTTACCAAGACATACTTTTCAGAACTGTGAGGTATAATAAATTGAATATTATTTATGAGTATCTTCAACAAGGCATAATTAAAACTATGTTACTCTTGATAAAATAAAGAATACATATTGTGATACAGTATCCCTAATTATCTTTATTATATTCACTTAATTGTTAATTTGAAAAATTAGGTAATTTGCAAAAGATTCTCCATTATTACTAACGGTTTGTAAGGTTCTTGTGTAACTTAATTTAGAGTAAAATTACTTGCACAGTATAAAATATGAAGGTTAATTTTTTCTTATTATGTAGTGTGAGTTTATTGATTCTCTAGGAGGAAGGGCTGTGAACAAAGAGAAGTAAGCACAGAATGGAACCTAGAACTTGTCAAGAAAAATTGTATTTGGTCTTTGAGAAACAGAAATATAAAAAACATAACTGGAATAAAAGAAGAAATAGTTAAAGAACACCAAGATAATCATTTTGCAATATATACATGTATCAAACCATCATGTTATACACCTTAAACTTATACAATGTTATATATCAATAAATAGGTGGAGGGGACAGTACCAAGAAAGATTAAATTTATTCAAATAAGCAGCTTTTGTGATGTGCCTCATGTGACATTTAGGGAACCTATAAATGTCATCAGGAAATCAGTAGCTATCATTTTGAAAAATCACAGTTAACAGGAAATTTTTCTACGTAGCCTTTAGGAAATGTATCCATCTTAAAATAAAGGAAATTTAAAAGTGAAATTCTGCCAACATTTACTGCAAACCTACTGTGTTTTAAGTGCTGGAATACAGAGGTGAAGTAAAAATCCTGATTTCAAGGACTCCCAGCTGTGGCCAAGGGAAGAGCTTGGCAAATCCTCTTCCCAAAAAAATCAATTATAAAACTGGACAAAACTTGTAAAAAAAAAAAAAACAAACTAACAAGAAACCATATAAGTTCTGTAGAAAACCAAAATCATATAATAATCTTAGACACTTCATGCTTGAAAAACTATTGAATGTTAAATCTATCCATCAGAAAATAGAAGCTTTACTAACTCTAGGTGTTTGAGCACAACCTCAGTCCAATCATTGGCTGACCATTAAATTATGCAGCCACAAGGGTGACTCCTAGGAATCTAGGTTTAAAAGTTAAAACAAGATTAATAAAAGAAAACTGAGCAGGGACATCAGTGCCTGCACTCCACTGGGAGACAGATTTCACAGATTTAGCCCAGGCAAGTTGCTAAACAAAAAATAAACAACAACAATAGAAAGCAACAATAACCACTGTCATCAGGGGAGGAAGTCAGAATCCAGAGTTGCTGCAATATATTATCTAAAATGTTCAGTTTTCAGCAAAAAGTTAAAAGACTAGAAAGTGTGACTAAGGAAAGGAGCAGTCAGTAGCAATTGTCTCTGAGTATCTCCAGATGTTGGATTTAGTAAACAAAGACTTCAAAGCAGCTAAATGAAATAATTTTTAAAGAATTAAAGGAAATTATGACAATATGAATCAAGTAATAAATCTCAATAAGTATGTAGAAATTATAAAAAGAAAAAGATTCAAATGGAAATTCTGAAGTTAAAAGTACAGCAACTGAAATGAAAAATTCACTAAAGTGTCTCAAGAGCAGATTTGAGATGGCAGGAGAAAGAATCAGTGGACTTGAGACTGATCAATAGAAGTTATCCAATATGAAGAACACAGAGAAAAAGGACTGAAGAAAAATGGAGAGTTCCAGATAAAGATGGCAGAGTAGCAAGATCCTGAGCTCACCTCCTCCAATGGACACACCAAAAGTACAACTATATCAGAACAACTCTCTCTGAGAAAGGCCGGAAGACTAGCAGAGCAGATTTTCTATGGCAAAGGATATAAGTGAAAGGCCACAAAGGAGGAGACGAGATGCAGTCTATTCAGAATCCACATCCGCATTGTGGCGACCTACAAGCAAGAGGGATGTTACAACCATTGAAGGCCTCCCTGAAAAGTGAGGGATTCAAGCCCCACATGGTGCTCCCCAGCCTGAGGGACTTGCACCAGGAAGATGAGCCCCCGTAATGCCTGGCTATGAAAACCAGCAGGGCTTATGTCTGGGAGAGATGGAGGGGTGTGGGAAACCAAGACTGTCACCTACAAACTCACTGTCTCCAAGTTCCAGCACAGAAGTAACAGCTTGAAAAGCATTTGGGTCATACAAGAAGATTCCTTGACTAATATTAGGGTGGGTACCCGAGGGGCAGGGATCTAGTGGAACTTTCCCTGGAGACATAAGCCCTGGTGAGTGCCATTTTTTTGTACTCTCCTTCCACCTAGTTGACCTGGCAGTGGCAGGCACCATTTCTGTCACTCTCAGTCAACCTACCTAACACCATGTGCCCCCCCTGGCATTTCCATGAGGACCCAACCCGCCCACCCTGTCTGGCCCCTTCAAACCAGCTCCAGGGAAACAGTAAAAAAGTAAAAAAAAAATTTTTTTAAGTAAAAAAAAAAAAAAAAAAAAAAAAGCAGCTCCAGCCCCACCCCATCTGGTGCCCCTCCAAAGCAGTCCCAATCAGTGCTGGTCCCCCTCCAAAGCAGCTCCCACCTTGGGGGCTAGACACAACCTATCTGACAGGCAGCCTCAGCTGGCACCAGTGCCTTTCTAAAACAGCTGTCACTTCAAGGGGCCAGTCCTGCACACCAGTGTGACTACAACAGTCTCAAAAGGCCTTGCTGCCAGTTGCACCAGGGGCCAGCCGCACAAATCAATGCACTAGCAGCAGTCATGGCTGGACCTCTCAGTCAGCTGGGCCGGGGGCCTGCCCTGCCCAACACTGAGCCTACAGCAGTCGCAGCCCAACCACAACAGAAGGAGGCATGCAGCCCACACAGAGGATACCCCTGGAACACCTGGCTTTGGTGACCACAGGTGATTGTGCCGTGGAGCCCCACAGGACACCTTCTACATAAAGCCACTCTTTCAAAGCTGAGATATGTAGCTCATATACCTAATACATAGAAACAAATACAGAAAGTTAGGCAAAATGAAGAGAGAAAGGAATACCTTCCAAACAAAAGAATGAGACAATACCTAAAAGAACTAAATAAAACAGAGATAAGAAATTTACCAGATAAAGAGTTCAAAATAGTAGTCATAAAGATGCTCACAAACTCAAGAGAAGAATGGATTAACTCAGTGAGAACTTCAACAAAGAGGTAGAAAATATAAAAAAAGAGCCAATCAAACTGAAGAATATACTAAGTGAAATGAAAACTACATCACAGGGAATCAACAGAAGATTAGAGGACACAGAAGAATGGATCAGTGATCTAGAAGATAGGGTAGTGGAAATCACCCAATTGAAAAAGAAAAAAGAAAAAAGAACTTTAAAAATGAGAATAGTTTAAGGGACCTTTAAGACACATCAAGCATACTAACATTCACATTTATAGGGGTTCCAGAAGGGACAGAAAACCTATTGAAGAAATAATGACTGAAAACTTCATTAACCTGGTGAAAAAACAGACATCTAGGTCCAAAAACCAGAGAGAGTTCCAAACAATATGAAACCAAAGAGACCCACACTGAGACACATTATAATTAAAATGTCAAAAGTTGAAGAGAGAATCTTAAAAGCAGAAAGAGAAAAACAGCTAGTTACATAAAGGAAACCCCCATAAGACTATCCACTTATTTTTCAGTAGAAACTTTACAGGCCAGAAGGGAGTGGCATGATATATTCAAAGTGCTGAAAGGAAAAAACTTACCTCCAAAAATACTCTACCCAGCAAAATTATTATTTTGAATTGAAGGAGAGATAGAGTTTCTCAGACAAGCAAAACCTAAAGGAGTTCATTATCACTAAACTGACATTACAAGAAATGTTAGAGGGACTTCTTTAAATGGAAAGGAAAAAGCCATAATTAGAAACAAGATAATTATAAAAGAAAAAATCTTAACCAGTAAAGGTAAACATATAGTAAAAGGTAGTGGGTCAACCACCTATAAAACTAGTATGAAGGTTAAAAGAGAAAAGTAGTAAAATTACCTATATCTAAAATAATTAGTTAAGCAATATACAAAACAAAAAGATATAAAATATGACATTAAAAACATGAAACTGGGGTGGAGGTAAAAATGCAGTGCTTTTAGAATGCACTTTAACATAAACCATAAACTTAGAATAGACTGCTGTATACATATGTTGTAATATATGAACCTCATGGGTACCACAAATTAAAAACCTAAAACAGATAGGCAAAAAATAAAGAGAAAGGAATACAAACATAACACTAAAGCAAGTCATCAAATCACAAGGGAGGAGAATGAGAGAAGAAAGGAACAGAGAAGAACTACAAATAAATGGAAAGATACTATGTGTTTATGGACTGGAAAAATTAATATTCTTAAAATGTTCATACTACCCACAGCAATCTACAAATTCAATGTAACCTTATCAAAATATCAGTGACAGTTTTCACAGAACTAGAAGAAATAATCCTAAAATTTGTATGGAACCACAAAAAAAACCTGAATAGACAAAGCAATCTTAAGAAAGAACAAAGCTGGAGGTAGCACGCTCCCTGACTTCAAACTATATCACAAAACTATACTAATGAAAACAATAAGGCACTGGCACAAAAACAGACACATAGATCAATGAAACAGAATGGAGAGCCAAGAAATAGACCCATGCTTATATGGTCAATTAATTTACGACCAATGACCCAAGAATATGCAGTGGGGAAGAGACAGTCTCTTCAAAAATGGTGTTTGGAAAACTGGACAGCTGCATGCAAAAGAATGAAACTGGACCACTTTATTATTTCATATATAATAATACACCCAAAATGGATTAAAGACTTAAATGTATGACCTGAAATCACAAAACTCCTAGAAGAAAACATAGGCAGTGTGCTCTTTGGCTTCAGTCTTAGCAATGTTTTTTTGGATCTGTCTCCTCAGGCAATGGCAACAAAAGCAAAAGTAAACAAATGGGACTATATCAAACTAAAAAGCTTTTGCACATGAAGGAAATCATCAACAAAATTAAAAGGCAGCCTATTGAATGGGAGAAGATATTTGCACATGCTATATCTGACAAGATTTTAATATTCAAAATATATAAAATACTCACAGAACTCAATATCAAAAAAATCAAACAATCAGATTTAAAAATGAGCAAAGGGATTTTGATTTTCCGAGGAAGACATACAGATGGCCAACAGACACATGAAAAGATGTTCAACATCATTAATCATTAGGGGAAGGCAAATCAAAACCACAGTGAGAGGGGCTTCCCTGGTGGCGCAGTGGTTGAGAATCTGCCTGCCAATGCAGGGGACACGGGTTCGAGCCCTGGTCTGGGAAGATCCCACATGCCGCGGAGCAACTAGGCCCGTGAGCCACAACTACTGAGCCTGCGCGTCTGGAGCCTGTGCTCCTCAACAAGAGAGGCCACGATAGTGAGAGGCCCGTGCACCGCAATGAAGACTGGCCCCCGCTTGCCGCAACTAGCGAAAACCCTCGCACAGAAACGAAGACCCAACACAGCCAAAAATAAAAAATATTAAAAAAATAAATTAATTAAAATAAGATTTAAAAAAAAACCACAGTGAGATACCTCACACATGTCAGAATGGCTATTATCAAAAAGACAACAAATAGCAAATGTTGGCAAGGGTGTAGAGAAAAGTGAACCCTCGTGCACTGTTGGTGGGAATGTGAATTGGTGCAGCCACTGTGGAAAACAGTATGGAGATCCCTCAAAAAATTAATAAAACTACCATGCAATCAAGCATTTCCACTTCTGGATATTTATCTAAAGAAAATGAAAACACTAATTTGAAAAGATGTATGCCCTTTGTGGGTTTTTGCAGCATTATTTACAGTAGCCAAAATATGGAAGCAACCTAACTGTCCATTGGTAGGTGAATGGATAAAGAAGATGTGGTATATATAGACAATGGAATATTACTCAGCCATAAGAAAGAATAAAATCTTGTCATTTGTGACAACATGGCTGAACCTAGAGGGTATTATGCTAAGAGAAGTAAGTGAGACAGAGAAAGACAAATACCATATGATTTCACTTATATGTGGAATCTAAAACACAAAACATACAAACAGAACAAAACAGAAACAGACTCATAGATACAGAGAACAAACTGGTGGTTGCCAAAGTGAAGGGGTTTGGGAGTTGGGCAAAATAGCTGATGGGGATTAAGAGGTACAGGCTTCCAGTTATAAAATAAATAAGTCATGGAGATATAACATACAACATAGAGAATATAGTCAATAATATTGTAATGACTTTGTATGATGAGAGATGGTCACTAGACTTATTGTGGTGATCAATTTGTAATGTATATAAATGTCAAATTACTATGTTGTACACCTGAAATTAATATAATATTACATTTCATCTATACTTTAATAAAAAGAAAAAAAGAAAATAGTGCAGTCTGGTGTGGTAGATTTCTCAGTGTCTAAGTTGGAACTTGAATGCCATATTCAGAACCCAAGTACTGGTCACTTCCCAGGGCAAATCCTCATTCTCATGGCATGGATAATGCAATGTTTAATATTACCTAAAATAGATTTTTCCCTCATGTGATTTCCCAAAGACAGAACATAAAATTAAATTTCATGAAACTTAAAAAAAAAAATGGAAAAGAAAACTGAGAAGAGCCTTGGAGATCTGTGGGACATCTTGAATACCAACATACATGCAATAGGAGTCCCAAATGAGAGAAAAGAGAGAAAGCAGCAGAGAAAGAAGACATTTGATGAAATAATGGCCAAAAACTTTCCAAATTTGAAAACCAACATTACTCCACAGATTCAAGAAACTCAATGAATCCTATAAAGAATGAACACAAAACCATACACACCTAGACACATCATATTCAAACTGTTGAAAGCCAAAGAAAAAAAGAAAACCTTAAAATCAGTAAGAGAGAAACAGCCCATGACATGAGAAGAATTAATGCAATTAATGACTGACTGCTCATTTGAAAGAATGGAGTCCAGAAAGCAGTTGAATGATATATTCAAAGTGCTGAAAGAAAAAATGCCAACCAAAAATTGTATATCCAGCAAAACTAGCCTTCAAAAATGAAGATGAGATAAATCATTCCAGATTTAAAAAAAAAGAAAAGACTGAGAGAACTCATTGCTAGCAGATCTGCCTTACAAGAATACCACAGGACAAGAAATCTTGTCAGCTAAAGGGAAGTGACACTAAAAGATAACTCAAATTCACAGAAAGAAATGAAAAACACTGGAAATGATAAATATATGTTAATATAAAAGGCTATATAAGCATATTTCTACTCATGACTTCTTCAAAAGTCATAATATTCTATAAGGTAGTTATTATACTATACTGTTTCATTTACACATATATGTATGCATTCATATATATGTAATATATAGGACAGTAATAGCACAAAGAATGGAGAGGGAATGGAACTATAAAGGAGCCAATTTTCTATATTTTATGCATTTATTATTAGTCTGCAGTTGACTGTGATAAGTCAAGATGCATATTGTAATCCCTAGAGCATCCATTAAGAAAATAACTTCAAATAAAATCATTTAAAAAAAAATCAACACAGGAATTAAAATAATACTCTAAAAATACACTTAACACAAAAAAGGCAGTAAGGAAGGAATAAAACAAAAAAGACAGGATACATATAGACAACAAATAGCAAAATGAAAAATGTAAATCCACCCATGTTTATTAAATGTGAATGGTCTAAACATCTCAGTCAAAAGACATAGATTGTCATATTAGATTTTAAAAAGTAAGATCCAGCTATATACTCTCTACAGAGACACAAGTTAGATTCAAAGACAAACAAATCTATTTAAAGTAAATATATAGAAAAAAGACAAGCAAATCTATTTAAAGTAAATATATAGAAAAAAGATATGTCATGCAAACAGTAGCCATAAGAAAGCTGTAGTAGGTATAATATCAGACAAAATATACTTTAAAACAAGAAATATTTCTAGAGAGAAAGAGGGATATTTCAAAATGATAGAAGAGTCAGTAGACCAGGAAAATATAACAATTATAAATATATACACATACCTAACAATAGAGCCCCAAAATACATGAAGCAAAAATGGACAGAATTGAAAGTGGAACTAGAACAAATCATGGAAACGAGTTGATTAATTTCAATCAACTAAAAAACATAAAATATATAAATGTTACTAGTTATGTCCTGGTAAAAATAATATTACCAAATATGAGTTCCACTACTTGTAGATAAGAACTGTTTGTCTAAACAAGTACAAATTGACTTCTCCCTTTTCCTGACTTCACATAGCTTTAACTACATTACCTTGTATTGTTCCTATCTATCTATATAGATTCTATCTCTCCAGCCAAGTGAGGAGCCAGAGTACCTGGGTTTGAATCACAGTTCTGCCATCAACTAGATTCTGTTGAATCCTCCTTCTGTTAAGTAAGGATAATAGTAGCTAGTGCATGGGGTTGTTGTGAATTTTACATGAACACATAGTAATAAATGTTAGCTACAATTATTATTAGGCCATTCAGTATATTTGATTGATTTTTTTCAAATATATTTGAAAAAAATACACACACACACATACACAAGAAATACAGGAGTGAACAAAACTGATTTCAGCTCCAAAATAATCGTAGAAAAATGTTAATTGACTAAAGGTTTCCCCTAAATCTTACGGAGGTGATAATTTGACCAAAGTCTCATAAAAATATTAGAAAAGTATGAATCTTACTAAAGGTTTCCCCTAAAGGATGATTATCAATGGTTAGTCATCAACTTAAAGAACCTATCAAATTCAACCCACAACTACGTCAAAGAACTTGTACTTAATTGATGACCTAAGAAACAGAACTCAGAATATGCTTACCAGATTTAAAGGTCCCATATGAGGTGACATTTCTAATGCTCTCAAAGGTAGAATTGACATTCAAAATATGTTATTAAATAGGAAAATAAGCCTACAGAAATTAGATGAAGTTCTGGTAATGCAGAAATGCAGTAATATAAGAATATGATGGATCAAGACTGACTAATCATAAATTTAAGAGAAAAAGAGCTTAAATCATGGGTGAACACTTGACGAATGTAGGGTTGTGCAAAAAGCTGATATAATGCAAGGATATATTAAAAAGAATGTGATATACAAGTTTTTTAAATGAATCTTTTCATTATGATATGTTGGTGAATTTTTCTTCATATGCTGCATTCTTTTTTTTCTATTATACCCTTAGAAAGATAGAAACTAAGGGAATGTACAGAGAAGAATGGCTGACATGAAAAAAATGATGAATGGAAAACAGGTTTTTTAAAACCTGTTTTAAATCTTTTTATTTTTAAATCTTTTTATTGAAGTATAGTTGATTTACAAAGTTGTGTTAATTTCTGCTGTACAGCAAAGTGATTCAGTTATACATATACATACATTCTTTTTATATATTCTTTTCCATTATGGTTTATTACAGGTTATTGAATATAGTTCCCTGTGCTATAGAGGAGGACCTTGTTGTTTCTCCATTCTAAATATAATAGTTTGCATCTGCTAACCCCAAACTCCTCCTCCACCCCTCCCCACCTCCCCTCCCCCTTTCTGTTCTCTATGCCCGTGAGTCTCTTTCTGTTTCATAGATAAGTTCATTTGTGTCATATTTTAGACTCCTCATATAAGTGATATATGGTGTTTCTCTTTCTGACTTACTTCACTTAGTATTATAATCTCTAGGTCCATCCATGTTGCTGCAAATGTCATTATTTCGTTCTGAAAATAGGTTCTGTATAAGGGCAAATAAAAGGAATTTGGTTTACTTTTCCTGAAATGGGAAAGGCTAAGACATGGGAGCATAATTTTTAAAAATTAAACCAAGAATCAACAGCTCTTTTCTAGTTCAAGTTCTTCTTTGCTTAGACAAGTCCAATGATAATGATGATGATGATACTCATATTTCTAAAATTGCCACTAACATTTATAGAGGACTGATGCTTGAATTTACATGGATTACCGTATTTCACCTTCACAATCACGCTATGAGGTGAATATCCAAATTAGTTTCATTTTTCATATTAGGGAACTGAATATAATTTTAATCAGGTGAAAACTAGGCTAATAAAATGGGTCTCATTCCTTCAGGTAGAAACATGAAAATGCTTTGCAATACTCTAGCTTCCAAGGTTTATTTGTTTACCAAAATTATAGACATTCTGTGTGGAGGATGCTTCATTTCTGTTAAGGACCAAGTAAGGAAAAATTCATTCCAAAGAAAGTCAACTGACATTTTGTTCTAATATAATTAAATCCAACAAGCATTGTTGAATACCTACTACATACTTAACGTGGTTCTAGATGCCATGATAGGACACACAAAGAAAAAAAAATCAAATATATTGAATGGCCTAATAATAATTGTAGCTAACATTTATTAAGTACTATGTGTTCATGTAAAATTCACAACGACCCCATGCACTGGCTACTATTATCCTTACTTTACAGAAGAATGATTCAGCAGAATCTAGTTGATGGCAGAACTGTGATTCAAACCCAGGTACTCTGGCTCCTCACTTGGCTGGAGAGATAGAATCTATATAGATAGATAGGAACAATACAAGGTAATGTAGTTAAAGCTATGTGAAGTCAGGAAAAGGGAGAAGTCAGTTTGCACTTGTTTAGGCAAGTAGTTCCAGCATTCTTAAAGAGATGGCCTGAACATGGAAGGGAGTACATTATAAGTGGGTTGTATAGGAATGAAGAGAGCATATTTGGAGTGAACAGTTCATTCATTCATTCATTCAATAAGCATTTATTAAGACTCTCCTATAGGCCATGTACTGTGCCATTTGCTGTGATATGAAAAAGCAGCAGATAGGAGTTCGACAAGCACAGAGAATGACAACACTGGGTGATAAACGCTATAGAAGAGAGTCGAGGAAGGATCGATTGTGCAGAGGATAAGCTGAAGTTTACAGAGGAAGCCTGTTATTCCTGGGTCTTAGTGGAGAGGTACAAATGAACCAGTCCAAGAAGGGGCTGCAGGGTAAGTATGAGAGCACATGAGAATAGTCACATGGTTCAGAGTAATGGAAGTGTTACCACAGAAGGTAATTGGAGGTAATTAGGGATTTGCAGCTGGAAAGGCTGAGTTGAGGATGGATGAGGCCTGCATATTGTGGGTTCATTCTTTATTTGGGGGAACAGTGAAGAGCCTTTAAGGATACCAACCTGCCCTGGAATGCTCTGATGACTAGAGGCAGGTAATGTTGGGGTGAAGTGAGACCACATGTAAAGGGATCTTTAGTGACAGAGTGAGTTATTTGGACTTCAGGTGACAGGAAGTGAGGAACCATGTCATATGATTAAACCCAGCCATATAGTTAAAATCAGTAAGTGGGACTGAGGTGATGATTTCATGATGGCGTGATGGCAGTGGGAATAGAAAGGAAATGAATCTGACCGGAGTGCTGACAATATATTGCCAAGTATCAAAGACTGATTGGATATAAGGAATAAGAGAGAGGGAAGAGTCAGATGACCTCATGTTTTCAAGCCAGGGAAACTTGGAGACTAGGAAGACTGTGGCACTGGAAGCAGACATTAAGAAACGGGCACAAGGAATGTGTTTAAATGGGAGAAAGTAAATTTTTTTTAAATGTTTGAAAGATAATATGAGAGCCTTTTGGAATAGATTCTAAAGTCTTTATTGATAGTGGTCCTTAGTCCACAAAGAATCCGAGGCAGCTGATCCTTAAGTTTTAATGTTTGTAGGTTTAAAAAAAAAAAAGATAAAATCTAACCAGGATAAACATTAATCTCTCTGGACCACATGGCCTCATAAAATTCCATGCATGCATTCAACATGTATTATGAACTCCTAGAGAGTATTACCTAGTGGATGGTGGCATAGATTAGAAAGCAACAGTATGTGTTCTAGGTTTGGACAGAACTTGGGTCATATCCCAGCTCCTGCACAGGATAGCTATGTGAAGTCAGCAAAATACTGACCCTCTCTGACCATGAAATTCCTCATCTGTGAAACAGAGACAATGGCAGTGCCCACCTCATAGAAAGGTTGTGGGAATTAAGTGGGGCGATGCATATAAAACCTTTAGTCCAGTGCCAGGCACACAGAAGATGATCAGGGAGGGTGAGATGCTGCTGTTATTGTCTGTCATCATCTCTGAATCCCCTTTATCTCCATCAGCACTGTCATCTCTCTCATCAGTATCCCTGTTCACCATTTTCCTTTCCATCACTGTTATCACTGTCATCCCTGTGGTCACCATCATCACCATCATTTTTAGCCTCCATGGTGGAAATTCCTCAAGGTGATAGACACCTGCTTTGTTGCTCTATTAGTTTTTCTGTGAACAAATACTGAATATTACTATTTAAGAGGGAAATCTAGACGTGGAATATCCCTGAATTGTTGCTGTCAGTTTAGGCCACACTGCGCCATTCTCCTGTTCTTTTTCTAATAATAAATAGTTATCATTTAATAATATTGATACAAAACTAAAATTTGCCTCAGTTATTCTTGTTTGGGTTAATCCAAAAATTTGAGTTTCATGTATATTATAGTAAGTTAACTGCTGCAAAAAAGTCATACTATTATTGCAGTCAACCTTTTTGCGGCAAAGGAACACAGCATAAAGCACTTACAGAGACATATCCCTTGTTCAGAAAAGATTTAATTAGATGTGAATTCCGGCAAACCTTACTAGTTAAGGAATGACATTGCATTTGCTGTTTAACCATGCTTTGGGCTTGCATGTTTTGTGAACATCAGTACCCTAGCAAACAAAAAATGGAGAACTGGCTTCTCTTACTCACCTCTCAACCCATTTATGCAGATTTTTAAAAAATAGATAATGGAAAGAATTTGGCTATCTCTTCTTTATCGCTGATACCTACATCTATAGGGGAAGTGATTCATGTTTAGGATGCATTCTTCTCAAACAATAATCAATGGGGGTAGTTTATATTGTGTCCAGACTTCTGCTTTGAACTATTACAAGATTGTTGATTTAGAAAGTGGCTTTGATGAACATTCCTCAAGATAAAAGCATGTTGCTTTTCAATATGTCACCTACTCATTTTGGAGCATGGGGGAGCTTATTTTTTGCACTCCCTTGTCCTCTTCCTAGCTATATGCATTCCACCAAGTTTAAGGGTGGTACACAGTGAATGACTCAGCTGCTTCTCTGTGGAATACTACTCTTAAATAAGTTTGGGAAGAACTTATAAAATAAGTCTGGGTTCTTCAGGACTCCTCAGGGACTGCATTACAAACCTCCTGGGTAGGAAAAGGGTAAGCAGAGTCTCTGATCTCATAAAACCCTGGATTTGTAGAGTATCTGCAGAGTGTCCTGTAGAGAAGACTATGAAAAAAATATTCCATAGCTATTTTTAACTTTAACTTAACTTTTCAGTTATTTCTTACACAGCTTTAGTACAGCATTATGATTCTCCAAACTTGACTTTTTTCCTTATTTAATTTTTGAAACATGGCCTATACTGTTACCACTGTAGTCAGTGTTACCATTTTTCTAATATCACGGGTTTTTTTCTTTTAGTTAAAAAAAAATATGACCGATTGGTCAAGACAAAGCCCCACCTCCTAGAAGTCAGAGACTACATTTTTCTTACGATTTCTGGATCATCACAGAGAATCTGGAATGAACTTCTGCAGTTTATGTGAGGGATGACTTGAAAATAATTGTGCTGGAAAATTCTTCTTGGCATAGAAAGATAAGATTAGGATCTGAAGGGACATTGGAATAAATCAGACATGAAAAGGTTTTTTAGTGCTACTCATGAAGGTAGAGGAAAAACGAAAGGGCAACTGAGGGTTAAAGAAGTCATTGAAAAAGTACTTAAAGAAAATGTAGGGACCTAATGAAACTTAAAAGCTTTTGCACAGCAAAGGAAACCATAAACAAGACGAAAAGACAACCCTCAGAATGGGAGAAAATATTTGCAAATGAAGCAACTGACAAAGGATTAATCTCCAAAATATACAAGCAGCTCATGCACTCAATATCAATAAAACAAACAACCCAATCCAAAAATGGGCAGAAGACCTAAATAGACATTTCTCCAAAGAAGATATACAGATTGCCAACAAACACATGAAAGGATGTTCAACACCACTAATCATTAGAGAAATGCAAATCAAAACTACAATGAGGTATCATCTCACACTGGTCAGAATGGCCATCATCAAAAAATCTACAAACAATAAATGCTGGGGAGGGTGTAGAGAAAAGGGAACCCTCTTGCACTGTTGGAGGGATCGTAAATTGATACAACCACTACGGAGAACAGTATGGAGGTTCCTTAAAAAACTAAAAATAGAACTACCATATGACCCAGCAATCCCACTACTGGGCATATACCCTGAGAAAACCATAATTCAAAAAGAGTCATGTACCACAATGTTCATTGCAGCACTATTTATAATAGTCAGGACATGGAAGCAACCTGTGTCCATTGACAGATGAATGGATAAAGAAGATGTGGCACATATATACAATGGAATATTACTCAGCCATAAAAAAAAATGAAGTTGAGTTATTTGTAGTGAGGTGGATGGACCTAGAGTGCCATACAGAGTGAAGTAAGTCAGAAAGAGAAAAACAAATACCATATGCTAACACATATATATGGAATCTAAAAAAAAAAAAAAAAAGGTTCTGATGAACCTAAGGGCAGGACAGGAATAAAGACGCAGACATAGAAAATAGACTTGAGGACACAGGGAGGGGGAAGGGTAAACTGGGACGAAGTGAAAGAGTAGCATTGACATATATACACTACCAAATGTAAACTAGATAGCTAGTGGGAAGCAGCTGCATAGCACAGGGAGATCAGCTCAGTGCTTTGTGACCACCTAGAGGGGTGGGATAGGGAGACAAGAGGGAGGAGATATGGGGATGTACATATATGTATAGCTGATTCACTTTGTTATAAAGCAGAAACTAACACAGCATTGTAAAGCAATTATACTCCAGTAAAGATGTTAAAATAAAATAAAATAAAATAAAAATTAAAAAAGAAAAAATGAATGGAGTAGAAGCATCCAAAAAAAAAAAAGAATGTGAAAGTGGTCTTTGAAAGGCTATCAGATATCAGCTCTGAGGCCAAGATCCAGTGCCAGGAACAAGTTATGGGGACGAGATTGCTTCACTTCCTAGTAGATTGGTCTCCCTTATTAAACCAGCACATCTTTCAAGTCCAGATTCTTTTTTTTCTCCTGGTTTGATAACATTAAAGCAGCTCGGTTGATTGCTGGCCATCGCTTTGAGAGTGAGGTGCTAATAAAGTGTGGAGTAGGTGAAAATCCCCATGAAAGTAGACAGACTCCACAGCTTCACATTTGGAAAAGCCCCAATGGAACGCCAGTGATCCCTTTTCTTTCTGTGTGCCCAAGCCTGCTGGCTTCCTCATCACATTGCTTCACATAGCCGCCCTTTCTATACTCTTGAGTCTCAGCCTCATTTTCACCATTTTCTATCTTCCCTCTATCTTCAAATATACACAGCGTTTTCCTATCTTAGGGGGTGGTGGGGGTGGGAGGGAAGCTGACAGCTCTACGCTCTCTAGCTACTTTTTATTTCCCACTTTCCCGTTTTTGCAGAACTTCTTGTTTAGGTGTCTTATTTCCTTGCCACCTCCCCTCTCCTTAGTCTCAGGCATCTGGCTTTAATAACAATAATGACTGTAGGAACTGTGGCTGGCTTGACTGAGGGCTTACTCTGCACCAGGTTCAGTGCTTAGTGCTGAGCACACATTATTTCAGTGAATTCTCACAATAATCGTCTGCATCAGGTATTACTCCTATCATAATTGTATAGATGAGATGCTCAGGCTTAGATGAAGCAACGCAGCCACTATTGACAGGGCTGGGATTTAGCCCAGGTCTGACTGACCTCAATGCATTCTCTTAACTACCTCTTTGTTTACTCAGAAGTGCCAGAAAAATGCTCCCAACTGAAGCGGTATTATTATAATCCATTTAAGGCACTTGCCCTTAACAAGGGGCATCAGCATCCCCCTTTGGGACATTTGCAAATTTGTAGCGACATTTGGTTGTCCTGAAGTTGGAGTTGGGAATGCTACTAGTATTTAATAGCTAAAACAAAGAGTGTAGTGGTGAGAACTGTCCTGGAATGCTGAGAACCACCTCATGCGACAGAGTTATCCTGCCTCACATGCCAGTGATGCCCCATTCAGAAACGATGATAATGAATGAGAATCTAATAATGGATTCAGAAAGCCTAAATAACTTCCCTGAATCTGGAGCCATAAATCAAACTGATATCTGTCTGGCTCTAAAGCTTATGCTTTTTTCACTCTATTCAACACAGTACATTAAAATATTAAGCATAATTTGATTTCCTCTCAAAATTATCATATTTTATATGTAACATCTCAAATATAATTTATTTAGAGAATAGTTAGCTAATTTCCTGATTGAATGTTCTTTTAATACATTTAATGGAGACAGCATGTATCATAGTGTTTGCCAGATTTTCAGAAGGATGCTAAAACTTAATGAAAGAAACCATCAACATTATATTAAATGAAGAAAGCTACCTTATCTGGAGCATGCTGTCTTCTTTACTGTCAACCAGGAGTGGAAAGGACTCATTTAGGAAAGGGAAAAAAGGGGGATGGGGAAAGCTAGGTAAAGAGGTTAGTAGAGAGGAAAATATATATACTTGGATTTTTATTTAATTAGTCTTATATACCAAGCTCTGAGCTGTCACTTGTTATCTTTGCTGCTTCTTTTTAAAAAATCTTTTTCATAAACATCCTAAAGGGTTATCCACATTTAAATAAGATTCACATATAAAGGCATCTTTTAAATGTGCTTATTTCCAAAATATATGTCATATTTTTTTGTAGCAGTTTTAGGCTGTGCTGGGCAAAAGACCTTGTTACACTTGCTAAAGGAGAGTTGTGCTTTTCATGATCATAGATTGCATACCTGGACCATACACTTGAACATGCCTAAGTCTGCACAATTTAGCCATCCTTTCCTAACATCAAGGCCCACCACCATTTTTTTTGCCACCCCAAAAAAGTGCAATAGCAGTTTCAGCCTCATTCTTGTACCTAACTTTGAAACTCCCATCCTGAATTGCCTGAAAGAAAAAAGTGTCTTTCTTTATACTGTTTTTTTCTCCTTCCTATTTTCACAACTTGAGATATATTTAAAATCAGATATACAAATGATTTTCTGGGCACTGCTGAGAACAGAGAATCTCAAACTTTAGTTATGATAAGAATATCTGGAGACCTTGTTGAAAATGCAAATTTCCAAACCCTGTCCTGGAGAGCTGAATTTAGTAGCTCTTGAAGGGCGTAATATGCTTTGTCAGCAAGCTTCCCAGGTGATGGAGTGCAGGTGGTTCATGGACTGTACTTTGAAGACAATTGGTTTAGCACTTAGTGGGCCCTTGATAAATAGCTGTCAGATATATGAATGTATCTGAAGGCTGTCCTGACATCCTTATTTCTGTCAACAGAGGCTTTTACCTATAATCACATGAACTTACAGTCCTAGAAGATGCGTTAACACTACTTCCCCCTTACTTTGTCCACCTGTTTTCACTGACTCTTGAAGTCTTACTGTGGTTGCTTCTCACTGTTTCTTGCACAGGTCCTTTCCATCTCCATGGCTATCACACTGCTTCAGAACCTCCTTTTTCTGGCTTGTCAACAGATTCCCTGGAATCCAGATTATTTTTACTCCAACTCAGCTTTTAAACCACTATCAATTAATAGTCCCCAATCCCATGCTTATCTGCACTGAAGACTCTTGACCCAAGATACATTTCCACTTAATCTCCCTCTGCTCTCCTTCTCTTTAACCATACTAGTTTACACTCTTTTCCTTAATCGTGGTTTATGCATTTCCATCTCCCTGTCTTTGCTCATGCCATTCCCCCATGGGCAGAAAAGGGTTAACTCAGCAGGCCTGGGTTGTTCAAACCATGCACCTTCCAAAGAAATGCCTGTCTTCAGTTCTAGTTCACGGCCAGCTCCTGGAAGATAACCTCTGAGCCCCTGAAATTTTCTTCCTGATTAGTGTTTTTGTATGCCTAAGGCCTTGGACCCTACTATATTTATGGTAAAAACCTACTTGTATGCCTGAAGCCTTGGCATACCAGTTAGACCAGATAAGTGTATCCTGACAATGTGATTTATGGTGAAAACCTGTTTTGGCTACAGTGGATGGCTGGAGTCTGAGTAGCTGAGATCAGTCAAGTGGGCTCTACATGTGTATTGTGACTGACCCCCAGTAACAATCCTGGACACCAAGGCTCAAGTGAGCTTTCCTGGTTGGCAACATTTCACATGGGTTGTCACATATTGTTGCTGAGAGTATTAAGTTTGTCCCCATAAGACTCCACTGGGAAGGACACCTAGAAGCTTGTACCTGGTTTCTCCTGGACTTCCCCCCTGTGCCTTTTCCCTTTGCTGATTTTGATATGTCTCCTTTGACTGTAATAAAACATAACCCAATAATATAACAGCTTTTCTGAGTCCTGTAAGTGCTTCTCATGAATCATCAAGCCAAAGGATGGTCTTGAGAACCCCACACCCCCATAGGACTGCCTTCTCTCTTCTGCCTCACCATAGCCTAGTCATTTTCAAGTGCCTGCTAAAATCCCTTCCCTTCCACGTTGCCTTTCCAGAAAGGCAGGCAGCAAGTAGCATCCTCTGCTGGTGATAGTGCCCACTGAAAACACTTTTCTGAAAAGAAATTTGGCAGTGTTAGAAAAACTTAAAATGGACATACTGTTGACCCAGCAGTTCCACTTTTTGGAGTTTATTTTATAGAAATCTTTACACAAGGGCGTACTGAATGTGGTGCTGTCTTGCTTGCAGAAGGAAAAATTAGAAATAACCCAATCATCCATTGATGGCAATATTAATAGAATAATCCCTTAATTATTATTAATCCCAATGATAAAGCTCCCATTTACTGAGCACATTCTGTCCTAGCCCTGTGCTAAGTGCTGTACTTACAGTATTCCACTTAAATTTATAGCAAATCTTCCATGTAGGTAAATTATCCCCACTTAGACAAACACTGATGCACCTAGAGGTTAAATGAGGATACATAGCTAAGGTCTGTATGACTCCATCCTTACAATTCATACTAGGCTTATAAAGAGTGGTTAATGAGTCCTGTATACTGGCATGGAAGGATGCCTATCACATATTATTAAGTTTAAAATTAAAATTAAATTATGAAAATATTGTATAATATGTTACCATTTTTGTAAGCCATATCTATATATACAGACATTTGCATAGGAACTAAAAAATGCAGTAAGATTCATTAACTTACTGAACAGGTAACAACTTCTTTTCTCCTATTATGCTAGAATGATGATTACATGATAAACTTGTGAAGAAAGGGGGAATGCTTTTCTTAACCATTTAACCACAGACATTCTTTTTTGTTTGGTTGGTTTTGGAGGGGTTTTTTGTTTTTGGGGGTTTTTGTTTTTTTTTTTTCCATTAATAGGCTATTTTTTATTAATTTTTATTGGACTATAGTTGCTTTACAATGTTGTGTTAGTTTCTTTCTTTTTTTTTTTTACATTGTTCTGCAACTTTATTCACCCAACAATGTTACTGACATCGATCCACATCCACTGTCGAAACAGATCCACTTCAATCTTAGCAGCTATGTGGACTCTACAATATGGCTGCACCATAACTTAACCAGTTCCTATTAATGCATATTAAAATTCTCTCTCGTTTTTTTTTAAATTTTTAAATTTTTTTTGAATTTTTGAATTTTATTTTATTTTTTATACAGCAGGTTCTTATTAGTCATCCATTTTATACACATCAGTGTATACATGTCAATCCCAATCTGCCAATTCATGACACCACCCCCCCCCCACACGGCTTTCCCCCCTTGGTGTCCATACATTTGTTCGCTACATCTGTGTCTCAATTTCTGCCCTGCAAACTGGTTCATCTGTACCATTTTTCTAGGTTCCACATATATGCTTTAATATACGATATTTGTTTTTCTCTTTCTGACTTACTTCACTCTGTATGACAGTCTCTAGATCCATCCACGTCTCTACAAATGACCCAATTTTGTTCCATTTAATGGCTGAGTAATATTCCATTGTAGAAATGTACCACATCTTCTTTATCCATTCGTCTGTTGATGGGCATTTAGGTCGCTTCCATGATCTGGCATAGTGCTGCAGTGAACATTGCGGTGCATGTGCCTTTTGAATTATGGTTTTCTCTGGGTATATGCTCAGTAGTGGGTCATATGGTAGTTCTATTTTTAGTTTTTTAAGGAACCTCCATACTGTTCTCCATAGTGGTTGTATCAATTTACATTCCCACCAACAGTGCAAGGGGGTTCCCTTTTCTCCAAACCCTCTGCAGCACTTGCTGTTTGTAGATTTTCTGATGATGCCTTTCTAACTGATGTGAGGTGATAACCTCATTGTAGTTTTGATTTGCATTTCTCTAGTAATTAGTGATGTTGAGCAGCTTTTCATGTGCTTCTTGGCCATCTGTATGTCCTCTTTGGAGAAATGTCTATTTAGGTCTTCTGCCCATTTTTTGATTGGGTTGTTTGTTTTTTAATATTGAGCTGCATGAGCTGTTTATATATTTTGGAGATTAATCCTTTGTCCATTGATTCATTTGCAAATATTTTTTCCCATTCTGACGGTTGTCTTTTCGTCTTACTAGTAGTTTCCTTTGCTTTGCAAAAGCTTTTAAGTTTCATTAGGTCCCATTTGTTTATTTTTGTTTTTATTTCCATTACTCTAGGAGGTGGATCAAAAAAGATCTTGCTGTGATTTATGTCAAAGAGTGTTCTTCCTCTGTTTTCCTCTAAGAGTTTTATAGTGTCCGGTCTTACATTTAGGTCTCTAATCCATTTTGAGGTTTTTTTTGTGTATGGTATTTGGGAGTGTTCTAATTTCATTCTTTTACATGTATCTGTCCAGTTTTCCCAGCACCACTTATTGAAGAGAATGTCTTTTCTCCACTGTATATCCTTGCCTCCTTTGTCATAGATTAGTTGACCATAGGTGCATAGGTTTATCTCTGGGCTTTCTATCCTGTTCCATTGATCTATATTTCTGTTTTTGTGCCAGTACCATATTGTCTTGATTACTGTAGCTTTGTAGTATAGTCTGAAGTCAGGGAGTCTGATTCCTCCAGCTCCGTTTTTTTCCCTCAAGACTGCTTTGGCTATTCGGGGTCTTTTGTGTCTCCATAAAAATTTTAAGACTTTTTGTTCTAGTTCTGTAAAAAATTCCATTGGTAATTTGATAGGGATTGCATTGAATCTGTAGATTGCTTTGGGTAGTATAGTCATTTTCACAATATTGATTCTTCCAATCCAAGAACATGGTATATCTCTCCATTTGTTGGTATCATCTTTAATTTTTTCAACAGTGTGTTATAGTTTTCTGCATACAGGTCTTTTGTCTCCCTAGGTAGGTTTATTCCTAGGTATTTTATTCTTTTGGTTGCAATGGTAAATGGGAGTGTTTCCTTAATTTCTCTTTCAGGTTTTTCATCATTAGCATATAGGAATGCAAGAGATTTCTGTGCATTAATTTTGTATCCTGCAACTTTACCAAATTCATTGATTAGCTCTAGAAGTTTTCTGGTGGCATCTTTAGGATTCTCTATGTATAGTATCATGTCATCTGCAAGCAGTCACAGTTTTACTTCTTCTTTTCCAATTTGTATTCCTTTTATTTCTTTTTCTTCTCTGATTGCCATGGCTAGGACTTCTAAAACTATGTTGAATAATAATGGCGAGAGTGGACATCCTTGTCTTGTTCCAGATCTTAGAGGAAATGCTTTCAGTTTTTCACTGAGAATGATGTTTGCTGTGAGTTTGTTGTATATGGCCTTTATTATGTTGAGGTAGGTTCCCTCTATGCCCACTTTCTGGAGAGTTTTTATCATAAATGGGTGTTGAATTTTGTCATAAGCTTTTTCTGCATCTATTGAGATGTTGATATGGTTTTTCTTCTTCAATTTGTTAATATGGTGTGTCACATTGATTGATTTGTGTATATTGAAGAATCCTTGCATCCCTGGGATAAATCCCACTTGATCATGGTATATGATCTTTTTAATGTGTTGTTGGATTCTGTTTGCTAGTATTTTGTTGAGGATTTTTGCATCTATATTCATCAGTGATATTGGTCTGTAATTTTCCTTTTTTGTAGTATCTTTGTCTGGTTTTGGTATCAGGGTGATGCTGGCCTCATAGAATTAGTTTGGGAGTGTTCCTTCCCCTGCAGTTCTCTGGAAGAGTTTGAGAGGGATGGGTGTTAGCTCGTCTCTAAATGTTTGATAGAATTCACCTGTGATGCCATCTGGTCCTGGACTTTGGTTTGTTGGAAGATTTTTAATCACAGTTTCAATTTCATTACTTGTGATTGGTCTGTTCATATTTTCTATTTCTTCCTGGTTCAGTCTTGGAAGTTTATACCTTTCTAAGAATTTGTCCATTTCTTCCAGGTTGTCCATTTTACTGGCATAGAGTTGCTTGTAGTAGTCTCTTAAGATGCTTTGTATTTCTGTGGTGTCTGTTGTAACTTCTCCTTTTTCATTTCTAATTTTATTGATTTGAGTCCTCTCCCTCTTTTTCTTGATGAGTGTGGCTAAAGGTTTATCAATTTTGTTTGATAAGAACCAGCTCTCAAAGAGCCAGCTTTTAGTTTTATTGATCTTTGCTATTGTTTTCTTTGTTTCTGTTTCATTTATTTCTGCTCTGATCTTTATGATTTCTTTCCTTCTACTAACTTGTGTTTTGTTTCTTCTTCTTTCTCTAGTTCCTTTAGGGGTAAGGTTAGATTGTTTATTTGAAATTTTTCTTCTTTCGTGAGGTAGGCTTGTATTGCTATAAACTTCCCTCTTAAAACTGCTTTTGCTGCATTCCATAAGTTTTGGGTCGTCGTGTATTCATTGTCCTTTGTCTCTAGCTATTTTTTGATTTCCTCTTTGATTTCTTCAGTGATCTCTTGGTTATTTAGTAACGTATTGTTTAGCCTCCATGTGTTTGTGTTTTTTACATTTTTTCCCTTGTAATTGATTTCTAATCTCATAGCGTTGTGGTCAGATAAGATGCTTGATATGATTTCAATTTTCTTAAATTTGCTGAGGCTTGATTTGTGACCCACGATGTAATCTATCCTGGAGAATGTTCCATGTGCACTTGAGAAGAAAGTGTAATCTGCTGTTTTTGGATGGAATGTCCTATAAATATCAATTAAATCTATCTGGTCTATTGTGTGATTTAAAGCTTGTGTTTCCTTATTAATTTTCTGTTTGGATGATCTATCCATTGGTGTAAGTGAGGTGTTAAAGTCCCCCACTATTATTTTTTTTTTTTCATTTTATTTTTTTTAAACTTTTTTTTTTTTTTTTTTTAATTTATTTATTTATGGCTGTGTTGGGTCTTCGTTTCTGTGCAAGGGCTTTCTCTAGTTGCGGCGACCAGGGGCCACTCTTCATCACGGTGCGTGGGCCTCTCACTATCGCGGCCTCTCTTGTTGCGGAGCACGGGCTCCAGACGCGCAGGCTCAGTAATTGTGGCTCAAGGGCCCAGTTGCTCGGTGGCATGTGGGATCTTCCCAGACTAGGGCTCGAACCTGTGTCCCCTGCATTGGCAGGCAGATTCTCAACCACTGCGCCACCAGGGAAGCCCCCCCATTATTATTGTGTTACTGCCGATTTCCTCTTTTATAGCTGTTAGCAGTTGCCTAATGTATTGAGGTGCTCCTATGTTGGGTGCATATATATTTATAATTGTTATATCTTCTTCTTGGATTGATCCCTTGATCATTATGTAGTGTCCTTCCTTGTCTCTTGTAACATTCTTTATTTTAAAGTGTATTTTATCTGATATGAGTATTGCTACTCCAGCCTTCTTTTGATTTCCACTGGCATGGAATATCTTTTTCCATCCCGTCACTTTCAGTCTGAATGTGTCCGTAGGTCTGAAGTGGGTCTCTTGTAGACAGCATATATATGGGTCTTGTTTTTGTATCCATTCAGCAAGCCTGTGTTTTTTGGTTGGAGCATTTAATCCATTCACGTTTAAGGTAATTATCGATATGTATGTTCCTATGACCATTTTCTTAATTGTTTTGGGTTTGTTTTTGTAGGTCCTTTTCTTCTCTTGTGTTTCCCACTTAGAGAAGTTCCTTTAGCATTTGTTGTAGAGCTGGTTTGGTGGTGCTGAATTCTCTTAGATTTTGCTTGTCTGTAAAGTTTTTGATTTCTCCATCGAATCTGAATGAGGTCCTTGCCAGGTAGAGTAATCTTGGTTGTAGGTTCTTCCCTTTCGTCACTTTAAGTATATCATGCCACTCCCTTCTGGCTAGTAGAGTTTCTGCTGAGAAATCAGCTCTTAACCTTATGGGGATTCCCTTGTATGTTATTTGTTGTTTTTCCCTTGTTGCTTTCAATAATTTTTCTTTCTTTCTTTTTTTTTTTTTTAATACTGCAGTTTCTTATTAGGCATCAATTTTACACACATCAGTGTATACATGTCAATCCCAATCGCCCAATTCAGCACACCATCATCCCCACCCCACCGCAGTTTTCCCCCCTTGGTGTCCATATGTCCGTTCTCTACATCTGTGTCTCAACTTCTGCCCTGCAAACCAGCTAATAATTTTTCTTTGTCTTTAATTTTTGCCAATTTGATTACTATGTGTCTCGGCATGTTTCTCCTCGGGTTTATCCTGTATAGGATTCTCTGCACTTCTTGGACTTGGGTGGCCATTTCTTTTCCTATGTTAGGGAAGTTTTCGACTATAATCTCTTTAAATATTTTCTCTGGTCCTTTTTCTCTCTCTTTTCCTTCTGGGACCCCTATAATGCAAATGTTTTTGTGTTTAATATTGTCCCAGAGGTCTCTTAGGCTGTCTTCATTTCTTTTCATACTTTTTTCTTTATTCTGTTCCGCAGCAGTGAATTCCACCATTCTGTCTTCCAGGTCACTTATCCGTTCTTCTGCCTCAGTTATTCTGCTATTGATTCCTTCTAGTGTATTTTTCATTTCAGTTATTGTGTTGTTCATCTCTGTTTGTCTGTTCTTTAATTCTTCTAGGTCTTTGTTAAACATTTCTTGCATCTTCTTGATCTTTGCCTCCATTCTTTTTCAGAGGTCCTGGATCATCTTCACTATCATTATTCTGAATTCTTTTTCTGGAAGGTTGCCTATCTCCACTTCATTTAGTTGTTTTTCTGGGGTTTTATCTTGTTCCTTCATCTGATACATAGCCCTCTGCCTTTTCATCTTGCCTATCTTTCTGTGAATGTGGTTTTTGTTCCACAGGTTGCTGGATTGTAGTTCTTCTTGCTTCTGCTGTCTGCCCTCTGGTGGATGAGGCTATCTAAGGGGCTTCTGCAAGTTTCCTGATGGGAGGGACTGGTGGTGGGTAGAGCTGGCTGTTGCTCTGGTGGGCAGAGCTCAGTAAAACTTTAATCCACTTGTCTGCTGATGCATGGGGCTGAGTTCCCTCCCTGTTGGTTGTTTGGCCTGAGGCGACCCAACACTGGAGCCTACCTGGGCTCTTTGGTGGGGCTAATGGCAGATCCTGGGAAGCCTCATGCCAAGGAGTACTTCCCAGAACTTCTGCTGCCAGTGTCCTTATCCTCACGGTGAGACACTGCCACCTCCTGCCCCTGCAGGAGACCCTCCAACACTAGCAGGTAGGTGTGGTTCAGTCTCCTATGGGGTCACTGCTCCTTCCCCTGGGTCCCAATGTGCACACTACTTTGTGTGTGCCCTCCAAGAGTGGAGTCTCTGTTTCCCCCAGTCCTGTCGAAGTCCTGCAATCAAATCCCGCTAGCCTTCAAAGTCTGATTCTCTAGGAATTTCTCCTCCTGTTGCCGGACCCACAGATTGAGAAGCCTGATGTGGGGCTCAGAACCTTCACTCCAGTGGGTGGACTTCTGTGGTATAAGTGTTCTCCAGTTTGTGAGTCACCCACCCAGCAGTTATGGGATTTGATTTTATTGTGATTGCGCCCCTCCTACTGTCTCACTGTGGCTTCTCCTTTGTCTTTGGATGTGGGGTATCATTTTTGGTGAGTTCCAGTGTCTTCCTGTCGATGATTGTTCAGCAGTTAGTTGTGATTCTGGTGTTCTTGCAAGAGCGAGTGAGAGCACGTCCTTCTACTCTGCCATCTTGAACCAATCTCCGTTGTGTTAGTTTCTGCTACACAGCAAAGTGAGTCAGCTGTACGTATACATATATCCCCTCTTTTTTGGATTTCCTTCCCATTTAGGTCACCACAGGCCCATAGACGTTCTCAAACATAAGTTATTGTCCAGATATGTGATTGTTTCCTTAAATAAATTCTAGAAAGTGGGAATACTGAGTCAAACAGAATGAATAACGTAAAAACTCCTGATACATACAGCTAAATTATTTTTCATAAAGGTACACCAAATCAAAATATCTCTGATGATATACTTGTCACATTTGGGCCCCATATGACTTTCCAGCATTATTTCTGGCACTTTCTTCCTGAATGTAACTTTCCCTCCAGCTCCATTAGCCTCTTCACCCATTTCATTTTCTTTAACATTTCTTGCATAGCCTGGTCCTCTGACTCGAATGTTCTGTCATTTCTCTGCCTAGTGCCACTTGGTTTACCTTTCAAAGTACACTAGAAATGTCCCCTCCTCTTGAATTTGTCCCCAAAGACTGCTTCCCCTCAACACTTTCCTAAGTAGAATTCTTGACTCACCCCTCTCATGCCCATAGTTTTTGTTCTGAAGGCTACTTTAGTGCTTTTTAGGTTGTATTATTGTTAGGTGTATATATGTCTATTGTTTATAGTAAAATATGAGCTCTCTGTAGCTAGAAAGTGCATTTGCAATTCTCCAGTTCAGAGCACTTTGAATAGTCTATAATGGCCTTTTAAAAAATGGCCTTTTAAAATATTTATTGTCGAATTAACTCATACTCTTCTAACTCATACTCTTCTAAATAAGTATTTAGAAGAGTATGAGTTAATTCGACAATAAATATTTATTGAACAGTTACTATAGGACAGGCACTGTTAAAAGTACTCTATCCCCAGCATCTAGAACAGTACCTGCACGTTATAGATGGCCAATAAATAGTAAATACCAGTTGAATGAGTGAGTGAATGCAGATACAGCACTGGATAAGACAAGGTCCCTATTCACCTGAAGTATAAATTTTAAAGAGTGAAGAGAGAGAATAAGCCAACAAATAAGAAAGTTATTCGATGTAAGATGTGCAATGAAGAGAATTAAAATGAGGATGATGTTATAAAATGCTGGGTGGGCACTTTAGAATCGGTAGTCAAGGAAGGGTTTGCTGTGGAAGTGACAAGCTGAGATCTGTATGCTAAGAAGTAGTTGGCCATGCAAAGATTTGGAGAAGGGCATTCAAGGCATTGGCAAAATCTAGTGCAAAGACCCTGTGATGGAAAGAGCCTGGCATATTTCAGGTAATGACAAGGAATGCTATGGAGGTGGGCCAAAACAGAAAAACAGAGATGATTTTCAAAATATGTAATGACTGGTACATTATAAACATTGATGAGTCATAACTCATTTCAGCCACTGGCTTCCCTTCCCTTCTCCCCTCCTTCTCATTGTCCTACTTTCTGGCTCTGTATCTGCCCTGTATCCAGAGCTCAGAAAGCTTTCGAGACACCTGTCTCAGTCCCATCCTGATGTTCTCTTCCATCTCCTAATCAGATGAAGAACACTCCCTATCTACTATTTTTATTTCATAGAATGTAAAGCAGGTCATATTTTCAGTGAGTACTTTGGAATTCTTGTAAGACTGACTCTCAGACTGTCAGGAGGTTATTTGGAGTGGTAGTAGTAAAAGACAGTGCTTCCTAAACTTTAGTGTGCAAGCAAATCCCTGAAGATCTTGTTAAAATTCTGATTCATCAGGTCTGGGGTGGGGCCTGAGATTCTGCCTTTCTAATAAGCTTCCAGTGATGCTGATGCTGCTGGTCCACGGTCTCCTCATTTAGTAGAAGGACGTAGAGCAGTCTTGGTTGCCCCTTAAAATCCACTAGGGAGCTTTTAAGTCTCCTGACCCTTAGGCTACACTCTATGCTAATTGAATCTGAAACTCCAATGTTGGGACTCAGGCAGATTTTTTTTTTTTTAATTCCCCCAGGTGATTCTAGTATTTGAGAAGCACTGGCTTAGGACACAAGGTTGGTAAATATCTCGCCCAGTCTCTTAGGTCTCAGGCTAAATTCTACAGTTGTTGATGAAGTGCCAGGTGTTCTTTCAGAAAACAGACCTCCTAGGAAGAGTAAACCCTATCCTGTCAAAGTCCTAAAAGAAGTCTAAAGACAGTTAAGATTTAAACTTTTTAAAAAATTTTGTCCTTCTTAAGAGTGTATGCGTGATTTCTCCTTTAAGAGCAAGCAGGATTTCTCTTTTGCCCTTAGGCCGTCCTAATTTAAAACTGTTATTGATGCCAACTTCTCTTGCAGGAACTTTTCTTTTTCTGAAACCTTTGGGCAAATGGAGCCTATAAAGTAAAGAAAGGAGGGCCCTGCTCACTGGCTTTTGCCATACAACCCAACAAAATGAAATAATAGAGTCTGAAGTTTGGGATAAATATGGTCACGTCAAGATGGTGTTGTCTCCAAGCTCCAAGCTAATGAAAAAAATGATACCCTATTGGAGCCCACTGTAATTAACTCTTGGATAGCATTTACATTATAAACCTAAGTTTTAAGAGGTTTGTTACTCAGCTGTAAAATTTTGCTCTAGGCTATGGTTTGGACATAGGCAATTTCAGCTTGAAAGAGGTTTTAAAAATAAAAGGACATTTTTTTTCATTGAGCAAGTGAAGTGTGGTTTTAAGAGGAATGAAATATCTACTAATGCTCAGGCATTCTTTGCATCTCTCTCTATTTTTTCGTCAAGTGGTCTTGATTTCTAAGAAATGAAACCTTGTCTGTTTGCATATTTTTAAACCAAATGTTTAAATTATCAAATGTTTGGTGGACTCTTGGAATTAAGGAAATGCGTTTTGAGAGTCACAACTCAATAAGAAGGAATAAAAATGTTCTTTGCTATTTTTTATGTGCAGAACTAGGGTGGGACAGAATTCTGTTCTTTGAAGTTCCTCAGTCTGTTGCACATTTTTTAAAAGGTGGGTTACAAAAGAAGAAAGCTGAATTGAACAATAGAAAACCTATTCACTATTTATAGGCTTTCACTGAAAAATTCTTAAGGAGTTTCTAAAATGTCTCTGTCATAAGTACGTGTTAAAAGAAATGTTGGTCAATTTCATGACAAAATCTTGATTTCTGCTTATTGGTGTTGGGGACTTTTTCTGAGATCACCCTCTCCTCATTTTCAGAAAGGAACTGTTTCCTCTCTCTGGTTTAAATTGTTCCTCCGATGGCATACTGAGCAGGACAATATTAGACTTCTCACAATACATCATCTATTGTCTCTCATTAGCATCCCATCTGCTCATAGTGTTTCCTTTTCCCTATCTTTTTTCTCTCCCTTTCACAGTGGATGCAAGTGTCATCACTTTTACCTCCTGCCTGACTGTGGCATAACAAAAACCTAGTTATACACTGGTGCCCAGAGTAGCTCTGTGTTAGGGCTCTAAGTCTAGAAAATTTTCTGATTTATTGGTCAGTAGTGGTCAACCCGAGGCCCTATAGGATTTCATGCGTCCAAAAAGACCTTACATAAGTATGATTGAAGCAAATTACTCTTTACTAATATATGCTGTAATCATTAAAAGTAATATTTCCTTTGAAAGAGCAAATATAAAATCATGACACATAAAGATCCCATAAGCAACCACCAATAGAAGAAAAAACAAAAGTAGGCATTAACTTTAAAAACATACATTAGGGGGCTTCCCTGGTGGCGCAGTGGTTAAGAATCCGCCTGCGAATGCAGGGGACACGGGTTTGTGCACTGGTCTGGGAAGATCCCACATGCCGCAGAGCAACTAGGCCTGTGAGCCACAACTACTGAGCCTGCGCGACTGGAGCCTGTGCTCCGCAACAAGAGAGGCCGAAATAGTGAGAGGCCCGCGCACCACGATGAAGAGTGGCCCCCGCTTGCCACAACTAGAGAAAGCCCTCGCACAGAAACGAAGATCCAACACAGCCAAAAAATAAAATAAATAAATAAATAAAAATGTCAAAGGAGTTTAAAAAAAAAAAAAAAAAGCATACATTAGGGACTTCCCTGGTGGCGCAGTGGTTAAGAATTCGCCTGTGAATGCAGGGGACACAGGTTTGTGCACTGGTCTGGGAAGATCCCACATGCCACGGAGCAGCTAAGCCCGTGCGCCACAACTACTGAGCCTGCACTCTAGAGCCCACGAGCCACAACTACTGAGCCCGTGTGCCACAACTACTGAAGCCCGCATGCCTAGAGCCTGTGCTCCGCAACAAGAGAAGCCACTGCAATGAGAAGCCCGCACACTGCAACTAGAGAAAGTCTGCGCACAGCAACGAAGACCCAACGCAACCAAAAATAAATAAATAATTAATTAATTAATTTAAAAAAAAACATACATTAGGCTCTTTGTCAGTGATATTAGGGAAACCAAGGTGTTCTGGGTATTACCCAATTTGATTGGCCATCTTTATTCTAACTAAATCAGTATTGCCTCACATTTTATTTCAGCTGTCACCTCTAGGGAATGACACCTGACCATCACCCCACCCACTCAATCTGGACCAAGTGTTCCTCCCTCCTCACTCTTTGTACTCCCTCTGTATGCTCCACTTGGCTCAAACATAACTCCTCAGAATTCTGTCTGTCTACTCTACTACTGTGAGCCCTTTAGGTTTAAAGACTATGTATCTTATTCATTGTTGGAACCCAAGTATGTAGCACACTGCCCTAGCACCATGTTCAATAAAAATCTGTTGTATAAATCAAAATTAATACATGAACAAAGTGGAAGCATAGGGACTTGAACCTAAATAACAACTCTTGAATTTATTTGCCAATATTCTATAATACTTTTTGGTTTTATCTAAATATTTGGGAAAAAAATGGTCTTGTTTTATTTGACAAGGACATTGTCTAGTAGTAGCAATAGGAACAGAAGTAGTAAAGCTAACATTTATTGGATATTCAATTACCAGGCACTCTTCGAGGTGATTTACCTACATAAACTAATCTGATCTTCTCAATAGCCTATATGATGGATTATATAGGTATTATATAATATTTCACTGCTGCTATCATCCATATTTGACATGTAAAGAAACTGAGCTACTTGCTCATGTCATCGCAGCTAGTGGTTCAAACCCAGACATCCCAATTTGAACCACCTTTAGGTACCATGCTATGTGGATGAGATGATGAGGCCCACTTGTGGCCTTTACCTATGAGTGTGTTATGGTTGAGTCTGTTTTCACATCGGGGACTGCCAGTCTCCAACATTTTGTTTGGCAGACACCATACTCCCATACGAAGGCCATTTCTCCTGATCTTGGTTTCCTTGTAGTGTGCACATGTTTTTCTTTCAGTTCCTCACTGTTAAGTGTTTTATGACTTGGGGATCTTGAAGAGGCAGCTGTATTGTTAATGTAAGCCATTACCACAGAGGTTTCTGCTCTTTTTCAGAACCTCATAATTTGTTAAAAGTTCTGGTTTGGGTTTTCCTCACATCTTATTGCTGACAGTTTTAGCAGTATATGCCAACATTATCGGCTGTCTCCAGGGTACTGATTGATATATAAAGTTTTCTGTAATTGTCTAAGATCATTTGCCACTTTATGTAGTACAACTTGCTCACTTAGGTACACTCTGCTTCCAAGTGATTTTTCTGGCCCCAGTGGGCTATAAAATCATTTGATACCGCTGTAACTTTAAAGACAACAAAATACTAGCTTTGAATCATTTGCTTTTGTTAACTCATATTTTAAGGTTGCCTTTGTACACTGAGGAGGGGGAAATGATAAGCAGGGATTCTTTTGTTAAAATGAAGAAAATAAAGGGATATTTTTCTCGCCATCATTTATTTTCCTTGCTGATGATATCGATTTGCAGTGCCTTTCTTATGAGCTTTCTGTTAGTTCTTTCTCGTTTTGAAGCATATCCACTTCCAATAGAAATTTTTGCAAACTGTGGGTCATGGCCAATATCAAAAGCTACTCTGACCCAAGTTTTTCTTGATCTGATAGCTATTTGAAAATTAAGCACTGGTCCAATGCCACACAGTTTGTTAGGGCCAAAACTGAGGCTAGACACTTGGTCTCCAGACAGCCAGTTCAGTGCTCTTTCTATTGTTCCACATCCTCAAAGTTTATTTGTTTGAAATAATGGTCAATATTGTACCTTAGGAGGAAAAGTTAAAGAAAAATTTACTTGGTAAAAGCCAATTATTTTGAGAGCTCAAAGCCCTCACAGATTTAAGTTTCCAAAGAATAACACACACACAACCACAAGAGTAGCTTTCCAAGAACCTAACAGGAAGAGATATAAAAACTGTATTTAATTTTCTAGCCAAATGCTAGACTGACCTAAAATTAAAATTAAAAAAAAGTATATTTTATATATTTGAATGCTTTTAGGGAGTTACTAGATAGAAAAACTGGAAAAGGAGTAGTACTTTCTTTTTTTTTTTTTTTTTTTTTTTAAAGGATTTTCTTATTTATTTATTTATTTATTTATTTTTGGCTGTGTTGGGTCTTCGGTTCGTGCGAGGGCTTTCTCCAGTTGCGGCAAGCGGGGGCCACTCTTCATCGCGGTGCGGGGACCGCTCTTCATCGCGGTGCGCGGGCCTTTCTCTATCGCGGCCCCTCCCGTCGCGGGGCACAGGCTCCAGACGCGCAGGCTCAGCAATTGTGGCTCACGGGCCCAGCTGCTCCGCGGCATGTGGGATCTTCCCAGACCAGGGCTCGAACCCGCGTCCCCTGCATTAGCAGGCAGATTCTCAACCACTGCGCCACCAGGGAAGCCCCAGGAGTAGTACTTTCTTAACTCCTTTAGATTTTTTTCTCAATTGAGTTAATGTTCCAGTATTGTATAGAATCCAGTTTAAAATTTCTATTGTCCTTCACCATGTCCCTAAAAAGAATTTATAGTCTGTATTAGTTTGTTACAGCTACCGTAGCAAATTACCACAAACTGAGTTGCTTAGATAAGAGAAATTTATTGTCTCACAGTTCTGGAGGCTAAAAGTCCAAGACTGAGGTGTCAGCAGGGTTGGTTCCTTCTGAGGGTTGTGAGGAAGAGTTTATTCCATGCCTCTTCCCTAGTGTCTTAGTTCTTCAGGCTGCTATAACAAAATACCATAGACTGGGTGGCTAATAAACAACAGAAATTTGTTTCTCATACTTCTGGAGGCTGGAAAGTCCAAGATCAAGACACTGGAAGATTCAGTGTCTGGTGAGAGCCTACTTACTGGTTCATAAACAATGGCTGCCTTCTCACATGGTAGAAGGGTCAAGGGATCTCTTTGAGGTCCCAAAGGCCTCACCTCCTAATACTATACTATCACCTTGGGTGTTAGGATTTCAACAAATGAATTTTGGATGCAGAAGGAGGGACAAAAACATTCAGTCCATAACACGTAGCTTATGGTGGTTTGCTGACAATCCTTGGTATTCCTTTGCTTATAGAAACATCACCCCAATCTCTGCCTTCATCTTCACATGGCATTCTCTCTGTGTGCATGTCTGTGTTCAAATTTCCCCATTTTTATCAAAGGATCCCAGTCATATTGGATTAGGGGTCCACCCTATTCCAGTATGACATCATCTTAATAAATTACATCTGCAACAACCCTATTTCCAAATAAGGTTACATTGTAAGGTACTGATGCTTAGAATTTCAACATGTGAATTCAACCTGTAACACTGTCTATTTAAGAAAAGGTTAATTCTTTGATTAGTTATGTCAAACAAGAAAAACCTAAATATAGGCAATATGGTTTCCCATCTATCAAGAAAAGAAAATACAAGTGGCAAGTATTTACTTTGAATTAATCATTTAATAGCATTAAATCCATCATGTACTTTTAAATAAAGTCCCTATAATTCAAGACCACACTACCTGGAGATTAAGAATATAATAAATTGTTTCATCACCTTGAGATACTACCTTGATTTTTGCAGGCTTTCCTCTCGTCTATTTTTTTCTCAGCAGGACAAATATTTTCATTTACTCTGAGTTAATTTATGATAAGTTCTTGATCCTCAACTTCCAACTCCAATTTATTTAAAAGGTTATTTAGAAGACAGCATTCTCTAACTCCTCCCAGGCAGGTTATTATTCCCTTCTCTGTGTTCTCACAGTATTAGGTACATGCCTCCATTGTACAACCGCACTCATTAAAATATTTTTTTTTGTTTTGATGCCTGACTCCGCTATTAGACTGTGAGTAATTTGAGGACTGGGATTGTCTGTCTTATTTATTAAAGTGTATTATTTATTTCCCCAGTAACTGATACAGTGTCCGGCACATAATGTTTGGAATATTTTAAGCAGCCAATAAAAGCTCATTAAAGATGGAATCAACATAGAAGAGCTCATAGATGCATAGCATTTTAAAACTAGAAGTGATCCCACTTCAAATTTTATCTAATATAGTCTATACACCTAGTATCTGGTCAACATTTTATCAACATATGTAAATATAAAGTAGTGAATATTAACCCAAATTAGTATTTATCAAGCAGGTATTTTCAAGGATTATAGAAAAACTAACACTTATTTATGGGACAATCATTATTTGACAAATTCTCAGAAGTATAAAACATATGATCTTTTGAAACCCTGTGAAAGTTTTTTTTTAAATCTAAACATTAAAATTTGATAGAAAGTATTTCGAATTGCTTTAGATTTTAAAACTTTTGGGAAGTCTTTATCATGCTGATTTAGTTCCAAGTAATAAATAATATTTATTAGAGTATCTCCCATCTGCTGCTTTGTAGCTACCTGGGGCAATAACTTCATCTTTCTTTGGGCTTTGTAAAATACCAAACCACTAGTTGGCATCCCTTTTAGCTCCAAAATTCTACTATTCAAATATATATCCTACAACTATATATTGTGCACTTGCTATATTCCTAGCATCTGACAAGATACTGGGATCTTGATTGAAGGGTGCAAAAATGTATGAAACACATTACCTCCAAGGAACCATAAATTAGTCCAAGACACATAAGAATGTGAGTATTACACAAGGTAAGTCAGTCCTGTAAAAGGCACAGAGATGGTGGTGTGGGAAATCAGAGAGCTCTTCTATGTGCCTGGGAAAGCCAGGGAAAGCTTCACAGGGACCAGGAACATTTGAACAATGCTTTGTGCTGTAATTATTGAAAGGTTACCTAAGTAAAAGAGAAGATGACTTTCATGGAGAAAGCCTTCTTGCTTTAAATTTGGCAGACACTTTAATGAGGTGGTCAGACCATCCATTTTCACCCCCACTTGACTTTGAATTTGCAGAGCCCAGCTGAAAGCACGTGAGGGCCTCCTCCCACTCCTCAGTCTGAGAACAGGCAACCCTCCCTTCCCCATCTGAGCTCTGGATAGATCTGAGTCTTGAGGGAAGAACCTAAGTTTAGAAGTTCAGGATCCAAGGAAGGCTTTTGACTGTTGCTATGACCTGCAAGCTAAGGGCAGACTGGCACCATGGAGAAGCATTTCAGAAGCTTTCTAAGGAAGATGGGGGACCGTCAGGACAAGTTTCTTTGTACAATAAGAGCCATTTCTTCCCTCCCATCATTAAGTCTCTCAACCCCTCTATAGACACAGGAGTTACCAGATCTTCGATTTCTACCCACTTACATTTTCTCCACTCAGGCTGAAAATAGAAAGGCCTCTTTTCCATAACAAGAGAAAAACAGCCCAGGTCCTTTTGCTACAGAGCAGGAGCAAAGCTAGCGTTCCTCTCCTGCTTCAGTTGGATCTCAGTGTAACATGGTTCAGGATCACTGGTCACCACGATGAAAAATGAGGTCAAACGGAAGTGAACCCAGAAACTGTCAGAGGAAATAGAAGGGAATAGAATAGAATAGAATAGAATAGAATAGAATAGAATAGAATAGAATAGAAGCTCTAAGTGTCTAGGTGATTTATTATTCATTCATGCTCTCACTCAACCAGTATTTTTGAGCAGCAACTGCATGCCAGGCACCGTGCTAAGCACTAGGCGTAGAGCATAAGCAACATAGAAACAGTCCTTTTTTCAAGGAGGCTTCATTCTGTGGGAAGATGGATAATAATGAGATCGTTACAAATTGTGATAGGTGGGCTTCCCTGGTGGCGCAGTGGTTGAGAATCTGCCTGCCAATGCAGGGGACACGGGTTCGAGCCCTGGTCTGGGAAGATCCCACATGCCGCGGAGCAGCTAGGCCCGTGAGCCACAATTACTGAGCCTGCGCGTCTGGAGCCTGTGCTCCGCAACAGTAGAGGCCGCGATAGTGAGAGGCCCGCGCACCGTGATGAAGAGTGGCCCCCGCTTGCCACAACTAGAGAAAGCCCTCGCACAGAAACGAAGACCCAACACAGCCATAAATAAATAAATTAAATTAAATTAAAAATTAAAAAAAAATTGTGATAGGTGCTATGAAGATGATAAGAGGAAATGTGATAGCAAGTCAAGAGGTTGAGGATGCTTTAGATGGGTAACCTGGGAGGGCTTCTTGGAGACAATGACCTTTAAGCTGAGACAAGAAAGAAGAGAAGGAGTCAGCTATGCAAAAACGTCAGGCGGAGGGAACTACAAACATAGAGATAGCATGAGCTATTTCATTTATGCCTTGTAACAAATGCTTGAAGTAGGTATCATTGTTCTTCATGTAGCCAGAAAGAAAATGGAAGTAAGAAAAGAAGAAAAAATATAGTGATCAGATTTCTCTTTTGTCTATTAACGAACAGATTTCCCTGGAGGGATGCTTTTCAGGCATCTTTCCTGGCCACACCACTTTCTTGTAGGGTTACAAAGTTCTTCTACCCCTCTGACCCTCAGTTTCCACTTCTGTAAAAGAAGCATAAAAACCCATCTTTCAGTGGGATTTGGTGAGGATTAAATAAACTGGTAAACGACTCGGCACCATGCTGAACTCAACAAATGCTCCCTCCGTATTTGCTTGTTCCCTTTTTGCCTTCCGTTTCCAGTGCCAGGCTAAAAGATACCAAAATGTGTCTAGGATGTGAGGTAATTATTCGGTGGCTAATATATTTCCGAGCTGGGAATTGTAGAGGTCACCTCAATTTCAGTTCTGCCTAACAGCGTATTTAGTACTGTGAAATGTCTGAAGTGATCCAGTGCCCTTAAATCATGAGCACCGTTATGTAGGAACACAAGTGCCTTTCAGTGAACAGAGGGCTGGCCTGAGAGCTGAAGCTGGGCTGGAGAGAAGTCACTGGTACATCACATTCTGTCGCCAGGAAACATTATTTGTCCTCCTCCCAGCAGTGTGGAAACAGAGAAGAGCAGGCCCCGTCATTTGTTTTCCTTTTCAGCTATCATCACTAAAAACCTTGAGTTTCTTAACCATGTCTTGGGGCTCTGTTGACTCTAACTAAAATTGATTAGCAAGCTCCCGGGATGCTCGGACCGTTCTAGTAGCAGAGGTACACACAGCAGTTCTGCTCTGGCATCATACCGAACAGACAAAAAAGAGCAAACTGCTCCATATAGGCTTAAAATTAATGAATTGCCTCTCTTCCTTAGTCCTGACATTTCCAATAAAAAGTGGTGGGTTTGGTCTCATGGCTTTATCTCTAAATTGAACACTGAATTTACCCACTGACAGACTTAATCACTATAAACATCAGAACATGTTTCCATCAAAGGACATAACTGCTGGAAAATAGGGATGCTGTAAAATGCATCTTTTAATAGCAAAATTTAAAAAGTAAAGGAAAAGGGAGGGGAAAAACCCTTATCTACCACAAATCTTTTTGAAAACAGTCATTTCCCCTTCTTTTTCTCCTACCTCCCCCACCCTCTACCCTCACCACCAGATCCTCTCTCTTCTCTATCCCTACCATCCAAACAGCAACAACAACAACAATGTGAAAGAAAGAAAGAGTCACACCATAAGTTTCCATTGAACAGTGAATTTCTGGTATATGAAAAAATATTGGAAGCATTAAGTTGAAGTTCTAGCTCTGAGGGCCCATGCTACGGTGTAGTCTTTCCTTCCTTCCTCCCTCCCTCCCTGTCTTCCTCCCTTCACTCCTTCCCTCCTTCCCTCCTTCCTTCCTTCCCTCCGTCCTTCCTTCGTTTTTGTACTTCCTCACTCAAAAAGCCTTCTGCTGTTCATTTTTATAAGCCATATTCTAGTGATCCCTGGAGAAATGTGCCCTTTGGCTTCTAGCCAGAGACTCATCTCTAAAATATAAACCTGGGCAAAACTAGAATTGAGGATCACATTTGCTCTTTTCAAAGCGAGATTGAGGACTGTTATCATGGTTTTTTTCTCTATCTTAATCAATAGACAAATACTGTTCTGTTCTTTGAAGTCTTTGTGCAGTATTCTATAGGGAGAGAGAATGACAAATTAGACAAGGTCCCATTTTCCAGAGAGTTTTGGCACACTGAACTCAAGATGTCTATAAAGAGAAAGAAAATTAGCCAACCAAGTAGTATGTCCTTGCCGCACAATAAGAATTCAGCAGAAAATGGAGAACTGTTCCCAGTGGTTCTTGCTGCTGAGTAAGGCTGGGAGAACTCCTGAGAGGCTGGCCCTGGGGGCTGGGTGGGCATGGTCCTGGGAAGTGTTTGGAGATGGAAGGATGGAGAGGAACAGAGAGGAGGGAGAAGGTCTTACCAGAGGAGGAAAGAACTGTGTGCAAGGGCCTTTGCTTCATAAAAAAGAAGCTCCGTGCTCCATCTGGTATTTGCCCAACAGAATTGACAAAAAGAGCCAACTGTTTCATATGGCACGTGGTAGATTTTGCTAGGTCTCTGCTGCACATATGCCTGGCATTTGCAGAATGGAGGTGGCCGAGCACCTAGATGGAGAATTGTGGGGCAAGACCAGTGAAAACAATTTGAAACCCATTTGGCTAATACGCCATGCTGGAAGGCAAGGCTAGTCCAGAGGGGCACAGGTGCACCTCTTATGCTTACCCCATAATGGATGTCCTGGGAGGACAGGCTCCTTAAGGGGGAAAAGGATTTGAGTGGGGAATCAGGAGAGATACCCAGAAGGCTACCATTCAGGCTGAACGGTGCATATAAGAGGGCATATTATCTTCAGATAGCCTGGCTGGCCCCAAAGTCTCCAGAATGGAAGATGAGCACACTGATTGCCTGTGCGTCTGTGGTAGGGCACTCAACACAAGCAGATGGCGTGCCTCCTCTCCACCGCCTGCTGTCTCTGAGGTCAGATCTGGACGCTGTGTTCACAAAGACATTTAGATATTGAGGACTGACAGTTAATGGAGGAATTCATCCTAATAAACTGCACCCGCTGGGTCCAAGTTAAAACATAAACCCTCTGCTAAAAATCACAAAATATCAACAGCAGAAACCCCATAGATCCCACATCCTTTTTCTTGTAATGGACCTCACACCAAAAACATGCATTACATTGGTCTGGATGCCATTGCATTCATTCAGCAGAAAATTCATTAGGTTTATTGTGAATGTAGGGCTACAGCAGGCTGGATCGGCTTTATTATGCAGTTGAGGCAGCAAATGGTTTTCTTTAATGATTTGCATCATCTTCATCTTCATTGTTCCTGCCCCCTGCTGATGTTCTCCTCCTTGAGGTGGACCAAGGCTTCAGATAATGAGCTAACATTTAGTATTATGATTTTGTTACACTTTATTACCTCCTTTAGCTACACAAATCTCCAAATTCTTTATAAAAACAACCGTTATATGTTATGTTTGGTGGGGGCAGCCACTGGGGTGTGTAGTATGAACCATGTCGCTCAAACAACAGCGTAAATGAGGATGGCTGCCTCAAATTTAAATTCTTCAAGCCGCTGCTGCACAAATTCCTGGGTAATGGTGGGGGAGGAAAACTCGGAGTCTTCACAGGTCTTCAAGGATTTTAGCTAGAGCTGGGATTTTTCCTAAAACTTGTGGATTTTTTTTAATGTGGGTGGAGGAGGAAAGCTGCCTTTATTTTCTATCCTGCTTTATCAAACCATTTAGAAGGCTCATGCTATATAAATCCTACAAGTATGACTCAGTAGGATCTTTCTGAAAGCCACTGATACTGAGCAGAACAGCAGTGAGAAAAACACTTTTAAATCATAAGAGTTATTATGGTGAGGTGCACTGGTAAACCTCGAGACCTCCCACTTCTCTTGAGGAAACCAACCCTGGTTCTCTTGAGGAACCAGAACTGGCAGAATACCTCCCACCTTGATTTTTTTTTTTTTTTTTTTTTAGCAAGGCATCTTAAACATAATAATGAAATAATTGATGGATTTCTGATGGCTCTGAGGCTGCTGTGTTACAGGACTCATCCAAGTCCCCACTGGGGTTGGTTCCAGGCCTGGTCCCTGCTGTACATTCAGGGTGTGTTGTTGCCATTCTGTGTGAATGCTGCCCTTAGCATTGTATACTAGACATCCCTACCTATGATGTAGCTGGCAGGGGACCTGGTTCCTTCAGCTGGTTCTTCTCAGCTCTGCTGGTAAATAGCTACTTGACCTTGGGAAAGCCATAGAGCCTTAGTCTTGCCTTACCAATAAATATTCCTTATAGTCCTTTCTATTTCTAAAGTTGTCTCATACTCACTTTTTATTCTCTATCTCTCAATATTTTTGTGAATTTTTGAATACAGATTCCACCGTAATTACCAATTTAGTATATTATAAGAAATATATATATATATATATCTTTATAAAATTATATCTCATCAAGGGAAGATGTAATAGAAACAAAAGCAAGTTGGAAATGTACCTCAGGAAAACTGTAAGAACTTTAATTCTGCTAAAGAATTTGGGTGCTTATTGAACGCTCTTGGAAACACAGTTTGGGGTAAGTTGAGATTTAGTGCCTAGCATGGGGAGAAATACCATGGAAATAACCATTCCTAAGTTACTTAGTTGAAACAGGAAATAAGAGAGTCCCCTGGCAGTAAGACAAACATGATGCCCTTTCCAAATCTTAAGAATTCTGATTAGGACTAGTTTTATCAAAGAATGTTCTTGCTGATTTCTTGTACATCTTCTTCCATCCCTTAAGCCCATCAGTTAAAACTGTTTCATGTTCACTGGAGCTAAAACCCCTTGGGAGCCTTTCACTAGAGGTAGATTAGAATTCATTTTAAAACAAAAAGACTAAATGATGAATGGGTGTGCATTGGGATAAAGTGATTTGGGGAGTTTTTTGTTTTGTTTTCTGGAAGATAACAGAATTGTTGGGAGATACTTCTAACAGAAATGTAAATACCATGTTAACTATCTGTTCCCACTTTTTTCCTCTGTGAAAAAAGAGAAAGGAGAGGGCTTAAAATGAATTATAAGGCCATGAAGTTAGAGGTAATTACAGGAATAATTCCCTCTCTGAATAGGTTTTAATAGCCCAGAACTTGTTTAGAACAAGGTTTAGAACATATAATTCTATAGATTTTTCTAGAAAACAAAAGATTTTTCTCCCCTCTGCTTTGTTTGCACTCTGTTCTTATCAACCTGCAGCATTCCCGTTTGTACCTCCCTCCCAGGCTAACGGCAGTGCTCTCTCTGTGTCTCCATCCCACTTTGTAGGTACCACTCTTATAATACCTTTAAAATCATATGGTAATTTTGTATGTTTTCTTAGCTACTAGTCTGTGAACTCCTTGAGGACAGATGCCATCCTGTTTATTTTTATTTTTTATTTTCTCAGTTCCTAAAATAGTGCCTGACATATAACAGTACTGAAGAAATATTTGTTGAATTGTATTTGTATAAATCAAATAGTTTAAAAGCAAGAAACATGTCCAGACTTGATTAACTAACTCTCAGGGAAATAGGCACAGGTTATCTGTGTTCCTGGCTTCTCTGCTCTCCATCAACCTCCGGGTACACCCCCGCCTTTATCCCCACACTTTGGAACAAGTTCTACTTCTTGCTTATTTGGTCACAGGGGAAAGAAATCTGATAAAGCTACTCATATTGAGCTGTAATTGACCTTAATATGTTTCCCTTGAGTGACTTAACCACCTCTGTTTATTTGAGCTCTGAGTAATTCTGGGTTAGGCTTTCAGTAAGGAGTTGACCTTGTGGGAGGTTTGAAGGTTATAATCATATACCTGACCTCTCTAAATTCTAACCATTGAAAATAGATTCAAAGAGCCATGTGGATATAAAAGCATTATTAATGAAACCCCAATCGACTCCTAAAGAACAAAGTCCCCAGCTGAAGTGGGATTAGAGAATGTCTTAAACAGGAGGCTGAAGTTGGTGCCTCATATTTCCCAGATATCAGTGCAGCAACCACCTATAGGAAAAATTTGAGCTACAAAATTGACTCTGAATGTATTTCCTCCCATGATGTCACCAAAATGTCACTGGAAAAAGTCACCAATGGCCTCCTAATGATCAAATCCAATAGGTATTTCTTTGCCTTTATTTTAATTGATTTCCAGTTGTTATTTGGCTCTGTTGAATACTCCCTTCTTGGATTTTTCTCTACCTGGGCTTCCAGGATAATACCTTTCCTTGATTTCTTTTTCTCTCACCAACCATTCTTTCATGGGCTCTTCTTTCTTTGTTTACCCCTAAGAGTTGGTGTTTCTCAGGGTTCTGTGATAAGCCGTCTTCTCTTCTTACTCTATGCATAATCCGTCAGCAGTTTCATCCACTCCCATAACTTCTACTCCTGTCTATATGCCATCATGAAACCTACATCACTAATTCAAACCACTATCCATATTCCAGATCAATATATTCTTTCTTTTTTTTTTTTGTTCCATAAATATTTGTTGACAAATTGCTGTGTGATAGTAAATAGTGGGGATACAAAGATAAGGGTCTCTGCCTTTAAGAAAGACTAGTAGCAGAGGCAGCCATGTAAACAGAGTAGAGTGGTAATATCCAAAAGAATATATGGGAAGCATTGAACAAGCAAACTCAAATCAAACAAGGAGATATAGAGAAAGATCTTAGAAAGAGCATGTGCTTTAATTACACAAATGCTGATTAACAGTGAGCATGGTTATTGATTCAAGTTTCCTTTCTGTCCTTTTCTTCTCTTTCTCTTGGGTGATGGATGATCTGAGTTCCAAGGAGGGTATTGGTCTGCAGGCCTCCTCTTTCCTCACTGAACTCTGGGGGTTTCATTTGGTCTGTATTGTTGTGTTGGCCTCCTCTGATATTCATGGTCCTCCCATGACTTCTAGTCTGATAGCCCTCTCAGTACGTGTGGACCTTCCACAAAGGGCTCTGAAATCTCTCAGCTGGTCTCCCTACCTCTTGCTGGGGTAATTCAAATCCTTTAACCTGACCTCAGATCCATCTGCATGGACACTATCTCATAGATGGCATGATAGGGTGGGAATTTTCTGATATGCACATGCTTCCCAGGCTCTACCAACTTATCTTCTGTCATGTAATTCTGAAAGAGTTCAACCTTGGATGGGTAACAGAGAACAGGCATCCCATATTCATGTCTAGCTTCTCTTCTCTCTTCTGCCTGTCTCACTCTAAGCCCCACCCTTTATCCCAAGAAAGGTGTTGATTTCTTCTTTCTGTCCTTTTGCATCAAGTCTGTAGCTTTCCCTACTATAATATTCTTGATGTAACTTATACATTTTAAGTCTTCCAGACTCTACTGCAACTTACAAATATATATTTTTTCCTCTCAAAAGGCCCAGCTCTTGTGAATCAAAAGCTGTTTGGCTTTCAAAACTGTTGACTCTAATTTCATGGACCTATTTTGGAACTCAAAGCCAAGAATTGCACTTTTTGTTCTTGATGTTGCCTTTGTGTCCTCCCTTCCCTAAAGCACAAAACTTCAAACTTCTTTAGTTTACTGTTAGAAAGACCAAATTTTTTTTTAATTAAGTAAGAAAAGGAAAAATGCACTGGATTTCATAATATTATTTTGCTACACAAGTGGCCCATACCAACTTTCCATTTTTAAATTATCTTCTAATTTCTTGACTCAGTATTAAAGTTTTTTAAAATTATTTAGGGCAGAGAATAAGGCAGAAAAGTCTTTTGTCTCCCTCAGAGCACCTGGGTTTATTCATTCATTCATTCATTCATTAAGCAAACATGTATTGAATACCAAGAGCTGTTGACAAAAAGGTGAATGACAGTCCCTGTCCTTCATGAGTTCATGAGTTAATAAAACTTCTGTTAGGTAGTAAAAGGAAAGTGGAAAGTAAACCAAGATGACTCAGAGGAGAAGAATATAAATCAGAATGAGGAATCCAAAACAGCTTCCTAGGGGAGGTGAGTTTTAAAGGTTCAATGAGTTCAACATGTCAAGGAGAGTTTTATTCCATCCATAGGGATCTACATGTATGAATAAATGGGAGCATAGTTGGGAATTACAACTATTTAATTGTGCCTAGAAAAAGTAAAGAGTCTTTGGTGATCAGAGAAGAGAGATTAGTATTCAATAAACAGTTCAAGAAGGACCTTTTAGGCTTAATAGGAATTTGAATTTAACTTTGAAAACTGTGAAGAATTATAAAGAACTTAACTTTGAAAACTATGAAGAAAATTATTTCTTTAAAGAAATAAAAGGATTTAAGGATTTTTAAGGAAATCCTTAAAAAGGATTTTAGAATGGTCACTCTGGCCACAGTGTCGAAAATGTAGAGAATGAATTACATTTTTAGGTGGATCTCAAATTAGAAAGGACAAAAGTTATAAGATTACTGCAAAATTTAGATGAGTGGTAAGAACCTGAGTACAGGTGACGAAGTACAGAGGGGAGGCTATGGAAGATGTATAGCAGGTCTAATCTTCAGGCCTTGGAATTGGGAGTTGAGGAAAGGGAGGATGGTGCTGAAGTTTCTAGTCACTGAGTGATTATGAAAATAGCAGTTTTATAATCTCTGAATTAGGGAAGGGCAAATTTGAGGGGACATATCAAGTTCAGATTTGGCTGTCTTAAATTTGACACACCCGAGGGGCATGAAGTAGAGGTGTCTAGTGGAGAGCTTCGCGTTAGGATCTGTGACTCAGTGGAGCCGGAAGCATTGATGTGATTGTTAGAGGCATGAATGTGGGCAAGATGATCCATCAGGAGGAATGTGAAAACATGGAGAAACAGGCCAAGGAAAAGGAACCCTCAGAGACCAGTAAAAAGGAACTAGTGGGAGGAGAGGAGAGCCAGTGGAGACGGACAGAGAATCCAGGAGATAAAAGAGATAAGAAGGAGAGCTAAGTCAGCAGGTGCTTATGATGTGGCTCCTGTAAATTAAGGATGGAAAAGTAATGAGGGAACAAGTGGAAAGTATGAACACGGAACTCTGTGGCTTAAGGAAAGAATAAGTACTGAGTTCTGCTTTTTTTAGAAGATTAACGAGAAAGAAGAGTCAGGGTGATGTATCAGTGGGGGGGGGGGGGGGGAGTTCGTTTTAAACCAGATTCTGAGGTGTTAAAACCAAGTTTTGATCAGGTAAATGTCCAATTATGACATGTAATATAAGGGAAACTCATTTTAATAAGGCATATATACAGACACCCTTCCTAAATGAATAATGTTTTTGTATAATATATGCAAAGGGTACTTAAGAGAGAAATGTCCTGGAGCAGTAAACTCTTTGTTTTCTCTGGATGTCCTTTAAAAAAGAAAACCAAACAACTAAACAACAACAAAATCCTCCATAAAATTGTATTAACCTACATGTTAAAAGAATTATATCCCCTCCTCGGTTTTATATCATATGACTGAGGACCCAGGAGGATCTCTGCAGAAGGGCTTCTGAACAGTTAACAAACTCCAAAGAAATGTTTCCAGCCTCTTGTCATATTATGTGAGCTTGTCATTCCTGTGGCAGAGAAGCTTTTGCGAGGGTATCACCGTAGGGTATAGTAACCCGGCCGCCTCTGCCTCAAAGGAGCTATTTTCTTCCCTGCACACAAAAAGTTCGAGTTGGCTGCGTGGGTAAGTGAGAGCATCATAGCCGGGAGCTGTCCTACTCAGGAGCCCCATTAAGATCTGTCAAGGTTTTCCATTTCCTTTCTATGTTTATTAGTCATGGAATAAACACAGTAACATTTGAATACAGCCGTTGCATCTCTAGCCCATCTTAGATGTTTGTTGGATTGTATTTACTTAGAAAATGACTTCTTCTCCATGAAACATATACCCCTTGAATTACTTCACATACTTGGAAACGCACCCCTCACTGCTGTGCCCACTAAGCAGGCTGTGACTGAACAGAGCACACCTATGCTTGACAGTGGAAATAGAATTGATTCCAAATATCCCAAATCATGGAAGACCAGGCATTCCGGAGTTAGCATTTCTTTACCTTCTCCATACAGGGAGGATAGCACTGAATGCTGCAAATATGCTGGGAGACTTTTAAGACCCATAAGCAATTTGCCTTTCAGTATCTACTTTTTTTGTTTAATCTTGAGAAAATGCCCACTTCCCAGCACTCCACTCCCTCCTTAATCACCATGATCAGCATAGCAGGATTTCAGTGAATCACCATCAACTTTTATATAAGTAGGTGGGAAGGAAGAGCTCACTCTAAATTAGTGCTGCCTAGATAGGCATTTGGAAGGTTTCAAAGGGAAAATTCAAATGAATTTTCTGAGAAAGAAATTGTTCAATCTGAGGGTTTGTAAATTGTCATAGGTTCCCAAAAGTACATTACTAAACATGAAAAAGAAGAATTTTTCCTTGATTTGTCAATTCATAAGTCATCATGATATAACTCATTTGATCCAATGGAAAAATAACACTGAAGTACTCATATTTGTATTATTTATACCACATGATTGTTTATAAAAAGAAATAGCGATTTTCTTTCTCTTAACTCAAAATTCCATAAAAGAGGTTATTTATGCTAATTTACACTTTGAAGAATTGTCATCCTTAGAGCATGTATACTGATGATTCCCTACCAAGCTTCCACCCCTCCTTCCTTCTTCCAAACAGAACCTGAATTTGTTCAGGTATCCACCCCTCCCCCAAGCAGCCCAGGAGACTGAAGGGAAGCTAAACACATCCCAAGGTCCAGAGACAGTCTTGAATTTCTAAGCTAGGCAGGATCAGATTCTCCTGTAATGACTGTAATAAGTCTAGTTAGCTGGTCATGTGACCTAGTCTCAGACCACAGGAAGGATTTTTATTGCATAGTTGGAGCAGGGGTTTTCTTTCTCATGCGAGACATGAATAAGGAAGTATGTAGTTCTCATTGCTAGCAGCACATATCTAACGAGAAGGAGAGGAACCAGCCTTAGGAACAAGTCAACACCAGATTATAGAGGAGCTGGATAAAAGGAATTTAGCCCAGGGGGATATGGTATGGCTAGTGAATTAGCCAAACATGAAATCTTTTCTCCTTGTGGGCTTGCATTATGTGAGATAATTTCCTTATTATTTAAGTCAAAGTGAATGGGGCTTTTCTTTCTTTGCATCTTGAATAATACTATTATGATTAACATTTTATATTCATGTCTGGGCAGACCCTGCAAATAATTGAAATCCAAGTCAGTCTAGGTACTTTGATTGGAAGAGTACCAACCACAGATTATCTGTCCTACCAATCTTAACACCAGACCTGCAATCCTGGCCCTTAATAATTGCTTTAAGCTAAAGCACTGTGTATCCATGGAGGTGTTTGTTAGGATGCCAACGGACTGACATCTTAAACTGGGTAGTCAAATGGAATCAAAGTTTTATCAGAAAGTAGGGTGTGGGAGTAAGAATTGGGAAGACTTCCAACAGTGTCCAACACAGTCTGTTATCCTGGGATCTGGACGCAGGTATGTTGGGTAAACTTTGAATTGGATTTCCCCCTAAGACATAAACCTTGGATACAATAATTGCAGCAATTCTTATTATGATATCTTGATTCTAAATAAATTATTTCAAATTGTAAATTTTTCTAGTTTTGAGTAACACTGTTGATACAAAAATTAGCCCCATCAATTATGAGGCTTTAAACACAATCTTTTATTGATATCCTTTCTACATGCAGATGTTAATGAAAGGCTGGTATAGCTGGAGGACTAAGAGGCAGGTAGGCAAGAAGATGACTGTGCCTGTCTTTTCTCTTCAGGCCAATTGATGCTTCTTTGTACACTCACAGATTGAAAGCCAATAGTCTTATCAGTTTCCCACAAACAAATTTTCCTTGTTACAAAAAATAAAGCTCAAATGCATTAGTTTTATAGCTAGTATTTTCTCAGGCAGGGCCTAACATGCAATTTTCACTCTTGTTCGTGAAGTCGTTTAGTGTTGTAAATTATACATTAGCCTCCAAACTGCTGTAAGCATCACTTCTGTTATTTGTGTTCTTCATCAATAAATTATGCCATTTCAATAATATGCAAATTTCTATCAACATTTTTGGTCTTGAAATTACAAACCTCAAGCTTGTATAAATAATATATGGAAATGGAGATGGTATCTGCAAACTGATTTTATTATTGGACACAATGATAATGAAATATAATATTGTCTTAAGTGAGTTCTTTCTAAAACATCTAGAAATGGGTCCCAAGCTGTCCTGCATATCTCTCTTGATATAAAGTTATTTAGGTATAGGGGTAAATGACAGAATTCTGAGGGACAAAGACCAACCCGAAGCCCAAAGGATAGTTTTAAAGAAGTAACTCTTAAAAAGCACTTAGTTTGCCCGCATTAGGGATTTGTGAATGCATAAAATGGTCTGTAGCCTGGCAGCATTTCTCACAAGCAAACTGAAAATTACTTTGGTGCAAATATCCGTATTAGATGATAGAAGCTTTAATTGATTAAGAAATTGTGAGTGGTTTTGTTGACCTTGATGGAAATAAAATATAAAACCTTTTTACTGTGTGGAATTGCTGTAGGACAGAGGCCTGAAATTTTTGTTCTAATTCAGAACCATCCTGGGAGACCCATCTGGTCCAAGATTATCTCTGATCCAAAGAATCCACAGGATGTTTTGGTGGGCAGGGAATGAGAAGCCATAGGATGAGTCTAATGCTGGCCTTCTGTGTGGCCTCTGACAGACGTGGGGTCTCCATCTGGCCCCCGGTACCATCAGACTTTTGAGCCAGAATGAACCTACAACATTAGCCCCGTAGTTGCTCCTCCCTAAATATCAGGGGAAGAATTCCTCTTTATCTTCCTATTCCCCTTTCCTTCTTGTCCTCACACCTTGCTTCCTACATTCCCTCACCTAAACTATCTAATGGGTGTCATCACCTTGCCCCAGGATCCTGGCATCCTATTTCCTGGCTCCTTTCTGCCTCTATCTTCCTTTCAATGTCATCAGCTCTTAGAGTGTTATATCTAGGACCTTGCAGAGAAATCAACTACTGAGACCTCATTTTAATGATAAAATAATGTAATAACAGTGGTAAAATTAGTAACTAAGAATTATGTAGTATGGTTATAACAACTATAATAATAGTAATAAAGTAGCTCTTTATTGTAACCTTCCTATGTGGTAGCCACTGAACTAAGCAATCTTACATAGTTTCTCTTGTTTAATCCTCTAATAGGAGCCACTATTATTATCCCCACTCTGTACCTTTTTATTCATTTCCTTTTGCACTGAAACTGCATCCCTTTTGCTTTCCAGCCATCTACAGAGACATGTTTTATGTTTTCTGGAAATTTTTAATTCCACATTCTTTAATTATTTCATTTTTATAACAGTCTCTTCTTGTTTTATGGTGCTGTTATCCTCTAGATTCTCTCTTAGAATGTTATGTTTATTTAAGTATTGAAGTATTCTACTGTTCTATTAATTCTGTTTCCTTATGTACTTTTGGGGGGTATAATTTGTTGACCTTTGTTCATATTTTTCATGTTGCTTTTGGTTTACCCCAAGTATTTACTAATTTGTTTCTTATTTGTGTTGACACTTTGTGTCTGAAAATCTTTTGGGGGAGGGTTGAGGGAAGAAGATACAGGTTCTAATCACAGGTGCTCTTGAATGAAGGGGAAAGGAGAAATATATGCTCATTGTAGTGTGCTGGGAACTTTCTTTCTGGGCTTGGGGTTGCCTTGCCCCTCTTAGAGGTCTCTGGTTATCTTTGGTCGTGCCTGTCTTCCAAGTCACAGGGTCCTTTCTCACTGTTTCAGCAAATGGAGGATTTGAGGTGGGGGAGTAACAAGATGGCTGATCAGAAGTTAATTTGCAAATTACTCAGACATGCCTCTGCTACATGTATCTCTCTCTAAGCACAGAGCACATTTTTAAACTACTCTCATCTTCACAGGGTGCTCTCCTCATATTTTGGGGCATAGTTTCCTCCAATCTTAGTCTCTGATTTCTAACTTTCAGGAATGCTTGAAAATCTGTAGCTTTTTGGTAGCACAAGTCCTTATTTTCCAATGCTGCATGGTTTTATAATTCTTTTTAAAAATACCTTTTCTGTCATTTCATAGGATTTTGTATAGGAGGCAGTAGGATTCCTGGATTCTATCTACCATTTCAAACCAATATTTACTCCTACTTCACAGATGAAATAACTATAATTAGCTTAAAGAATGCAGATAAAAATCTGAGAGCCTATCTATTCTGATCAAGTCCTCTGATGCCAGAGCCTGTGTTCCCAACCAATATGTACTCTGATTTTCATTATAGGCTTTCCAGTTTATATATAATCACATTCAATAGTTCATTTAGTTCACACAGTATAGCCTGTAAGGTTTTATGACTATTGTCTCCAGTTGATTGATGAGGGATCAGACTCAGAAGTGTTAAGTGACTAGCCCAGGGACTCACAGCTAATAGTGGCATGCAGCAAATATTTCTACATGTGCAGCAAATAATGCTTGGTACATAATAAGAACTCAGGGTAAAAGAGAAGCTTTATTCCCCTGCACTCCAAGACCTACAGAATAGAACCTGAAGCAGAACCCAGCTTTCCTAATTCTCAACCTTTCTAGGTACCTTTACACTAAGCCTCACTACCTCAATTTCCTTGGTCCTGTTATTAGCCCTTTTTCAAAGTCATCTTGTTAATACACACACACACACACACACACACACACACACACACACACACACACACACACACATACCCTTACTCTATTGGAGATTACAAATGGCAAGACCTGGCTTGTTTTTGATATGACTACATCCAATAATGCATTGATGTTTTATGCAAGTATACATCAAAGAACTAGCCCTTAGGTTTGCAAAAGATTTCCAATATGGGCTCAAAGCTCCAAAAGTTTTGCATCTTTGTTTTAAGGTAGTTCTGCAATGTACTTGGAAATAAAAGAGAGAGAACTAGTTGTATCAAAGAGAAAACACTGACAAATCAGAAATTTACTGAAGAATCTAATCAACTGGGGGGTCTAGTAGACCATGCTGATTTTTAATAGTGCTAGTAGACACTTCAAATAACACAAGCCACATTGCACTGCGGACTTCTAAGAGACTGTCATTGTCAACTGGAGAAAAAATGGAGAGCCTGTAATGAAACAATTATAAGCACACTGCATTACATTATTTTGATTTGGGTACTGTTACCTAGATCATTATACTCTGGGCAGGAGAGTATGAAAGCAGAAAACATTAGGTATCAACAATGAGTGGCATCACTGAAGTGAAATTCCGTTGCCTCTGCATAAAGAGGTTTGATCTAAGTCCACTCTTACCCCTTCATTAGCTCATTAGCTATTGTTGTTAATAATACTAGTAATAACAACAACTACCATATGTTCACAGGGCTATTGAGATGAATATCTGGGCTCCAAGAAAGGAATTTTATCTTATTCATTACATCCTTACTGCCTTACTTCTGTTTTTGCTCTAATGTAAAACAAAGGAAGCAAATAATAGAAACAATACTTTACATTTGCTATTGCTTAATTAATCATAGCTGTCTATAAAATTTCCTCTTTTAATGCTCATCAAAACATTGTAAAGTAAATATTATGATTTTTAGATTATAGCTAAAGTATGATATTTAGTTACTAAAATAAGGAAACATTCTGAGAATTAAGTAACTTATCCTGTGTAACACAAGCACAGATTAAGTGTGATGAAAGGAAAACTCATACTCCAGTTATCTGTCTCTGAATCTGCATGCTTATGCCACACTGCCTTGCTTCTCCAGCAATACTCAGAAGAACAAGTCTGGACCACTGGTGTTTTCTAATACTAGTTTCCATCCCTCAGATGAAGATGTTCACCTTATAAATATATGGGTCTCAGGATTCACTAACACGACAGGACTCTTGGAATTTCTCTGTTCTGCCCCCAACTCAACTCATCACACCTATCTGTATGTTCAGCAGAAAATCACAAAGATATGTAAAATTGAATCTAGTGTTTCTCCTTATTTTACTGAAATAACAATTTCCTTTCTGTGACTACTAGATTAACATGACTTTTTAGTTCATTATTTTCAGTGTCAGGTATTAATGTTTTGCCTGGGTAAACACAATTTCTGATATTCAGAACTTATCAAGAAATTCAGCATGGCATCACTAAGAGCTATATATTATTTAAAAAGAAGAATTTTCAGCTGGTTCCAAAATCTCACTTCAGCTCTGTACTGGCTATGATGAATTTGGTTTAAAAGCAGTAAAGTGTATTCTGGCATTTTGGCTCCATTTAAAAGATTATGAATTGCAGACATTCATTTTTGCGTGATCTTTTCAGCCCATTCATTTCAGTACCTCTTCAAAAATTGAAGACAAGACACATACCACAGACTTTTTAAAGGGGGTCAGATTTATATGCTCCTTGGTATTTGAATTGAAAACTTTTGACTTTAAAAAGTTCTTTACAACCTCTAAAATAACAAAACCAAGAGTTATAGCCCATAATCCAACAAAAGAAATGAAACAGGAATCATAAAAAAAAAAATTCATTTAATCCAGAAGAAAAGAGAGAAAATAGAACAAAGAACAAATGAGAAAAACAGAAAACAAATAGCAGGTGAAAGACCTAAATCAAACCATATCAATCATGACATTAAATGTAAATTGTTTAAATGCCCTAATTAAAAGCAGAGATTGTTATAGTGAATTAAAAAAATCAAGACACAACTATATGCCGCCAAAAAGAAACACACTTCAAATATAATGACATATATATATTAAAAGTAAAAAGGATAAAAAATATATACCATGCTAACACTAATCAAAAAAAGCTGAATGGCTATATTAACATTAGATTTCAGAGCAAAAAATATTAACAGGGTAAAGAAGGTTATTTCATAATGATAAAGGAGCCAATTCAAGAGGACAAAAGAGTCCTAAATGCACATATACCTAATGAGTTTCTAAATACATAGGGGAAAAAAAAAACTTGGTAGAGCTGCAAGGAGAAATGGTGATATCCACAATAATTGTCAGAGATATCAATACCCCTTTGTCAATAATTTATGGAACAGAGAGACAAAAAATCATCAATGATGTAGTACACTTGAATAATACTTATCAATCAACTTTACTTGACTTATAGAACACTCCAGTGAACAACAGCAAAATACATTCTTTTCACATGCACATGGAAAATTTACTGAGATAGACCCCATTCTGGGCCATTAAAATATTTTCAGTAAATTTAAAAGGATTCAAGTAATCCAAAGTGTATTCTCTGACTACAGTGGAATTAAATTAGAAATCAATAACAGAAATATCTCTGAAAATTTTTCAAATATTTGGACACTACATAACACAATTCTGAATAGCCCATGAACCAAGGGAAAAATCAAATGGGAAATTATAAAGTATTTTGAACGGAATGAAAAAATACAACATATCAGAATGTGTGAAATACTATTAAAACAGTGTTTAGGAGGAAATTTATAGCACTAAATGCCTAAATTGGTAAAGAAGAAGGTCTAAAATTAGTGACCTCAGCTTCTACTATAAGAGGCTAGAAAACAAAGAACAAATAAAGCCAAAGTTAGCAGAAGAAAGGAAATAATAAAGATCAAAGTGGAAATTAATGAAATAGGAAACAAAAACAATAGAGAAATCAATGAAACCAAAAGTTGGTTCATTGAGAAGATGAAATAAAATTAATAAACCTTTAGCCGGACTGATCATGAAAATAAGAAAGACACAATTTACCAATATCAGTAATTAGAGTGGTAACATCAGTACAGATTTTACAGATATTAAAAGGATAATAAAGAGATATTATGAACAGCTTATGCCTGTAAATGTGACAACTTAGATGAAATGGACAAATTTCTTGAAAGAAACAAACTACCAAAGCTCACTCAAAAAGAAATAGAAAACCTGAATAGCCCTAGATCTACTTTAAAAATTGAATTTACTGTTTAAAACCTTCTCATAAAGAAAACTCCAGGCTCAGATAGTTTCACTGAGGAAATTCTACCAAACAATAAGAAATAAATAGCAATCCTACATAATTCTTCCAGAAAATTGAAGTTGAGGAAATAGTTTCCAACTCATTCTATGAGACCAGTATTATTACCCCAATGCCAAAACCACACAAAGGCATTGAAAGAAAACTACAGACCAATATTCCTATGAACAGAGAAACAAAAATTTTAAACAAAGTTATAGCAAATGGAATCCAACTTTGTAAAAAAAGGATCATGACCAAATGGGCATTATCTTCCAAATGCAGGGTTGGTTTAACTTGCAAAAAATCAATGTAATTCACCATGTTAAGAAACTTTTAAAAATCTATGATCATCTCAATAGGTGCAAAGAAAGCATTTAACAAAATTCAATATCCATTCTTGGTAAAGAGTCTTAGCTAACCAGGAATAGAAGAGAACTTCCTAAATCTGATAATGGTATCTATGAAAAACCTACAGCCAATATCATGCTTCATAATAAAAGACCAAATGACTGTTGTCATCACTTTTATTCAGCATTATACTCAGGGTTTAGCCACTGCAATTAGGCAAGAAAAAGAAATATGAAGTATCTAGATTGGAAGGAAGTATCTAGATTTAAAGAAAGGTATAAAACTGTCTTTATTCACGGATCATATAAGCATCTAGATAGAAAATCCAAAATCTACAAAAACAGAGTGAGTTTATTAGCAAGATTGCAGACTCTAAGATCAATATGCAAAAATTAATTGTATTTTTATATACTGACAACAAGCAATCAAATTTTTAAAAAATTAAATAGTACATGTACAATAGCATTAAAAAAAAAAAAAGAAAACACTTCGGGATATATCTGACAAATGATATGCAAGACCCATACACTGAAAACTATAAAGCATTGCTGACAGACATAAAGACTGAGGTAAATAAAGAGATACACCTTTTTCATTGATTGGAAGACTCGGTACTTTCCCCACATTGATCTGTAGATTTAATGTAATCCCAATCAAATTCCCTGTGTGATTTTTGGTGGAAATTGACAAACTGATTCTAAAATTCATGTGTAAATGCAAAGGACCTAGGATAATGAAAACGACTTGGAAAAAGAATGAAGTTGAAGAGCTAACATTACCTGATTTCAAGAATATCATAAAACTGCAGTAATCAAAACAGTGTGACATTGGCGTGAAAATAGAAAGCTTGTCAATGGAACTGAATAGAAATAGTTCCACACATAAGACAATTGATTTTTGACAAGGATTCAAAAGCAATTCAGTGGAGAAAAGATAATCTTTTCAACAAGTTGTGCTGGATCAGTTGGATGGCTATACACGAAAAAGAAAAGAAAAGAAGAAGAACTCTGATCTATATCTCAAAACATATAAAAGATTCACTCAAAGTGGATTATAGACCTACATATAAAACCTAAAATTATAAAAAAATTTTCAAGGAAAATATTTGTGGCTTGAAATTAGGCCAAGATTTCTTAGATATAACACCAAAAGCATAATCCAGAAAAGAACAAATTACTGAATGGGACTTGAACTCAGCAAATGACTCTAACCACCCTTATCCTTCTTAGCCCTGGAAGACAGATCAACTTGAACTCAAGGTTCATTCAACATTCTTGTTTAGGAAACTGAAATTGACTTATGTTGCCTAAGAATCCTTTTTCTTTTTTAACTTTTAAATATAGCAGCAATGCCTAACTTTTGCATAACATTGTTAAAGTTACAGATGGACTTTCTACATATCATCTTAATTATACAACAACTTTTATAAAGAGGATACTCTTATTATGCCCACCTTACACATGACTAAACTGAGGCTCAGAGAGATTCAGTTACTTACCCAAGGTTACATTGTTAGAAAGTGGTAGGGCCAGACTCTAACACAAGTTCCCTGATCTTGGAGTCTGGTTGTTTTTCTACTGTCTCACTTTGCCTCTCTATACAGAATGGTGAATTGGTCCCTGATTTTTAAAAAGAAGCCAGTTTTTGCTAGAAGAGAAGATTAATGACAGCATCAACTCTCTTGAGACACCAGGATATTACTTAGTGAACTAGATATCTATCCTTTATCTTTCAAACCTATCATGGCTACCGTCCATGTTTGTAACTATGGCTAACGGGAAAAGATGCATGACCAACTGCCCTTTCTATCTTGTATAGAAATAAATTTGCCTTAGCCTTTAATGACACTTTGCCACTTTGTACTCAGGTTGCTGTAAATTAATGCAATTCCCAAAGTGACTACCAAATGCCCATGGTGTAACCTCTTCACCCAGTAGGAGCTGACCCGATATTCCTCTGATGTTGTCTAAATAGATGACTCACTTCAGGGAGCCTCCCTTTGAATTCAATGCTCTTGGCATTTGCCCCAGTTCTGTAATAGCCACGTACCCCAGGGGTAAAGTAATGGATCTCTGACAATCTGGCTGTCCCCTTTATTTCTCTTTCACATTTGTTTACACATCTGTGACTGTCCTCTGAGAATGGCACGAAGTAGAAAGGATAATATCCACCCACTATCCTCTCTAAGGGTCAAAACCACATGAGCAGTCTTATCAGTCTCAGTCAGATTATTCTTCAATTGTGCTTCTAGACACGGGTAAGCCATTTGAAAGCCGAAGTAGAGTGTTCTTAACAGAATCAAATTTAGACCAGTATACTTACTGCAAAAGACAATATTTGAGAAATGTAAATGAATAAAAAGTGAGCCTTTCACATTATAACCAAGCATTTAACATTTGGAAGGGGGGATGCATTTTATAAAGCTATCCAGAGAAATGCAAAACTATAGTTTCTTAATAGTAGTAATCCTAGTCCTTTCCCTTGGAAAACAAATTTAGTATCATACTTGTGTGGCATCCGGAGAAACAGAAATGGAGCAAGAGGTTGGAACACTATGGTTGGAAGTAAAATACTTTACTTCAAGTGCCTCATGTACATGTTTTGTCTGACTCGAGCAACAGTTTTTATCCTTTTTGATTTGCATTATTTCCGCCTATAAACCTCTCTTCTTTCTCTATTGTTGCAGGTGTTTTTAGTCTTTATAACAATGCTGGCAGGAACAGAGAGTTGGTTTCTCTTCTTTCTCCTAGTAGAGGCCAACGTAGTTAAAAAGAGAGAGAGAGGGAGAGAGAGCGCACCAAGGTGTGTCTAAGTTGCCTCTGCCACTTGTTAATTGTTTGACCTGGGCAGGAGGAATTTATTTAACCATGCTGAAGTTCAAGTGTTTCATATATAAAATGAGATCACAATACACATGTCATTGTGAGAACCAAATGAATTACTGTAAAATGTGTAAAATGACAGACATGTAGGAGACATCCAATAAGCATAATTTTTAACTTTCCCCTTAATGAATTTAAGAATATGACTAATTGCTCTCTGTTCTATACCTTTGTTGAGGCAGGTATCGTTATTTGGATCAAACAGTAAATAAATTCTTATTTGGCCATCAGAAATTTAATAGAAATAGTGCAACCTCCAAATCCTGTACTTTTGATGATTATGGTTCTTTGTTTTGGAACTTGAAATAAGATGTGATTTTCAGTTCGGTTTCTGGAACTTATAACTTAAAATGTGTCAGGTAGGTAAAATTTCTTACTTTAAGAGAAAGAGTAGTTCATTGATAAATATTTAAATATTAGATATTGGAAAGAGGGCCACAGTTTTCCACACTTACGGTAGAGGCAGAGGTATGGATTGTCCCAAATGGTTCCCAAATAGTTCTTCTGGTTCTAAAATGCCATAAAGAGCCAGCTACCCTTATCCCCTCAGTGCCATGTCCTAACTCCACTCCAGCACAGCAGGACTTTTGGCATCCTAACAGATTAGTGGACGAAAGGCAAACCCAGCAAATCAACAAGGCCGATAACCTGGACATATAATTAATATGTAGTGTGATGGTAAAGATTAGTCAGACACACCTGTCTTCCAGTCCTTGCTAACTGTGTAGATTGTGATAAAGATTAAACAAACCTCTTTCTATGTAATAGGAGTCTCTTCAGTTTTCATTGTTGTAGTTGTAAAATGGGGATAATAATGGTACCTGTGTGGAGTACCAGGCACATATAGATGTTCCATCAATATTAGATACCATTATGAGTTATCTAAAAGAGACCATTCCCTGTTTACATTTAATTCTAACTACAGTGTTACAAAATGAGAAAATGTAAAAACAAAACAAAGCAAAAACTATGGGCTGTCACATCGATTTGCTCCACCCATTCTAACTTTCCTTAGGTTTAAATGATCTTTATTTGATATCTTTCTGAAGCCTCCCCACCTTCCCCTGCACCACCATTACCCAGTGGGATCTTCCCACATGTGAGAAAGCTGTAGGGCATACTGCTTAAGAACACAGCTGAGTTTGAATCCTAGCTCCTCCTCTTATTGACTTTGTGCTTTGGGCAACTTTATCTAATCACTAGGTACCTATAAAAAAGGATAATAATAATACCTGTCTCCTGGAGTTATTGTGATAAGTTAATACACGTAAAACACCTAGAAGAGTGCCAGGAAAGTAATATGTGTTCGATAAGCACTAACTATGATTAAATGCTAGCAATTAGGAGTAACAGACTGTATTCATTTTTTCTCTTCTGAAAGCACCTGTTTATTCTGGGGTCCTGACTTTCTATTGTGAGGATTTTTTTCCCCTTGATCTCTTTTTTCTTTTTTTTCCCCATAATAAAAGAAGGAGGGCAAAGTGTTATCTATATACAACATACTGGCCCCATATGTTGTCAGTACAATTGTACTCTGAAGGTATAATGATGAGTCCCTCCCTGTGCTTCCTTGTTATTCGCACGAGGGTTCATTAAAACAGGTTTTTTGTAAATTACCAAAGGTACTCCAATTTTGACCTGGCTATGACTTTCAACCTGGGTTGTAATTCACATGCATTTCTCTGTATTCCACATTAAACTGTCATCTTCTTGAGGTCAAAGGACCATATCCTAACTTCATTGTATCTACAGCACCTAATGCATACCCAGGAATGTTCAGTAAACTGCCACATAACTGAATGAATGAATGAATGAATGAATGAAGTCACATTCAAAGTATAGTATGCTAGCCCTCTGTTCAGCAACAGAGTAAACGTCCAAGTAAGTTTTGGGGTAATCCTGGAACTTTTAAATTTTCAGGGAAAGTCTCATGCATTCTATTTTGGGACTTCCCATCTCCCTAGTGTCACCATTACTGCCATAGTTCATTGTCCACCACCCCCCCACCCCAACATAATTTGTGTTTTCCTGTCTCTGTGCCTTTACTCTCACTGTCCTTTCTTTCTGGAATGCCTTTGTCTCCTTTTCTACTTATCTGAATCTCAACTCACATCTCACGTGAACATTTCCTTCTCTATTCTAAGTGTACGTTGTTTCACCTTCTTCTGACCTACTATAGCAGCTGCTGTCTAAACCAATAGCTGTCACTTAGTATGTACTGTTGAATATTTTTAGTTATCATTTTTCAAGAAAAATACTTAACCAGATTTTAAATCCCTTGAAAGCAATGGCTGTGTCTTACCCTTCTATACCTAGCACTGCACCTCCTGCTTGGTGCAATAATAAATAAATACTTGCTACTGGGGTGACTTGGTCTATACCATCAGACAGCAGTGCAAAATAAAACTAAACTCAGCACAATTAAAACATTAACGTGAGTAAATAGGGAAATTCGATGTGCTGAAACACATCAGGATAAAGATGTAAGTTGCAGGTAGAGTTTCATCTTTATTAGTTCCTTTTGATTCTGTGCTTTCTTTTTATTTGGTTTGATGCATCTTTTTATTTTTGTTTGATTCATGCTTTGGGGCAAGGGTAGTGGGGTAAGGGCATTTAACTTTAAATCTAGCTGCATGTGCTAACAAATAAAAACTCTACTGCAGAATTGTTTATTTTACAATGAAACATTTCAAAACAAAACATGAGACAACTAATGCCTCTCTGCCATCTGTTCTGAAGAAGTGTGGGGAAGGTGTAGATGGGGGTGAAGTGTTATATGCACAGTTCCCTCCTCCTCTTCAAACCTTTCAGGAACATAGTGCTAATGACTGTGGCGTGGATATCACCCAGATTTACAGTGTGTGGCAATATATTTGAGCATCCTGATTATCACAATATATGGAGCTACCAAATCCAAAGCAGTGTAAAGAATTGTAAATAAGCAGGATGCTGGAAGGTCATGTAAGTTCTTCTTCATATTTTAAATCCTGGTGAATGAGTCTTCCTCAAACGCAGATGAAAGGAAAAGCGTTACCAACCATTGCTCCAAATCTCAGAGCAGCCACAATGATAGCTGATCTGTGCCAAGGACCAAGGTTGTCTTTGACACTGGACACTTCTTCTGCCCCAATTGCCAAGAGCATCTGGTCTCATGCATTTTCCTTGCTCTGCATTCCTGCATTAAATTTTTTTATATCTATTCACTGTCTGACTATTACCACCTGGGTAATGTGTCAGCATTGCATGGAGCTAGATCAGCAGCTTCCTTCACTCATCACCTTATTAACATTGCCTTTGATTGTATATCCACCGAGGAAAGAATAACATCCCATTTGTTTTAGGATCTGACAGAACACTTTAGGACTGGTGTGGGCTGCCTCAAGTCATCAGCTAGGCATAGAGCCATCTCCTCCAATGAACCTCTACCTCGGTTCAGTTTGGCACGCTGCCTTTCTTATGGCCTGCATCTGAGAGACTCACTGTTCATGTGCTTCCATGAAACTGCTTTAATGCCATCTATCCCTTTCTTCTTTCCATTAGTATGAAGCTCTCTTTCTTCCCATTCCTGGATTATTTCCTTTATTCCTATGATGAACTTCCAGTTTTTCTCTGCTTACTCTAGTTATTCTTCCAGGAGCATCACAGAGAACTGACATTTTGCCCATCCATCTTCTATCTCCATTTTCCATCCATTCATCCATTCATCCCTCCATCAATTTATGTAGATTGACTTGTTGTGTGCCAAGCACGATTATATGTATTGGGTAAACAAGACAAGTTCCAGCACTCATGGACCTTCAGTTCCAGTGGAGGGGGTCAGAGAGTAAACAAACAAATAGACAAACACATATGTGCCAGGTGGCAATAAAAGCAATGGAAGGAAATAAAACAGGGTAAAGGAGAATGATGGGTGGTTGGGGCAGGAGGTGGGGTGTTCAGGCAAGGCCTCACATGGCAGATGAGAAAACAGACACAGGAGGGACAGGTAATTGACCTGGGGTCACACATTTAGTGGGTGGCCAAGCCAGATTCAAAACCAGGCCACCTGGCTCAAGAACACAGATTCTTTACCAATGTGCCAAGCTGTGCTCTTGATCCTACGCCATCCTATGGTGGATAGCTGAGAGTATTTCCAGGGGAAAGTCCATACCTGCTGTAGGCAGCACTGCAATCCCAGCAGGAATTCACATGCAAGAACCCAAGGAATTGAGGAGAATGTGTAATACCAATGCACAGCACAGTTGACTGAAAACAGACTAAGCAACAAATAAGGTTTAACAGATAAATACCAAGATTGCCAATACAGTCAGCTCATTCCTTTTATTCAATCACTAGGCTTTGTGAGCATTTACAAGTCTCAGTTTGAAATTGTTGTATCTGACTTAAATCTATTACAATTATTCCAATTATCTATTACAAATCTTTTACAATTATAAGCAGTGCTAATTTCAGGAGAGTCTTAAATCCATAACCTCAGGATCACACTCCTTGTTCGATAAGGCAACTCTCTCAGTCAGTGTTCCTTCAGATGTGGCAAATACTAAGTAATTAACCTTAACAAAGTCAGTCTTTGTCTATTTCCACAAAATTAGTTTCTAAAGAAGTGTTAAGAGCAGTGGTTGCATCACAGTGCCTATTAATAATACTCCTGGGTCCAAATAAATAGAGCATGTCCTCACAGCATAAGAGATCTGGAAAATGCTGACAGGTTGCATGTCAGCATATGTGTAGCATAAATGCAAACTCAGTGCAAGCATAATCATGCCGTCTTTTTACAACTCAGGGTCATCAACAGTGCTATTAGGGAAAATAGAGATTAGATTTACATAAAATGTTCTGAAAGCATGAAAAAATAAAATATCTTACCTTAAAACAGAACTAGTATTCTGTGATTTTGGATTTATCACCAAGGTTCCTTGCATTTTTAAAAAGTGTCCCCTTTATAAAAATCTACCTAATTGGAAAAATGGCCATAACAGAAGAAAAAGGAAATCATTCCTTTCTTTGCCTTTTTTATCTTATTTTTGTGGGATTTCTATCAAGCATCTCACTTAAGGAATGCTAAATTATGAAATAGGAACAACTTCAAACCAAATATCAGCTATATGTCCTGACACTTAGTGACAATTAGTAAACAGAACACCCTGATGAAGCTTAAATTAGTTAATGCTCAGAATTTCCGGATATCTGGAAGAAAGTGTAAGGAAGCAGCACACTTCAACAGCAGATGTTCCATTAAAGGAAATCCGGGCCATCAAAAAACTCCATTTCCAAATCCTTGAAAGAAATACTGAAAAGGCCATATATATTTTTAGCAACTTGCTATATGCTGTAGATTTGTTTTGAAACAGTAACCATCTGAAGTAAAATTATATACCTCCTGGAAACTACTTTTTTCTTCTAGGCTTCTAATTCGTATGTCCCATCCTTCAACATAAGACAGTTTTAAAATCATGAATGCGTTGAATAAGGCAGGGTTAGCAGAAAACAAGATTAGATAGCAGGGAATAGTGCATTCTTATTCATCCTATAGGAAGACCACCTTTAATATTTGGAGCTATCATTTAATATTTAAGTGACTGTTTCAAATAGAGCAGAAGGTAATTAAATAAAGGTAGAGATTTTCCCTCCAGAGCTTTATTCTCATCAAGAGTTAGCTACGTATGAAGGACGGTAGAAGTGTTGGGCTTAGAAAGAGATAAAAAAAAAAAAAAAATCCTGCCTTTGAGGAACCAAGTCAAGATGAAGCGAAAAAATATGTACATAAAAGATTAATTACAATACAGTGTGACCTTGTGTAACAAACAGTAAACAGAACAATGATGTGTGGGCTTTTGTGAGGTCTTCTTAAAGGAGGAGGAGGGGAAGATGAGGAACATTCTGGGCAGAAGAGTGGCCAGCAGCAAAGGTCAGAGAAAACATGGTTGAGGCAAACTAGTGGACCAGACTGCCTAGAACAGGAAAAATATTGAAACAAAAAGTTATGTCTAGGTTGTATGGAGACTTAACTACCAGGCTAAGAAATTGGAATTTCCTTCTGTAGGCAATAAGGCAGTCATCGGAGATCTTGATTAATCTCATGTGTAATGGGGGCAAAGGAGTATACATATTGTATCAGATACAGTATGGATTAGAAAGAAGGGTGATTGGAGGCAGGGGATCTAATTAAGGGGCTACTTCACAACTCCAGATGTGTATAGACAGCACAGTCTAGGGAGATGACAGTGGAACACATGTGGGAAACTTTTTGAAGGTGTGGAGACTTTCTGGAGAGTTTCTGCATGAGAGACAAGACTATATTATGAATGACTTATTGTTAAAGCTTTTTCTTCCAGAAGTAAATGAAGAGTAGCTTCATTTTGTTCTAAGTGAGTAGGCCTTTGCACAGAAAGGACAGAATGCACAAAATCCCGAGATATGGGTAAAATATCAACAGCAATATTAATGATGCTTCCTGTCCACCTGAAACTCAGAAAAGGGAGGATCCTTAGAGGAAAAATGAAGTTCAGTTACCTCTCCAGGCTAATAATATTGGCTCTATAAAATAAGTGCCTACTGTATAGCAGGCCCTCTTATTAGACATTATCTCATTTAATTGTCCCCAAAATCCAATGAGATAGGTTTAAACCACCATTTTACAAATGATGAAATAATGACCAAATGAAGATAAAACCACATATCTAGCTAGGGCCACACCAGGACGTTCCCTGGCTCTAAATCTGTTGCTCTTTCCCTTAAGTGGCACACGTGCAACAGGACAGAATCTCAAGGAAGGGAAAAACACTTTTTCAATTTAGGAAATGGAGAAATTAATCTTTTTTCAAAAGGCATCTGAATGTTTTTTTTTTTTATTTTTTATTTATTTATTTATTTATTTATTTATTTTTGGCTGTGCTGGGTCTTCGGTTCGTGCGAGGGCTTTCTCTAGTTGCGGCAAGTGGGGGCCACTCTTCATCGCGGTGCGGGGACCGCTCTTCATCGCGGTGCGCGGGCCTTTCACTATCGCGGCCCCTCCCGTTGCGGGGCACAGGCTCCAGACGCGCAGGCTCAGCAGCTGTGGCTCACGGGCCCAGCTGCTCCGTGGCATGTGGGATCTTCCCAGACCAGGGCTCGAACCCGTGTCTCCTGCATTAGCAGGCAGATTCTCAACCACTGTGCCACCAGGGAAGCCCCATCTGAATGTTTTAATAGGCTTTTCTCCCCCTTCTGATTGCTACATCTTTAAAAAGGCAGAAGAATAAGAAGGAACAGGAGAGGGCAGACAGCACAAGCAAGAAGAACTACAATTCTGCAGCCTGAGGAACGAAAACCACATTCACAGAAAGATAGATAAAATGAAAAGGCAGAGGACTATGTACCAGATGAAGGAACAAGATAAAACCCTAGAAAAACAACAAAATGAAGTGGAGATAAGCAACCTTCCAGAAAAAGAATTCAGAATAATGATAGTGAAGATGATGCAGTACCTCAGAAAAAGAATGGAGGCAAAGATCGAGAAGATGCAAGAAATGTTTAACAAAGACCTAGAAGAATTAAACAACAAACACCTAGAAGAATTAAAGAACATACAAACAGAGATGAACAATAAAATAACTGAAATGAAAAATACACTAGAAGGAATCAGTAGCAGAATAACTGAGGCAGAAGAACAGATAAGTGACCTGGAAGACAGAATAGTGAAATTCACTGCCATGGAACAGAATAAAGAAAAAAGAATGAAGAGAAATGAAGACAGCCTAAGAGACCTCTAGGACAACATTAAACTCAACAACATTTTCATTATAGGGATCCCAGAAGGAGAAGAGATAAAGGACTCAAAAAAATATTTGAAGAGATTATAGTCGAAAACTTCCCTAACATGGGAAAGGAAATAGCCACCCAAGTCCAGGAAGAGCAAAGAGTCCCAGGCAGGATAAACCCAAGGAGAAACATGCTGAGACGCATAGCAATCAAATTGGCAAAAATTAAAGATAAAGAAAAATTATTGAAAGTAACAAGGGAAAAATGACAACTAACATACAAGGGAACTCCCATAAGGTTAACAGCTGATTTCTCAGCAGAAACTCTACTAGCCAGAAGGGAGTGGCACAATATATTTAAACTGATGAAAGGGAAGAACCTGCAACCAAGAATACGCTACCCACGAAGGATTTCATTCAGATTTGACAGAGAAATCAAAAGCTTTACAGACAAGCTAAAGCTAAGAGAATTCAGCACCACCAAACCAGCTCTACAGCAAATGCCAAAGGAACTTCTCTAAGTGGGAAACACAAGAGAAGAAAAGGACCTACAAAAACAAACCCAAAACAATTAAGAAAATGGTCATAGGAACATACATATCGATAATTACCTTAAACGTGAATGGATTAAATGCTCCAACCAAAAAACACAGGCTTGCTGAATGGATACAAAAACAAGATCCATATATATGCTGTCTACAAGAGACCCACTTCAGACCTAGGATCACATACAGACTGAAAGTGAGGGAATGGAAAAAGATATTCCATGCCAATGGAAATCAAAAGAAAGCTGGAGTAGCAATACTCATATCAGATAAAATAGACTTTAAAATAAAGAATGTTACAAGAGACAAGGAAGGACACTACATAATGATCAAGGGATCAATCCAAGAAGAAGATATAACAATTATAAATATATATGCACCCAACATAGGAGCACCTCAATACATAAGGCAACTGCTAACAGCTATAAAAGAGGAAATCGACAGTAACACAATAATAGTGGGGGACTTTAACACCTCACTTACACCAATGGACAGATCATCCAAACAGAAAATTAATAAGGAAACACAAGCTTTAAATGACACAATAGACCAGATAGATTTAATTGATATTTATAGGACATTCCATCCAAAAACAGCAGATTACCCTTTCTTCTCAAGTGCACATGGAACATTCTCCAGGATAGATTACATCATGGGTCACAAATCAAGCCTCAGTAAATTTAAGAAAATTGAAATCATATCAAGCATCTTTTCTGACCGCAACACTATGAGATTAGAAATGAATTGCAGGGGAAAAAGCGTAAAAAACACAAACACATGGAGGCTAAACAATACATTACTAAATAACCAAGAGATCACTGAAGAAATCAAAGAGGAAATCAAAAAATACCTAGAGAAAACTGACAACGAAAACACGATGAACCAAAACTTATGGGATGCAGCAAAAGCAGTTCTAAGAGGGAAGTTTATAGCAGTACAAGCCTACCTCAAGAAAAGAAAAAAATCTCAAATAAACAATCTAACCTTACCCCTAAAGGAACTAGAGAAAGAAGAAGAGAGAAAACACAAAGTTAGTAGAAGGAAAGAAATCATAAAGATCAGAGCAGAAATAAATGAAATAGAAACAAAGAAAACAATAGCAAAGATCAATAAAACTAAAAGCTAGTTCTTTGAGAGCTGGTTCTTATCAAACAAAATTGATAAATCTTTAGCCAGACTCATCAAGAAAAAGAGGGAGAGGACTCAAATCAATAAAATTAGAAATGAAAAAGGGGAAGTTACAACAGACACTGCAGAAATACAAAACATCTTAAGAGACTACTACAAGCAACTCTATGCCAATAAAATGGACAACCTGGAAGAAATGGGCAAATTTTTAGAAAGGTATATGAAGTGATGAAAGGGAAGAACCTGCAACCAAGAATACTCTACCCATGAAGGATTTCATTCAGATTTGACAAGCTGGTTCTTATCAAACAAAACAGATAAACCTTTAGCCAGACTCATCAAGAAAAAGAGGGAGAGGACTCAAATCAATACAATTAGAAATGAAAAAGGAGAAGTTACAACAGACACCACAGAAATACAAAACATCTTAAGAGCAAAGATGATACAAATATGAGCAAACATGCTCAAACATGAGCAAAGCTCATGTATTTCTTAGAAATAGAAAATATGAACAGACCAATTACAAGTAATGAAATTGAAACTGTGATTAAAAATCTTCCAACAAACAAAAGTCCAGGACCAGATGGCTTCACAGGTGAATTCTATCAAACATTTAGAGAAGAGCTAACACACATCCCTGTCAAACTCTTCCAAAGAACTGCAGAGGAAGGAACACTCCCAAACTCATTCTATGAGGCCACCATCACCCTGATACCAAAATCAGACAAAGATATTACAAAAAAAGAAAATTACAGACCAATATCACTGATGAATATAGATGCAAAAATCCTCAACAAAATACTAGCAAACAGAATCCAACAACACATTAAAAGCATCATAGGGCTTCCCTGGTGGCGCAGTGGTTGAGAGTCTGCCTGCTAGTGCAGGGGACACGGGTTCGAGCCCTGGTCTGGGAAGATCCCACATGCCGCGGAGCGGCTGGGCCCGTGAGCCACAACTGCTGAGCCTGCGCGTCTGGAGCCTGTGCCCCGCGGCGGGAGGGGCCGCGATAGTGAAAGGCCCGTGCACCGTGATGAAGAGTGGTCCCCGCACCGCGATGAAGAGTGGCCCCCGCTTGCCGCAACTAGAGAAAGCCCTCGCACGAACCGAAGACCCAACACAGCCAAAAATAAATAAATAAATAAATAAATTTTAAAAAAAGATGGATTAAGTTTAAAAAAAAAAAAAAGCATCATACACCATGATCAAGTGGGATTTATCCCAGGGATGCAAGGATTCTTCAATACACATAAATCAATCAATGTGATACACCATATTAACAAATTGAAGAATAAAATCCGTATGATCATCTCAATAGATGCAGAAAAAGCTTTTGACAAAATTCAACACCCATTTATGATAAAAACTCTCCAGAAAGTGGGCATAGAAGGAACCTACCTCAACATAATAAAGGCCATATACGACAAACCCACAGCAAACATCATTCTCAATGGTGAAAAACTGAAAGCATTTCCTCTAAGATGAGGAACAAGACAAGAATGTCCACTTTTGCCACTATTATTCAACATAGCTTTGGAAGTCCTAGCCATGGCAATCAGAGAAGAAAAAGAAATAAAAGGAATACAAGTTGGAAAAGAAGAAGTAAAACTGTCACTGTTTGCAGATGACATGATACTATACAGAGAGGATCCTAAAGATGCCACCAGAAAATTTCTAGAGCTAATCAATGAATTTGGTAAAGTTGCAAGATACAAAATTAATGCACAGAAATCTCTTGCATTCCTATACACTAACAATGAAAGAACAGAAAGAGAAATTACAGAAACAATCCCATTCACCATTGCAACAAAAAGAATAAAGTGTCTAGGAATAAACCTACTTAAGGAGGTAAAAGACCTGTACTCAGAAAACTATAAGACACTGATGAAAGAAATCAAAGATGACACAAACAGATGGAGAGATATACCATGTTCTTGGATTGGAAGAATCAATATTGTGAAAATGACTGTACTACCCAAAGCAGTCTACAGATTCAATGCAATCCCTATCAAATTACCAGTGACATTTTTTACAGAACTAGAACAAAAAAACAATATTTGTATGGAGACACAAAAGGCCCTGAATAGCCAAAGCAGTCTGGAGGGAAAAAAACGGAGCTGGAGGAATCAGACTCCCTGACTTCAGACTATACTACAAAGCTACAGTAATCAGAACAATATGGTACTGGCACAAAAACAGAAATATAGATCAATGGAACAGGATAGAAAGCCCAGAGATAAACCCACGCATCTATGGTCAACTAATCTATGACAAAGGAGGCAAGGATATACAATGGAGAAAAGACAGTCCCTTCAATAAGTGGTGCTGGGAAAACTGGACAGCTACATGTAAAGGAATGAAATGAGAACACTCCCTAACACCATACACAAAAATAAACTCAAAATGGATTAAAGACCTAAATGTAAGACCGGACACTGTAAAACTCTTAGAGGAAAACATAGGAAGAACATTCTATGACATAAATCACAGCAAGATCTTTTTTGACCCACCTCCTAGGGTAATGGAAATAAAAACAAAAATAAACAAATGGGACCTAATGAAACTTAAAAGCTCTTGCACAGCAGAGGAAACTACAAACTAGACAAAAAGACAACCCTCAGAATGGGAGAAAATATTTACAAATGAATCCATGAACAAAGGATTAATCTCCAAAATACATAAACAGCTCATGTAGCTCAATATTAAAAAAAAAACAACCCAATCAAAAATTGGGCAGAAGACCTAAATAGACATTTCTCCAAAGAAGATATACAGATGGCCAAGAAGCCCATGAAAAGCTGCTCAACCTCACTAATTATTAGAGAAATGCAAATCAAAACTACAGTGAGGTATCACCTCACACCAGTTAGAATGGGCATCATCAGAAAATCTACTAACAACAAATGCTGGAGAGGGTGTGGAGAAAAGGGAACCCTCTTGCACTGTTGGTGGGAATGTAAATTGATACAGCCACTATGGAGAACAGTATGGAGGCTCCTTAAAAAACTAAAAATAGAATTACTATATGACCCAGCAATCCCACTACTGGGCATATACCCAGAGAAAACCATAATTCAAAAAGAGTCATGCACCCCAACGTTCATTGCAGCTCTATTTGTAATAGCCAGGTCATGGAAGCAACCTAAATTCCCATAGACAGACGAATGGATAAAGAAGTGTGGTACATATATACAATGGAATATTACTCAGCCATAAAAAGGAACAAAACTGGGTCATTTGTAGAGACGTGGATGGCTCTAGAGACTGTCATACAGAGTGAAGTAAGTCAGAAAGAGAAAAACAAATATCGTATATTAACACATATATGTGGAATCTAGAAAAATGGTACAGATGAACTGGTTTGCAAGGCAGAAATAGAGACACAGATGTGGAGGACAATCATATGGACACCAAGGGGGGAAAGTGGCGGCGGAGGGCTTGTAGTGGTGGGATGAATTGAGAGATTGGGATTGACATATATACAGTAATATGTATAAAATTGATAACTAATAAGAACCTGCTGTATAAAAAATTAATTAAATTAAATTAAATTTAAAAAAATAAAAAGGAGGAACAGGAATTAAAGCTGGAAAATAAAGACAGTGACTTGGAGAAAAAGAAAGTGTGAGCCCAGTCTTCTTTTCCTCTGTTCCTCTCACCTCTTACCCTCCATGAAGAGGTTAGAGAGAGTTCTGGATGGACAGCAGAGTCCTCAGATCCTGAGAGAGTGAGCGGCCCCACCACAGACCGGTTACGTGTATCTTCTGGCAGTAGCTATGTGACTGATCTCTCAGGCAGAATTCTTGCATTATGTTCCCTATTGGCCAGTGCCAGTTCTGGGCTTAGAGGTTTTAGAAGCAGCAGTTTGCTTGGAAGAAAGAGCTAGGAGACCTCCCTGAAATGCCATTTGCATATCAAAGGCACTGTATATACTTAGATGGCATGTCTGTGGCTGAGAGGGGGCCGCTAAAGCCCTATTCTGAGCCACGTTCACCCTGCAATAGACTTTAGCAAACAATCTAAGGAACTGTCAGACTTACAAGGAGTCCTAAGTAATCTCCCTAACCCTGACACTGTTCCTTGAGGTCAGCCAATGTGGTGTTTGAGCAGCTCTGCTTAAGCTGAGATTTAGCCATCAGGGAACAGCAGGAGTGACTAAGCCCGCCAGCCTCTTAAAGTCATTTAGAAATAGACTGTCATACAGAGTGAAGTAAGTCAGAAATAGAAAAACAAGTATCGTATATTAAGGTATATATGTGGAATCTGAAAAAATTGGTATAGCCGATCTTATTTACAAAGCAGAAATAAAGACACAGATGTAGAGAACAAAATTATGGATAAAAAGGAGGAATGGGGGGTGTGGGATGAATCGGGAGATTGGGATTGACATATATACACTATTGATACTATGTATAAAATAGATAACTAATGAGAACCTACTGTATAGCACAGGGAACTCTACTCAATGCTCTCTGGTGACCTAAATGGGAAGGAAATCCAAAAAAGAGGGGATATATGTATACGTATAGCTGATTCACTTTGCTGTACAGTGGAAACTAACACAACATTGTAAAGCAGCTATACACCAAAAAAAATGTTTTTTTAAAGATGAAAAAAATAAATAAAAATAAAAGAAAATTGCTTTTAAGGGGATGTCCATGTGCTCAAGAACACAGACCTTTCCATAAAGGCTCCTTCTCTGGGTCTCATAGATTATCTGCCTCAGTGCGTCACTCCTAAAGTTCTCCATTACATTTGTAAAGACTCCTTAGCCCAGGAACATAAACCCAATGTGTAGTTTATGCTTTGGTGTATACACATATACCTGAGCATGCTCAGTAAGAATTAGTAGATGGTGAAGAAACGCAGACATTATGTCCTCCAGGAAACCTTCCTGATTAACCTTCTCTTTCACCCCCGCCCAATACCAGATCTGGATTAAGTGCTCCTACTCTGTGACTCTAAGTAGCCATAGCATTTTCTTGTCCACTGAATTGACACTGTAAAAGAATTAACTGAGCCTGAAGCAGACAAGCTTCTTAAAGAGGATGGAGGAGAAAATATGGAGGATAAGAAACTTGAGGAGGAAAAGGAAGAAGAGAAAGCAGAAGAGAAACCTTCAACATCTACAGAGAAGGAAAAATTCATTCAAGTCATTGGAGTACACGAAAATGTCCATTCCCAACCTCTATTTGGAACAGATGTATTGTCTCCTTGGAGAGAATCAGCTAATGAAGGTACATTGACCCCAATGTATCTTGATGCAATGGGTATAATTGAACGCACGCAGGAGAAGTTAGTAGAGGTTGAAACCAGAGCCAGACAAGCAGAGGAGAAGTTTGATGATATGAATGAAAAACTTCATTATACCCTTAATAAGAAATAAAGAACTGGAGAAAGAACTAGAGGAAATATTGATGAAGTATAAAGAGAAGGAGTCTAAAGGAGAAGAAGAAGAAAATGAAGGAGAAAGAGATGAAGAAAAAGAAGAAATCAGGTCAATAGAAAGAGCCTCACAATCTCCAAAGAGAGAGGTACAGTGCAAGGAGGGTTCTAAATCCAGAACTCAGACTAAAACCACTTACAGGATGAAACTCTAATAACAACCGCAGGACACTGGGCTTCACCATGGCTCCTGTCACTGTACTCACCCCAGACATCTCTGCACTTTTGAGCTGAAATTGTGGCTCAATTGAAGGGACTCCCTTTGCAACAGCTACCAGAAAAGCCATGACAGACAACTCAGGAACATCTTCTCTTTAAAAGTCACAGTGATGGCTGTAGGGAATCAGTGCATTAGCTTATTTTCAAGATTAAAAATAGTTTGTGCAAAGATTAAAAAAAAAAAAAAGAACTAGTAGATGGAGATTTTTAACCAACTTAATATCCTGGTCACTTGAACTGCTTGTGCAATTCCATGAGAATCCTGCTAATGGAAACAGAATACGGAGAGTGTATGTTTGATTCTTACCTTGAATGAGAGCCTTTTTAGCCATTCATTCAGGATATTCCTTAAGACAGATTTTGTAAGCCTTTGATGAAACAAATACCATCATTTTAGATGGCCAAAGTTGAGGACATACTGCTATTTTCAGTAATGTCTTAATGAAATAAGTGTGCACAGACATGGCACAATATGGTGGACTAACAATGCATGCTTTCTAAATCCCCCCAAAATAACTAACTTTTTTTTTGGCTGCCCCATGCATCGTGTGGAACTTCCCCATCCAGGGATCGAACCCATGTCCCCTGCAGTGGAAGCACAGGGTCTAAACCGCCAGACCACCAGGGAAGCCCTAATATACTCTAAGCTTTGTGCTGTATTATAGTGAGCAGAGCTCAGTGTTAGAGTTGGATTCAGTTCTCAAATGTGCCACACACCAGTTGAGTGACCTGGGAAAAGTCGTTTTACCTCTGAACCTTTATGTCCTCAACTGTAAAGCAGGATTAATTATGCCTACCTACCAGGGTTGTTGCAAGAAGAAAGTGAAATAACATATGAAAGCATCTAGCACATATAAGCATGAAATAAAGGGAATTGTGATGAATCATTAGCTTCATCAAAACAAAAAGGTGGCTACCTATTTCTGCATCTCCAGCAAGGAATTAAAAAAAAAAAAAAAAACTCATTGTTTCCATTCTGAATTTACTAGTTGATTGCTGAACCTTAGCTTCATTTTTTTATGGATATTTTCATGTATTTTAAAAGTCCATGGATATCCATTTCAGATCACTAACTCCAAAAGGGAGTTTTATACAACACATGAATATAAAACTGTATTCATATCTGCATCTTAAAAGGAATTTGTCTACAGTACATAAAATTATGTGCACAACAAAAAGCCAACATCATAAAGATTCCAGAGAAAATGACTTGCTGAGGTCCTAAGCTTGAAATTTCATGAAGTGAAAATGAAGAACAGTTTTAATGCACTTTCTTTGTTCCTGTTCTCCAGGGGAGATATTGAAATTATGGTTGAAGTCCTCAGCATTGCCATAATAATGTAGACATTTAAAGGGCTACAATTCATATTTCAGGAGCTGGCCTTCAAGTCATCTCAAGAAACAAGAGGATCATTTTATTCAGTACTGTTGGCACTTTGACCTTTTTGGGAAACATGCTGTATTATGTTTCACGCTGTTACACTATTTGTTAATTTGCCTGTCATATTAACATAGTAGACTATTTACAGCTGTTCTAATGTAAAGTTTTACTAATAATAATTTGCCATAAATGTGGACTCTTGTCAGTTAAAAAAATAACTACTTCATTAATCAAAGGCTTTTAAATCTAAATTCCAAGTTAAATATGGTATATTATACCAAGATTTTCTACTTATAGAAAGCATATAAGAAGAAACACCAATTTAAAAGGTTTGGGAAATATCTTCTCAAACCACATGTACAAATCCAAGTTTTAAGCTGTTAAACAATACTGCATTCTTTAGACCCTGCTGTTTAAAAGTCTTTGGAAATTTTAAAACACATACAATCGTGATTCAAAAAATACAACTTCCCCCAGAAGAATTCAGCAGAAAATAAAAATAACCTAGCTGAGCTCCCACTCCCCTCTCCAAACATATCATAAAGCCTAGGAAGGCCAGATTCTCATCCTATATAATTCCGTGAGAATTCCCACAGGGAAATCTGTGAAAGAATTCAGAAACCTCCCTTGCGGAAATTCTCATAGAGCTATATAGGATGAGAATCTGGTTTATAAACAATAAACATAAAATTCTTTAAGATATGATCTTTGCCCTCAATTAAGCCCATGATGTTAACAGGGATAAGATAATCTTGAGGCTTCAATACACTGCTTCCTGGGTTCCCAAGGATTCAGTCGGTCATTCAGCAACTCTACTGCCATAAAGGGACATAAGAATATTTGTAAAATCACCCCATTGTTTTTTTATCCAGTTTTCAATAAGGTGGGAGCTAGGACACATAGGACATATCAAATTTAAGCAGAAGGGTAATATGATTATATTTGCATATGCAGGTTTTCTTACATTACAAAAAATGGCACAGGCTTGTTGTAAAACATTTGAAAAATACAGGTAGAAATAAAGTTTAAAAAAAGTTATCAAAAAAAATTTAATAGACCTTGCCAATTTAACATAATTCTCATGTTTCTCTTCTAAGAGCAAAGAGAAAAAATGAGGTCAGGTTATCAGGTGGCAACTGAATAATTTTGAAACCTTCACCTACTTAGAATTCACTGCAGCATTTTCTCTAAGGAAAAGAGAGTGGGAGTTTTTAATGTGCCTCAACTTATAAGATAGAGTTGCTCTGATGCAAATACAGAAACAAAAATGAAGGTCAGGGTTATGGAAGGGCAGAAATAGGCTTTGTCATGCTAACCATGGTCAGAACACTGAAGGTCCAAGGAGAGGAAGGCAGGAGGAGCCCCACAGGTTAGATTTACAGAAGAGTGCAGAAGTCAGGTCAGCCACAGGATGGGGAAACTTTGAGGACCAGAACTGTTGCCACTGAAACCTTATTAATATGTCCTTCTCTTCCACCTGTTCTTGATTTTCAGATTAACCAATTCAGGTACATTCTTGTCTGGGAACAAGAACAGATGACCTTTATAGAGTGTAATGGGCTAACACTAACTGAGTTCTTACTAAGTGCCAGAGTCTATTCTAAGGTTTGTATGTGTACATCTCATTTAATCCTAATGAAATTACAGCAACTCAGTGAGACAGGACTACTATTATTCCCATTTTACAGATAGTAAAACTGAAGCTTAGAAAGATCAAGTAACTAGCTCAATCATATAACCAACAAATGTATATGAAGTCAACTTTTATTCTTTAAGTATTTCTATAGGCACAGAGACCAGTGACACTGTAGTCACCTTATTGATGGAACTGGGGGGAAAGGCCATTCAACAAAGTACAAATCAACTCAGTCTAATAAATGGCATGGTTGGGATTTTGGATATATCATCAATCCAGACAATCCAGTCAAAATCTATCTTTTGAACATAAACATAACCTATGCACTCTTGAATTCCAGTGCTTTCAAATGCCATATACCCTTTCTATGCTTCATAATGAGCTCTAGTTATTTCCAGCATGGATTGTTTATTTGGAGAGGGGTGGGAGCTGACATCATTAACAGGCAAAGAGAAATAAATATTTTACCATCTCATAAAACCATCTATTATGGGTTCATTTGCCCATATGCTCTTGAACTTTCACCCTGATCTTCTGTTGCCTTTCCAACACCATGGAATATCTTTGTTCAAAGTTGGACCTTTATAACCATGCCCAGAGCATGATCTGCGTAACTGCTCACACATACTTTATACTATCTGTGTGCTTTCCATCTGGTACTTTGGTCGGAGGCAGCCTTGAAAACTAGAGATTTGGGGTATTTTTGCAGTCTCCTTTCTATCCATCTCTCCCAGAGTTCTAGCCACCCACAGCCTGATTTTCATTCCTCCCTGCCCAAGATCAAACTTCAATGTATTCATTGCACTAGATCTAAGAGGCACAGAAGCAATCTGGTGAGCTAATTACAATCAATTTAAAAGATAAGTTTGGTTAACTAAATGAATCCCTAATGGGCAGGTTGATTGGAGGGGTCATTTCTGAGCAAGGAGTCTTTTCAATACTTACAACTCCTAACCCGCACCCTATATGTCATTAAAATAAGAGTTAACAAGGTCCAAAAAGTTGCTAGTGACTGCATTTGACTAAAACTTCAAAAGAGCCTTTCTGCTTTTGTAATTTTCCTGTTCATACAGTAAGCAAAATGCACACATATATTTCAGGATTTCACAGAAGAAGACATCATAGTCAAAGCTGAACCTCTAAAATCAAGTCTCAAATAGTAACCTTAATCTTCTTCAAGAATCTGATGAGGGGTATGTACACGCACACACACGTAGATACAGCATTTTAAGATCCCATGAAGTGAGCAATTGTAGAGCAAAGAAAAGAAGTGGAAACTATGCCCTGAGCTAGTCTTTAAATAACAACCCCATCATTTCCAGCTTCACTTTCCTCATATGTAAAATTATGCAATTTGAATTTCCTTATCTCTTTTTTTAAACATTTTATTTTATATTGGAGTATAGTTGATTAACAGTGTTATGACCGTTTCAGGTATACAGCAAAGTGATTCAGTTATACATATACATGTATCTATTCTTTTTCAAATTATTTTCCCATTTAGGTTGTTACATAATATTAAGCAGAGTTCCCTGTACTATGCAGTAGGTCCTTGTTGGTTGTCCATTCTAAATATGGCAGTGTGTAAAGTCAGAAAAAGAGAAATATCATATGTATCGCTTATAAGTGGAATCTAAAAAGAAATGATACAAATGAACTTATAAAACAGAAACAGCCTCAGAGACTTAGAGAATGAACTTATGGTTACCAGGGGGGAAGAGATAATTAGGGAGTTTGGGTAATGTCCCTTCATCTCTAAGACTTTTTGACCATCTTTTTTCTGATGCTCATGGAAAGCTTTTTATTACACTCCTGGAGTAGTAATGATACAGTCTCTCAAGACAAACTTAGATTAACAGAAGACCCAACTGTAAGCCTTCTGTGTATCTTTCCAAATGGATTCAGAATACTTGCTTCATGGTAACCAGACATCAAAAAATAAACTAACAGAACAAACTCCTTACAGTTTCTTTAAAGTGGAAGGTGTGTGTACATAGAATCAGCCTAAGTAAGAAAATGACTGTTATTTATATTAATTTCTGTAGATAGAAAGTATTTTCTATATCTTTAATTTTGGTACAGATGTGACTGTGGAGACTGTTTTCCTTTGTTATGAAATATAAAATGAGAGGATCAAAATAAGGTCAGAATTCTCAGTGGCTGACCTATTAAACTCAAATTATGAGTAGAAGATATTGACATGGGAAAACTTTGTCACTGTCTGCAAAAGGATTAGAAAATAGAATGGGTCAGATCTGACCAGATAAATTGTCTGAAACATATCTGAACATGAGAATTGGAGACAAAGCAAAAGAGTCTGATTTGCCAACCAAAAAAACCACTGAAGCACCGAAAGGAGCTATCTGAAAGAGGAAGGAAGAGGCCCTTAAGGTTAAATGGAAAATATGCCCCCCACCATTTCACCTCAGTGATGCTTAAGAGTTTGGGCCAAGCTCCAAATAGAGCAGTGAACATTTGGTCAGCTACTTGGAAGAAGACCATAAATACAAAGCAGAGATGGTGTAAGATCAGGTTGATGTAAGATCAAGTCAGTATAACACCAAGTAGGTGGAAACCCTTAAACGTGGACTCATTTTAAAGTGAGGGAAGGGAACACACTGCCATTCACTGCTGTTTTCACAGTGCCAAAAGCAATGTTGGTACACAGATACTCAGTATTTGCAGAATGAATGAGTGAGTGAATGTCAGGCAATGTTGGGAATGGAGATCTAGTTTGTATGTGAGAAAAAAGGAAAAAACTGCAGGTCAGCAAAAGCTATTACCAGAACTGTAACATAAGATCTAGATTAGTGAAGGGGAGTGGAGCAGAAGAAGAAGATCAAGGAAAGAAAAAGACATTCACTGCCAGAGCAGAAGGGCTTGGGAGCATGGTATCTGGAAGCATTTGAATGGGAACCAGGCGATCTTTGTCTTCAACCTCCACCGTGGTACTTTATGTGACCTCAGGTGAAGGATCTGGCTTTATATTTTCTTCGTAATGACAGGAGTTGACATTTTCTCCCCCCTTTAAAGGGACCAAAGAGATTCCTCAAACACCGTGGCAAATGAATATTCTCCTTTGGGGCTGGACATCATCAACAGATCTGTGTCCAAAACATAGACTTTATTTTACTTTTTAAATTAACTTTATTGGAGTATAGTTGCTTTACAATGTTGTGTTAGTTTCTGCTGTATAGCAAAGTGAATCACTTATACATATACATATATCCCCTTGTTTTTAGATTTCCTTCCCATTTAGGTCACCATAGAGCACTGAGTAAAGTTCCCTGTGCTATACAGTAGGTTCTCATTAGTTATCTATTTTATACATAGCAGTGTATATATGTCAATCCCAATTTTCCAGTTCATCCCATCCCCCTTCCCCCCCTTGGTATCCATAACTTTATTCTCTACAGCTGTATCTGTATTTCTACTTTGCAAATAAGTTCATCTGTACCATTTTTCTAGATTCCACATATAAGCGACGTTATACAATATTTGTTTTTCTTTTTCTGACCTACTTCACTCTGTATGACAGTCTCTAGGTCTATCTATGTCTCTGCAAATGGCACTTTTTCATTCCTTTTTATGGCTGAGTAATATTCCATTGTATATACATACCATATCTTCTTTATCCATTCCTCTGTTGATGGACATTTAGCTTGCTTTCATGTCCTGGCTATTGTAAATAGTGCTGCAATGAATAGTGCTGGGCATATACCTGGAGAAAACCATAATTCAAAAAGATACATGCAACCCAAAACATAGACTTTAAATATTTCTAGTTTTTCTTCAGACTCAGTTCTAAAGAAGAAAGTTTATTCATTCAACAGACACTTAGAGAGCACCCACTGTTTAACAGATACCTTTCTAAGCATGAGTAAAGCTTTTTTTATGCCAAGTAGTTCAGTAGTTTGAGGTATAATCTACAGAGAGTAATTGGGAAGCTACAGAATATTTAAGATTATTTTCATTATTGCTAAGTGTCTTGAGAGAGTGGTTCTTCCCATACCACCTCACCCCTCATTCATCTCTCTTCCCTGTGCCATCTGATCTCAAGCCTCCTTGCTCCAAGGAAACTACCCTCCTCTAGGGTCACCCATGACTCTCTAATCCTTTGGATGTTGTTCAGGTCTTTCATCTTTTAATTTCTGTTGAGGCATTTGATATTATTGATCATTCTCTTTGTCAAAACTCCCACCTTCCCTGGTCTTCTTATCAATGGTGTAGTATTTCCTAAAAATTTATAAAGTGAGCTTGGAGCCACAGAGATAGGAGTGCAAATCTCATCTTTGTCATCTTGTAAACCTGAGCAAATTATTTAACCAAGTTAGTTTCTTCGTCTGTAAAATGAGGTGCTTGTCGTTTCATTCAACATCCTCCTTACGTTATTGTAAGGATTTCATGAAGGTAAAGCATCATGCCTGGTACACACTAGAATAATAAGATCAACATAAGAGTTCTATTTGGGTTCCCGTTCCCTACATCTGCACTACTATTATCTTACTTCAGGTCCTTCTCATCTCCTCCCTGAAATATTTCAATGGCCTCTCACCAGTTCCCCTGTCTTACATCTCTCATTGATTCCATTTTATTTCTCACTTGCAGACTTTCTGAAATGCAAATCTGATCATACTACATTCCTTCTTAAAATTCTTTAGTGGAACAAAGTCCAGACTCCTAAGCATGGTGTGACCCAGGTTCATCTCTCCAGCATCATTAACCATAACAGCCTCCCACACCCTTCACTTTGGCCATGTTGAACTACCTGTAGTTTCCAGAGCACTCTGTGTGCTCACACACCTCTATGCCTTTGCACATGACTTTTGCTCTACTTGGAAAGACTTTTCCCTCCTTTTCTGCCTGGATAACTTCTGTGTGTTCTTCAAATTCAGCTCATCATTACATCTTTTAAAATTTTTCCTAAAGCAGATAGTTAGTTCTCCCTCTGATGTGCTTCAATATTATCTAATTCATACATTGTGTTTTACCTATTAATTTTGCTTATTTGTCTTCCTCACTGCGTATGCACTCCATGAGGGACTGTATCTGTGTCCCATTTTTTTCATAGGGCCTGGCACCTAGAATGATCAATACATGTTTGTTGACCTAATTACATAAACAGTGAGTTTCAGTGTTTTGGCAGGAATGGAAGTGAAAAAAAAAAAAAAGAAAAGAAAACAGAGCATGGACTTTGAGCCAGTATGAAGTATGTATGTGAAAATGCATCAACCAGAAGTAAGTAGGCAGATTTACAAAATCAGTGATGAAGGTGGTGTGAAACAGAATTAGAGTCCGCCTAACAACAAACACACATACAACATGTATTTTCCCCATGGTCCAGTGAGGAAACAAATTCTACTTTTTCAAAAGCAAGGAATGAATAGGGGTATATATAAGTTCTAGAACGTGGAACAATGATTAAATGTTCATACATAAATTATTGGGAGCACTTATATGCGGAATCTAAAAAACCTGAACTCATACATACGGAGAACAGATTAGTGGTTGCTAGGGTGGATGTGGGTGAAATGAGTGAAGGTGATCAAAAGGTACAGATTTCTAGTTATAACTAAGTCCTGGGGATGGAATGTACAGTATGGTGACTGTAGTTGACAATATTTTATTGTATATTTGAAAGAAGCTAAGAGAGTAAATTTTAAAAGTTATCATAAGAAAAAAATTATAACTATGCAACCTAACGAATATTAACTAAACTTATTGTGGTAATCATCTCATAATTTATACATATATCAAATCACTGCATTGTACACCTAAAACTAATACAACGTTATATACCAATTATATCTCAGTAAAACTGGAAAAAGAAATTTTAAAAGAAAAAAGTCTTTGAATTTTTACTCCTATGCCCTTAAATTTGGCATAGAACCTTTCCTGTATTCTCCACTGTTTCATGAATATTGCCATTATATAGAGCAAAAGTTGGCAAACTACAGTTTATGGGCCAAATCCAGCCAGGCTCCTGCTTCTGCAAATAAAGTCGTATTGGAACACAGACACACCCATTCATTTATGTATTGTCTGTGACTGCTTTCATGCTATAATGTCAAAGTTGAGTCCTTGCAACAGAGCCTGTATGGTACACAAAGTCTGAAATATTTACTATCTGTCCCTTTACAGAAAGTTTGCTGACCTTTGATATGGCAGTAGACATTAAGACAAATATCAATAAGTAAAGCCTGCTTTTCAGAGTGTAGGACCCAGAGCTACTGAGCTGACAGACTTCCAGGTAATTTCTCTTAAAAAATGAAAACTAAAGAGTTTTGAAAACAAAAAGCTGTCAGTTATCAAAAATGAATTTCAACTCCACCAGCAATTTTTCAAACAACTAACTGACAGAGTTCCTTCATTTTGGAAGCTTAAAGTAAAGGGCATTTTATATGCATAGTAAGTGATTAATTTGACTCTGTTGCTTTATTTAATCATTTGAATATCATAAGTGACAGTCATTGTCAGATGTAGGGGAGATGGCCTGCAGTCTAGAATTGATTTCTTATAAGAAAGTGAAGAGTGAGATACAAAATCACTATCTAAGTCAGAGGCTCTAATGACTCATAAAGTCTTTCTGGGCATTATTTAAATCATTTGAAACTGAAATTAATGATTCATATATGTGATGGCTCTTGCAGAAGTAAGAAAGGAATCATGATTCATCTAATATTAGTACATGAACTTTGTTCTTACGGCACAGGATGGAGAAATGCATTTCAAATGCCTTGAGATGTGTGTTCTCGCACATGTTCTTTTTCCTGATTTTGGCTCCCAAATGGAAAATAAGGCTAATTAAATTACTTCCTAATCGCATTACTCTGAAAATGTTCACAAACAATACCTGAAACTGAGAAGTCATTCCTGATCCCTCTGATTGGAAATGGTGGCATCAGTGAACATTCAACAAATGACTAAATGACATTGTGTATAGATTCTTGTTTGTTTTTATCCATACCATATGTGTAAATAATTTTACATAGTAGACAATTTCTTGAACCGTTGAACAATTTGGTGTAAAGTAACATTTTTGTAAATTGAATTTTATTTTATTTATTTAAATTGTATTTTCAGAAATGGGTCTCCACCATGTTTTTTTCTCCTCAATGCATTATTAAAACACACATATACGTGCATGCACACACACACACACAATTAAAACAAATCTCACTTTTCATAAAGAAACATAATTTACCAATAAGCTAACTCAAATCCTTTTTGGAACAAGGAAAGTTATAAAAGTAACTATTGAACAATAAGCCAAAAAGAATTTTCCAAATAAAAAATTTACATTATGTAAAACACCAAATTGAAAATTCAGTATTATTCAGTATCTAAAATGTGGAAAGGGAGAAGTTTCATCTCACTGCATAATGCTTACAGATTAAAGAAAAAAGAAATGGAAAAGAAAAACTTTCACATCTAACTGAACAACTCTTTTCCCCCTAAGTCACCACGATTATCTTTTTAAAATGTATTTTGGCCACTTTCCAGACACCCTTCCCTGAGGTGCTGAAGGTATAGTTTAAACACATTTAACAATTGCATTTATGTGATATGTGTACATCTCTTTAACAGCTGGCCTCTTCTTTCATCTTTTTTGAGTACACTGCTAGCACTGGAAGTAGGGGGCGGAGGTAAAGGCAAGTACAAAAAAAAATCAGCAAAGCAGTAGAGAGGACAGAAGAGCCAAAGTTCATACTAATAGTTATTTCCTTAGATGGAAGCATTTTATGCTGTGTGTTAACCAAGTCTGCAAGTCAGGTCACCAATGTGTCATTCATGTTTTGCCCACAAAAAAACAGATTTCCCTGTATTACAGAGTCAAATACTAAAACTGAAATCAGAGTGCTCTAAAAATGACTTTCAAAGCAGGGGCATGGCTGTCCTTTTTAGCCCCAATAATTATGATCCCCTTGGTTAGGCCAGCAGCTGTAGCAGGGCAGTGGTAGGCACCATGAAGACTAGAACTGTGCATTTGCATTTTGTTCCTAGCACTTAATAAATATTTGTTGAACTACTAAAGAAGCTAAAGTTGGCCTTTCTTCATTTATTTACACTAACTCCTGCTATTTTCCCTCCATTTTCCTCTTATGATGATGTCACCTATTATCTTAATTCTCATGCCCCTCTCCTCCTCTGCACTAGTAGTATTAGTTCTCTCCTAACACATCAGTCATATATAGCACGGTCATCTCTCTTTTTCTTACCCTCTCAGCCATAAAGGAACCTAAGAGAGTGTAACTGTAGAAAAAAGAATCACAAATCAAACTAAATCAGCAATGAAAACCATGAGCCAGCCTTTCTGTGTTGCATTTTTATAACAAAAGTTTTTTTTTCACATGTACAACATAGTGATTTGATATTTTCATAGATTATACCCCATACAAAGTTAATATAATATTATTGACTATATGCTCTGTGCTGTAGATTACATCCCTATGACTATGTTCATTTTTTTCTTGGGGAGAGGAACTAGATACTCAAGAGGATGGAGATTATGTTCTTTTATTGGCAGTGGGCTGGCATATTCCACGTGCACCTAGAGCTTAATAAGAACTTTTTGATGTTGACAATTATGATAGTTCAAGGGAGCAGGAAATTGAAAGAATCAGAGAAGGAAATGAGGCCTGATCTATGTCTGCCAGATTTGTATCTGCAGTCCACACCAAAGCAATTATTTTCACCCACATCTATGAGATTTGGATGTAAATCACTAGACATGCATCATTGTGAGTTATCCTCACAACTTCAAGAAGCCTACACTAAAATCACCTCAAGGTAGTCGCCTTCCCATTGCTTAAAGATCTCCAGAGAAGAAACATTTCCAATTTCCCAGGTGCCAGGAAGTTTTTCCTAAACCTAACTATAATTCTTTCTTCTGTAATATAAGCCCTGACTCTACCCAGCTGACTAAAACAGCTCCTTATCTTCATCTGGATAATATTTCTTTGCCTTTTTGAAGGTTGTTATTACAGCTTCCCTCTACTCCAGCATTCTTTTCCCTGGGCCAACTGATCCTAGTTCCCTTAGCTTTGCCTATTTTGTAACCCTTTCAATGCTTGTATGTTTGTGTTTTGGATAATCCCAAGTATACTGGATTTTACTAAAATTACCCAAGAATAAACTAGATGGAATTGGGGCAATGCTGAGTTAAGTGTCCAGGTTACCCCATGGTTTCTCTTTGCTACGTTACTTATGTACCTTGTGTTATCAAGCTTGAGTTTTCCATTGTAGCATCATTTTGCTTCTTCCTGATAAGATCAGGATTTGTTATGATCTTCAGATTTTTCTCTTTAAACTTGAGATGAATTTTCCCCTTTCTCTAATTCAAAACTATGTTTCCTTCTCTGGGTAAATTACTCTTCCATTTTGAATATTATTTGGCCCATGACTTAAGGGTTTAGAAAATAGTTTTAAACTCCTTCCTATCTGTTTTTAGGAAAATCCTTTCATAGTTTTTCAGAATAAAATGTCCAAAAAAAAAAAATAGAGATAGTAGAGGTCTGAACTGCAGAAAAGGTTAAGTCCAACTCCTTCATTATACAGATAATGAAACTAAGACTTAGAATGATTAAACAGTTTGTGCCAGGTCACAGAGATTCCCAGGGGCAGAGGCAGGGTAGAAACCAAGGTCACACGATTCTCGGTTGCATGCCCTTTCTACAACTCACTGAAGCCTTTAAACCTGCCTTATGTTACACTAACAAAGTTTCCAAGTAAGATTGCCAAATGAGAAAGGTATGGAAATTGTAAATTTGAAGGAATTTAATAGAAAATTGCTTTTATTGTAAATTACACAATGTTACTAATGAATAGTATAGGCATTACATTACAAACTAGAATTCTATCCTATGTTATACTGGAAGACTTTATGTGTTTCAGTTAGCCAGAAAAAAAAAAAAAATCTACAAGCACTCTTCAATTAATCAAAATAGGTTCTCCCCACTGAACTTTTATTTTTAAATTTTTATGATATAAATCTGCAAATGTATATAAATGTAGAGACTGTAGAATAGTGAATCCAGATTCAGCAATCATTAGTACATGGTCATACTTGTTTATCTAGGTCCCCATGTCCCCCACAATTATTTTATGGAAATCTCAGGCATCTTGTTGTTTTATCTGTATTTCAGTGTGAATTTCTTTAAAACCATAAACACAATAGTTAAAAACACCCACAAATATTAACAATAATTTCTAAATATCAACTAACCCATCAATAATTAGTTAATATTATCAAATAGCTAGTCAATGTTCATATTTCCCTAATTTTCATATCTGTGTATGCATAACAGTTTGTGTTTGATCGAGATCAAAATAAGATTTTACAATATAACTGCAATTGCAATATAAGCAATAAATTTATGTGTCTCTTAAGTTCCTTTTAATTCTTTCTTTTCTCCCTTGCCTTTTTTTTGTTGAGGAAACCAGGGGTTGTTTATCCTTTATAGTTTCTACAGTCTGCATTTTGCTGAATGCATCTCCATGGTGTTACTTAACATGTTCATGTGAAGCCAGTATTTCCTATAAATTGATGGTTAGATAGAGAAGATTGATCATATTCAGATCATACTCAGATTCATATTTAGAGAAGATCACTTTGTAAGTGATACTGTATTCTTCTATCAGGAGGTAAGCTCTTGTCGACTATTTAATGATCATTGCCAAGATCCATTAATTCATTAGAGATTTTTAAAAACGTGATATTTTAGTTTATTAGCTAGATTATTTCTAAAGAAAATTCAATTCATTTACTAGTGGGCGGCTCATCATTACTTGTGTCAATATCTCTTCAATAGTTGCTTATCTAAACTTTCTTCTCTTAGACATTACTCAGTAAAAGTGTAGGTAATTAATATTTTCTGAGTTCTCGAATGTTCATAACAGTTTGTATATGGCCTTTTTACTTGAAAATCATTTTGGCTGGTTATGAAATCCGTGGCTCACATTTTTCTTCCTTTGAGTGTTTTAATGTGATACCCCATTGTCTTCTGCATAAAATATTGCTATCAAAGAGTCTGATAATAGTCTGAGTTTCTTTCTTTATAATTGACTTGGTCTTTTTCTTTGGATACTCGAAAGATTTATTTTTTTAAAGAAACTTTTAGCTTTAAGACGATTAAAGTCCCAAAGTTTTACTAGAATGTATCTCAGCAATGGCTGTTCTTGGTTGATTGTTCCAGGGACATGATGCACTCTTTCAATATATAGTTTTGATCATATTTTTTTAAAAAAAACTATGTTTAGTATTTGTTCTATTTGTTGCTCTGGTTTTCTTCCTCTGGAACTTCCATCATATAACTCTCTGGCCTGTTTGTATCATCTGTAGGGAAATTATTCTGCCTCTTCTCATTTGTCTTATAATGACGTTGTATGAACAGTTTTATTCTGCTGCTTAGTTTCAGTGAATGAGATTTCCTGTACTTTGAGAAGGGAGATGTGAGGCAAAATAGATTTTGAGAAGCTCCTTCTTTTGAAAGGTGTGATCAAAAATATGTCCTCATACTTTCTGAGATCTGCCTCCTCTGCTCTCTATCCCACTTTTGACTGGTCCTTTTCTTTCCTCTATCCTTTTGCTCCAGTGTGTTCAATGGGTTCTCCTCCCAGAACTTTCTCTATAGTGTGAGACTCTGTCTTATTAGGTAGCTTTGGTTTGTTAATTTTGAGAATTTATATGGCTCAGACGGGTCCATCACCTTCAGATCTAACGAATCACAGATGCTTTGCACTAACTATGAATTGGGTTATGCAGAGCACTCTCCCGGTTTCAGCAGCCATATATGAGGATTTGTGTGATACTTTGTCACTTCATTTTGTTTGAGATGTTGTCTGCAGGCCTTTAATTTTGCTACCCTACTTGTTTTATTTTTATAGAACATAATTACTTCTGTGCTGTATCTGCCCAGAATCCTCCCTGCATTATCTTTATAAAAATAAGCAAATCAACATCAAAAAGGTGATGCAAAACAGCATCTTATATGGTATTTCCTAGGGCCTGGCCATATTCAATTATATCTCTGACACCTTTTATCCTATAGCAGAACTGTTAGAGAATTGCTCATGATAATCATGATACTTGGGCAATGCAGAATCTTCAATTATCAGGAAAAAAGAATTTCTGCCTAACTTTTAGTTTACTAGAGAATCCATTCAATTAGAACCCCCCATTCCAGTGTGTGGTGTTTTGACAGTCTGAGACTGTGAATGCTAAAGATATTTGAATTCTGTCCAACTATTCCAGTATTTTCTGGGACCAAATTCCAAATATATGATTAAAAAACCTGTCTCAATATTTATTATGGCTAATTTACTGAGAATGGATAAATTATTTGGTATTACTATATTTAGAAAGAATTTATATCCTTCTGGTTTATGGAAAGCATGTTGATTTTTATTTTTTATTTTTGTTGCATTGATTTTTCAGTTTATTTCCTCAGAATAATCAGAAGTACACTTCTGCTAACTGATGTCTCTCCTAAAAGTAAAATTTACCTTACAGGTCAATGGTAGTCTTTGGGTGATGGGGAAAGAGGGAAAAAAGTTGGGGGGAGTCCTGGAATTAACATCTAGAATAATTTGAATTCTTATTTTCTGAAGGAAAATTAAAATATTTTGTTAAAGGACAGGATTGAATGCTATTTAAATATGATAATATTCAAGAAGTAAAATTCAAGAAATTATATTAAATAGCACACTGAGAAATTTGAGTTACATATCCATATTTGTAAAAAAAATCAAATGTTCTTCCAAACAAATCTAGGTCACATAGAACCATTGGGATAACTCTCAAAAATTGAGAGAGCAGGATATTTCCACAAGCAGCAGAAGTCCTGAATGAGTAAAATTTAATTCAAGGCTTTTCTTAATGAGCAGTGATTACTTGGGTACTTACAATGACCATTGATAATCAACTGTTAACTCATTCATTCAAAATACATGTGTTTTTATGCCTTTTATATGCCAAGCATTTTGCTTAACACATATGTAGATTAACATCATATTGTCACTGCTTTAAGAAACATGGTCTAGTAGGATAACCAAATATGTAAACAGATTAATAAAATACCAAGTGATATGTGTCAAAGTAGAAGTGCTATGGCAGTAAAGAGGATAGAGATGTCACTTTTTGTTAGTGAAGCTGTGAAAGGATTTACAGAGAGGTCATTAATAAGGACCTGAAAGACTGGGAGTGTGACAAAGAGAGGAGAGTATGTTTATGGAGGGAGCAATATACACAAAGGCATGAAAGGATGACAAAGCACGGCATAAAGTTCAGTGTGGCGAGATCAGAGAATCCAAGGGGAAGAGATGAAGCTGCAAAGGGAGGTTGGAGGAAAATTGGGATTCCTCTATATCATTCTAAGGAGCTGTGATCTTATAGACTGGTGGTTCCTAATTCAATCAAACCCTTTAGTATGCTGAATAATGGACACCTAAATATATCAGGTTCTAATCCCTGGAACTTGTAAATGTTATAAGGAAAAAGAATTTTTGCAGACATGCTTAAGTTAAGTCTTTAGATGAAGAGCTTACCCTGAATTATCTGGTGGACCCTAAATCAAATCACAAGTGCCTTTATAAGAGAGATGCAGGGGCAGATTTACCACAAAACACAGAAGAGGAGGAGGCACTGTGACCACAGAGGCAGAGATTAGAGTGATGCAAGTTTAAGTCAAGGAACATTGTGTTGGCAGCCACCAGAACCTGAAAGAGGCAAGGAACAGCTTCTCTCCTAGAGCCTCTGGAGAGAGCACAGCCTTGCCAACAACTTGATTTTGGCCCAGCAAGACTGATTTCAAACCTGTAGCCTCCAGAACTGTAAGAAAATAAAGTTCTGTTATTTTAAGCCACCAAGCTTGGGGTAATTTGTTACAGCAGCCATAGGAAACTAAGATCAACCCAATGTCCTCTTTTTTAATTGAGATATAATTCACATATCATAAAATTCACCCTTTAAGGTTTGCAATTTAGTGTTTTTAGTACCTTCACAAGGTTGTGTTTTGACTTGCAACCATCACCTCTATCTAATTCCAGAACATTTTCATACTCTGAAAAGAAACTCTATGCCCATTAATGGTCACTCCCCATTCCCACCTCTGGCAACTATTAATCTTCTTTCTGTTTCTATGTGTTTGCCTATTCCACACATTTTATATAAGTGGCATCATACAATTTGTGGACTTTTGTGTCAGCCTGTTTTTCATTTAGTAATATTTTCAAGGATCATCCATGTTGTAGCATGACTTCATTCTTTTTTCTGGCTGGATAATATTCCATTCATCAGTTGTTTATCATTCATCACTTGATCCACATTTTGATTGCTTCAATATTTTGGCCATTATGAATAATACTGCTATAAACATTCATATACAAGTTTTTGTGTAGACATATATTTTCAATTGTCTTGGGTACATACCTACAAGTGGAATTGCTAAGTCATATCTAACACTATGTATAATTTTTTAAGAACTGCCAAATTGGTTTCCAAATGCATTTCACCATTTTACATTCCCAACAGCAAAGTATGAAGGTTTCAGTGCTGCTACATCCTTGTCAATGCTTGTTACTGTCCCTTTTTTATAACCATCCTAGGAGGTGTGAAGTGGTATTATTCCATTGAGGTTTTAATTTGCACTTCCCTAATGACTAATGATGTTGACATCTTTTCATATACTTATTGGTCATTTGTACATCTTCTTTGGAAAAAATGTCTACTCAGATCATTTGTCCACTTTTCCGCTGGGTTATTTATCTTATTATTGAATTATGAGTTCTTTATTTTTTTAAGATAAAAGTCTATCATATATGATATGCAAATAGTTCACCATTCTGTGTGTATCTTTTCACTTTCTTGATAGTGTCCTTTGAAGCACAAAAGTTTTTCATTTTGATGAAGTCCAACTTATCTATTGTTAGTTTAGTTGCTTACACTATTAGCGTCTAACAAACCATTGCCTAAGCCAAGGTCATGAAGATTTATACCTGTGTTTCCTCCTAAGAGTTTATCATTTTAGCTCTTATATTTATATCTTTGACCTGTTTGGGGTTAATTTTTGTATGGTGTGAGATAGGGGTCCAATTTGTATTAACCATGTCTTTTATTTTCTGTATTCTGATGATTCAACATCTGGGGTCTTGCTGATCCTAGAAAAATTGCCCCACCCAGGGTTAGCCAATTATTAGAGATAATAAACAATTCACCCCTGAGTGTTCCTTTCAAATGCAAACCAACCAATCCAAAGCCCATACATTCAGCTACATCTTTCATCAGGCTCTCACACTCTGGGCTACTATTCACCTGTCTTAATTACCCCAGGGCCATGTACCATACAATTTAGGGACAGCCCCTGTGCCCCAGAGCCTGCTAAAATTATTCAAATTAGCCAGTTCTAAACCTGCTTATCCTGGTTTACCTGTTTCTTACCAGAGAAACCACAATAAATGGTCTTGCCCACAATTTCCCCCTCTCCCTCTACCTCCTGACTGAACTTGATGCTTCCTCGTGTGGTACCCCATAATGTAGCATGCCCATTTCTCTTGGGATCTGTGAGTATAACAAACTATCTGTTACAATCATCTCCTGATCTGTTGGTCTTGCCATACCTAAATAATAATAAAACCTATATTAAAACACAACTTCATTTTTTTGCATGTGGATATCTGATTGCCCCAACACCATTTGTTGAAAAGACCATTCTTTCTCCCATTGAATGGCCTTAGCACCTTGTCAAAATCAATTTGTCATAGACATGTGGATTGATTTCTGGAGTCCCTGTTCTATTTCACTGATCTATATGTCTGTCTTATGGCCAGTACCACACTGTCTGGATTACTGTAGCTCCATAGTAAGTTTTGAAATTGGGAAGTGTATCCTCTGTTTTTATTCTTCTTTAAGATTGCATTGGCTGGGGGCTTCCCTGGTGGCGCAGTGGTTGAGAATCTGCCTGCCGATGCAGGGGACACGGGTTCGAGCCCTGGTCTGGGAAGATCCCACATGCCGCGGAGCAACTAAGCCCGTGAACCATAATTACTGAGCCTGCGCGTCTGGAGCCTGTGCTCTGCAACAAGAGAGGCCGCGATAGTGAGAGGCCTGCGCACCGCGATGAAGAGTGGCCCCCACTTGCCTCGACTAGAGAAAAGCCCTCGCACAGAAATGAAGACCCAACACAGACATAAATTAATTAATTAATTTAAAAAAAAAAGATTGCATTGGCTATTCTATGTCCCTTGAATTCCCATATGAATTTTGAAATAAGCATGTCAATTTTTGCCAAAAAAAAAAAGAAGAGTCAGCTGAGATTTTGATAGATTATATTGAATCTGTAGATCATTGATTTTCTCTGTCATTTTTCTATTGTCTATTTTATTTCCACTCTAATATTTATCATTTTCTTCCTTCTTTCTTTGGGTTTAGTTTGCTCTTCTTTTTCTAGTTTCTTAAGGTGGAAGATTAGTTTATTGATTTGGGGTCATTGTTCTTTTTAATATAGGGCTTTACAGACACAGATTTCCCTCTAAGCGCTGCTTATCTGCATCCCATAAAGCTGGAAAAGTATTTCCTAATTTCCCTTATTTCTTCTTTGAGTCTTTGGTTATTCAGGTGTGCATTGTTTAATTTCCACATATTTCTGAATTTCTGTCTGTTATTGATCTCTAATTTCATTCTATTTTGATCAGAGAGCATACTTTGTATGATATCAATCCTTTTAAATTTACTGAAATTTGTTTTATTGTCTAACATAGGTCTATGCTAGAGAATGTTCCATGTGTACTTGAGAAGAATGTGTTATTCTACTTTTGTTAGGTGGAGTGTTCAGTATGTCTCTCAGGTCTAATCAGTTTATGGTGTTGTTCACTTCCTCTATTTCCTTAATGATCTCCTGTCTGATTATTCTATACATTACTAAAAGTGAGGTATTGATGTCTCCGACCATTATATCTCTGTTCACTTCTGGCAGGTTTTGCTTCATGTATTTTGGTACTATGTTGTTACATGCATATATGTTTATTATTGTAAACATCTTTCTTTGTCTTTAGTAATAGTTTTTGTCTTAAACTCTGTTTTTTCTGGTATTAGTATAATCACTCCAGTTCTATTTTTGCATAATATATCTTTTTGCATCCTTTAACTTTCTACCTGTTTGTGTCTTTGAATCTAAAGTGTGTCTCTTGTAGACAGCATAGAGTTGGATCAGGTTTTTTAACCATCTGACAATCTTGGGCTTTTAATTGGAATGTTTAAGCCATTTACACTTAGTGTAATTACTGAGGTGGTAGGATTCATGTCTGCCATTTTGTTACTTGTTTTCTAATGTCTTTTTTGTTTCTTGATTCCTCCATTACTGCCTTCTTTTGAATTAAGTAGATATTTTCTAGTGTACCATTTTAATTCCCTTGCTGTTTCTTTTACTATGGTTTTTAAAAGTTATCTTCTTAGTGGTTTCTCTGGGCTTACAGTTAACATTTTAATTTATAACAATCTAGTTTGGATTAATACCAGCTTAATTTCATTAGTACACAAAACTTTTGTCCCTATATAGCTCCATTCTCTCCCCCTTACTTTGTGCTGTTACAGTCATACAAATTACATTTTACATTGCATGCA